>NC_086326.1:113919083-114244083 GCF_036172605.1 Pelobates fuscus
GGAGTCAAACAAGCAATGCAGTGTAACACAGAAAGTTAAAAGAGAACTTCACGACATATGATCAGTTTAGAGAATGAGCATGGATATGTGTGGCAACAGATGTGCACAGGCTGATTCCAGAGTTAAGAACAGCACAATAATTAAGTTGTAATTGTTTGTAATAATTGTTTGTTGTTTTACTGAATTGTTAGTCTGTACTATTTTTTCATTATTTTTATGTGTGTTATAGGAAAGTGCTAGGTTCATCAATTGAAAGAAATATTTACATCAAGGTTGCAAGTATGGCAGGATGAAATACACTAATGTAGCAGTTGTTAGGAACAAGCAATGTATGTTATATTGGGTGTGAGCAAATATAGAGTAATACCAATCATTTTACAGAAGGGAAAACAATGGATGTATTCCTTGTTACTTCTGGGGTTGATTTAAAATTTTTGATTTAATTAATGAGAATGAGATTTTAATATCATGACTGATAATGGATTACTATATTTTGCAAAGCCTCGGCATACATATGTTTTGACTACATATAAGACAAAGGTTTTGATAGGATAAAATCTAGATTTACAAATACATTTGATGTAGGTGCCAGTGTTTAGACAAGATGGCTTCTATTGCTAACGTATAGTGAGAAACAATGTTGTTTGGCTATAACATATGACATATGATTAGGTTATACCTCCAGATTATTAAACAGTTTAAAAGGGGGTATGGTTAATAAAAAGTTTTTAAAATTGAAATGTTCATAAAGATATTCTGATAGGAAGGAAGCTTGAAGCTTATACAACATCACATGTCATAAATGTAATGACCACAAGATGGTAGATTTCATTATAAGAAATGAGAATGTTTTGGAGTCCATGAAATTCAATGTTAAACTGTTTACTAATAACATTGATATATAAATATTTTAAGCCATTGTATTGATGCTGCACATATGTTTTTGTTTTAATGTAGGTAAAGCGTGACAGATCCTTGTGGCAATAAATTAGGAAAACATTCCTTTAGACAACTGGACATCGGCTGTTGGAAAGAGACTTTTCATCTGATCTGCAAACTGTGATGGAAGATTCTACAGAGTTAATTTGATACAGAATATTAACAGAATTGAAAATAAATAAATGATTAAAACTAACATGAATATCAATCCTAAATATTAACAAAGAAATAGACAATGAAAAGTTATTTAACAGTTATGAGTATATTGATACCAAGAGAGAGTACTTCTAAATGTGTAACACATGAAGTAAAATTACAAAAGATGGTATTATGAAAATAACTATTACATTATGACATAACATATGAGAAGTATCAGAGGTAGATAAAACATGGTCGATAAAATAAGGATCATGTATACTTAATACTACAGCGAGTGAGTTCAATAGTATTTTATAGATTCTGAAGAATGAGTAATTTGTTTATATCGAGGTGAAGTAAAACAAACAATGGTAACGAAAGGAAGAAAACTAAGGAAGGATCATTTATATTGATTAATATTAAGTAATGGTATACATTAAGAATACCTTGGACATAAGAGTTCAGAGATCTAAGAGGAATTAAATTAGAATGAAAGTTTACTTATAGGACCACTATAGGCACCCAGACCATTTCAGCTCAATTAAGTGGTCTGGGTGCCAGGTAGCAGTGGCAGTGCCACGTGGCAGTGGCCATCTTGTTTTGTCAGATGCGTTTAGCGGTGTTTGGTCGTCGACTGTATGGAACTATTTTCAGACACTCAATGGCCCGAACAACACTGAGCCTTCCAGGATCACCTATGTTCGTTACAAGTAATCCGAAGGAGGCAGCGTTCAGTGAAATCAAACTCCCGAACAAGGGGTACACGACTAGCTTTCTCACGAACAGTTATTTGTGATATTTCGTTATATTTGAAGTTCACAAAAGAGACTGGCCGCACAACCTGAAATCTATGGAACTTTTCTGGACAGGAGCCTCATGTGCGGTCGGTCAGAAATAAGACTACCATAGAAATCCTGAACCCCTGAACCGATCTGGGTGATGTTTGGATATGTTGCTCACCCAGATCAGGATTATCAGGGGATATACTTTTTATGTGGTTCATGTGAGGTTTTGGGGTACTTTCAGGTTGTCTATAAATTATGTTCGTTTTTGCCTCGAGATAATTGAGTTGATACAGTAAATTACTCAATTATCTCCCAAGCAGATTCTATGCTATGTGTGGGAGTGTCATACACTCCTTGTTATTATTGGTCTGTAATCTTATATTGTAGTCCACCACAAGGTCCATGTGGGAGTGCCCCTTTCAGGGGGAATTACCTTAAAGGCCAGTGTGGCTACCAATAAATCAGTCCACTTTACCTTCCACACCCAGCCTCGTCTCGTGATTGTAGGGAACAGCTATAACCACTAGCTCTTCTAAGAGCTGTACAGCTATATCGGATTTATGGCCTGCTTGGAGATTAATTTGGGATTACTACAGCGCTAGGGGAGAAGGATGTCTCATGGGGTGACCGCCACAATTGCGTATTAGTATTTTTAGTTAATATAAACATATAGCCTTTTACCCAAGAAGAAATATACATAAAATAATTATTTCAAACTGGAAAAAGACACAGCAGAAACGAGAATTTATTACAGTGGAGCGATCTGCAAAACCTGGGAGACATCAAGTGAATCGCTGATTGGTAAGTATGACAAGCAGTATGTGCATCAGGGAACCAGTGCAGATTGCACCCCTCCCCAGTGACAATGTGAGTCTCAGGGAGAATGTAAAACTGCTTCCATAAGCTAAAGTTCTTTTGATGCCTATAGTATGCCTTTAATGTGCTCATCCCCATATTCTATCAATAATATATTAAAGTTATTACTTATAGTGTCATCTAATGTCTAATTCTTTATTTTTTTTATATTGTATTATTTTATTTTTAAACACAGGAAGGTGCTCTGTGATAACATCCAGGATATCAACAAGCCAGCTGTCCATTGCAGTGTGACACATATCTCTGGGCTGAGTCACAAGGAAACTTGTGACATCCTGAAAGTGTTCTTGAAGAATGTCATCCATGATGCCGTTACCTACACTGAGCATCAGTGGCGGATCCAGGGGGGGGCAACGGGGCAATTGCCCCCCCCCCCGAGATTCTCCCCCGGCCGGCTAATGCAGGGCTGGCATTGCCCAAGTGCCAGCCCTGCAATGTGCCTGCGGACCGGGGACAGCTAGCAGGGGAGGGAGTGAGGACCCGGGAGCTCTTACCTGCAGCTCCTCCGGGTCCTCCTCTCGCAAGATTTAGAGCGTTGCCGCGGTAACCACGGTAACGCTCCAAATCTCGCGATAGTGAACTCTAACCCAGGAGCAAAGGGCTAGAGTTCACCGGACCACCAGAGAATCCCACTGGGACCACCAGGGACTAAGAAATGCCCCCCCTCCTCCCAGTAAAGGTAAGAAGGGAGGGGGGACATAAATCTATTAATTTGAATTAAACAAAAAAATTAAATATTAAAAGCCTCCTTACCCCCCCATACAAACACTGCCCCCATACCCACACTACCACAAACACTGCCCCCCATACCCACACTACCACAATCACTGCCCCCCATACCCACACTACCACAAACACTTCCCCCATACACACACTCAGGGACGTATTAGCCGCGAGGCAAACAAGGCATTTGCCTTGGGCGGCATTTTTCAGGGGGCGGCAAAAAAAGCCGCCCCCAAACGCCCAGGGCAAATGTCTTGTTAGCCTTGCGGCTAACAGACATGCCGGATGGGCTGGCTGTTAGGCGCGGGCGGCAGTGGCGAGGGAGCTCTTCCCCTGAGCTCTCTGCTCAGCTCCCTCGCGCGCCGCCCGCAGAGTGAGGCTGGGAGCCGGAATATGACGTCATATTCTGGCTCCGCCTCCCAGCCTCACTCTGCGGGCGGCGCGCGAGGGAGCTGAGCAGAGAGCTCAGGGGAAAGTGCTCCTTCGCCACTGCCGCCCGCGCCTAACAGCCAGCCCAGCAACACCAGAAAGAGAGAGAACCCCCCCCCCCAGCATTCCTAAAGGTAAGGAGGCTGGGGGGGTTGTTAAATAAATAAAAAAAAGTGAGTGTTAATGTGAGTGTGTGTGTTTGTCTGCTAGTGTGTGTCTCTTAGTGTGTGTGTGTCTGTCTCTTAGTGTGTCTGTTAGTCTGTCTCTTTGTCTGTCTCTTAGTCTGTCTCTTAGTGTGTCTGTTAGTCTGTCTCTTAGTGTGTGTCTGTCTGTTAGTCTGTCTCTTAGTGTCTGTCTCTTAGTGTGTGTCTCTTAGTGTGTGTCTGTCTGTTAGTGTTAGTGTCTGTCTCTTAGTGTCTGTGTGTTAGTGTCTGTCTCTTAGTGTCTGTGTGTTAGTGTCTGTCTCTTAGTGTCTGTGTGTTAGTGTCTGTCTCTTAGTGTTAGTGTCTGTCTCTTAGTGTCTGTCTCTTAGTGTTAGTGTATGTCTCTTAGTGTCTGTCTCTTAGTGTGCGTCTCTTAGTGTGCGTCTCTTAGTGTGCGTCTCTTAGTGTGCGTCTCTTAGTGTGCGTCTCTTAGTGTTAGTGTCTGTCTGTTAGTGTGTGTGTGTGTGTGTGTGTTAGTGTGTGTGTGTCTGTCTCTTAGTGTGTCTGTAAGTGTGTGTTTCTGTCTGTCAGTGTGTGCATGTCTGTTAGTGAGTGTGAGTGTGTTTGCCTGTTAGTGAATGAGTGTCTGTTAGTGAGTATGTGTTTCTGTCAGTGAATATGTGTGTGTGTGTATTTAGAATGTGGGGCAGGGTGGAAGGGTTGGGTGGGGGTGGCGCGTGGAAGGGATGGGGGGGGGGCGCCTGAGTTTTGTCCTGCCTAGGGCAGCACAAAACCAGAATACACCACTGCACACACTACCACAAGCACTGCCCCCCCATACACACACTGCCCTCCAATACCCACACTGCCACAAACACTGCCCCCGATACCCACACTACCACAAACACTGCCCCCATACCCACACTACCACAAACACTGCCCCCATACCCACACTACCACAAACACTGCCCCCCCATACCCACACTACCACAAACACTGCCCCCCATACACACACTACCACAAACACTGCCCCCCCCATACACACACTGCCCTCCCATACCCACACTGCCACAAACACTGCCCCCCCATACCCACACTACCACAAACACTGCCCCCCCATACTCACACTACCACAAACACTGCCCCCCCATACACACACTACCACAAACACTGCCCCCCCATACACACACTGCCCCCCATACACACACTACCACAAACACTGCCCCCCCATACACACACTACCACAAACACTGCCCCCCCATACACACGCTGCCCCCATACCCACACTACCACAAACACTGCCCCCATACACACACTACCACAAACACTGCCCCCCATACCCACACTACCACAAACACTGTCCCCCCATACTCACACTACCACAAACACTGCCCCCCCATACACACACTACCACAAACACTGCCCCATACACACACTGCCCCCCATACACACACTACCACAAACACTGCCCCCCCATACACACACTGTCCCCCCATACACACTACCACAAACACTGCCCCCCATACACACACTACACACACTGCCCCACAAACACTGCCCCTATACACACACTACACACACTGCCCCACAAACACTGCCCCTATACACACACTACACACACTGCCCCACAAACACTGCCCCCATGCACACACTGCCCCCATGCACACACTGCCCCACAAACACTGCCCCCATACACACACTACACACACTGCCCCAAACACACTGCACCGCTCACACACACAGACACTGCAGCTCTCACACACACACTGCCCCACACATACACTGCCCCCTAACACACACACTGCATCCCTGACATACACTGCCGCCCTCACGCACACGCACTTCACCACTCACACACACACACTGCACCTTTCACACACACTTCACCCCTAACACATACCACTGCTCCTATGCCCTATATCCCAGCAGACCCCAGGTAAGTTGTCAAACTGTTCTTAAACGGTTTGACTAATTACTCTGGGATGGGATCCTGGCACTACTGGCGCCATAACTACTACACTGAGCTGTAGTGGTTATTGTGCCTGCATTATTTCTTTAAATAATCTACAAGTGCCCCTCCCGAGATCAGGCTCTGAATCCGCCACTGCTGAGCATGCACATGGGAAAACTGTCACTGCTATGGATGTTGTGTATGCATTGAAATTCCAGGGCTTCGTCTTTGTCTTTCTATAGAATAATACATAAATTATTTTTAGAGCCACCCATATTTTCATCTAAAGGGTTATATTTGAATATGCATCTTAATGGCAGTCATTTTGTACTAGTGAAAATGCTAGGCCTCCAAATGCAATAATGTACCTTGCAAGAGTAAGTGTGGGGAGAGGGAGAACACCACATTGCTTTCAGTGCTGTTCTCCCAGAGCCTCAGCTCCTCCAGGCCAGAGGAGCTCCAACCAGAACCATCAGGCAGAGGCAGCCCCCAGGGTCATGCCCAGTGCCCACACAGTGGCCAAACATTCAAATGGCCACCAAAGTGACAGTGCAGGCTGCTACCACTCCCATGAGGCCCTCATCTCACCCTTAGAGAGACCAGATGCAGATGCAGAGGTTTGGAGGTGCAGCAGGCAAGGAAGAAGAAAAAGAAGTCATAGAGATGGGACAGGTTCAGGAGGAATTGGAAGCACTGTCAGAAAATATCCAACAGTAACATGGTTTTTATTATTTTCATCACACAAAATAGGCCCTCTTAAACACTGTCATGGCTCTCACCGTGACATCCAGACAGCCAGACGTGGTCACCCCAGAAGTGCCCTGTAACGGACCGTTTCAGCAAACAAGGGGTTAAAATCCGTTTAGGCGATAATCCCCTTTTCACAGACAGGCACAGCTACTGTAAAAGCACCAAAACTCACGAATTGGATATAAGTGAATGCACCAAACTCCCGAACTGCATACAAGGGAATAAGGTAGCACTCCAAACTCCCGAACTGGAACCTCACGAATAGCTGCTAGCAGACGAACAGGAAAAGCTCCCAAGCGGCTTACACTCCTGGCAGTCCGTCCCTATCAGCATACAGTGAATCCCCCCAAGAACGAGACGAGGCTCCGTGTTAAGGGTCAAGCAGTGGTCTGTTTATTGAGGGCTACCTGCCCCTGTATTTATGCAGGTCTCCCACCTAGTGGACACTCCCCTAGGGTACCAGATGGAAGACTGTAATAATGGACAGACAAGTACCAATTACAGATATACAGCAGTAAAACATCCCCACAATGCATCCTGGTTTCCTCCCCTCTGCCCTGGAGAAGTAATTCAATTATCTCCCAGGACAAAGGCAAAACTCCATTACACACGTGGGGACACAAAGACAGACTATCACTTTAAAATACATAAAGACACATTTTATACATAAAACACAGACATGTAACATATCCCCAAATAGCTCAGGTCTGAGTGCACATTATTAGGTGAATGGCACTCAGACCACACGAATACAGTTTAATTGCCATGGAGCCAGAGTCTTTAATTACACTAATATGCTCCATGGCTGTGCTATCTGGGTTAAAACATTCTTCCAACATAAAATACCGAATTTCCATGCATTCACCAAATCCATACGAATTAGAACCAGGGGCTGGAGGTTCAGCGGTGCCTGCACGTAAAAGTGTCCGATTTTGGTGCATGAAAGCTGGCAGAAAAGCGCTGGCTGCCCGGAGAGCCCCAGAACACCGCCACCTAGCGGCCGCTAAGTGTAACAGCGGCCACCCAGTAACAAGCAATTAAGCTGCGGTTAACCACAGCTTCAGGGAGGTAAATTGGCAGCACACTCCAGCTCCTGGGTGGCCAATTAACGGCGCCGGCCGGCTTCCCACGGCTCTGGGGAGGTTGCAAACAGGCTGTTTGTTCGGTAGATGGAATCTACCGAACGGCTGTGCAGAAAGGGAGACATAAATCCTTCTGCACAGTAAAATTAACCCTTTAGCTGCCGGTCCATAATCCAAAGGCAGCAGGCGGGCAACCAGGCTCCTCCAATGCAATGTGGCGAGGTTGGTCTCGTCACATGCCCAACAGGGGATTTGAACTGTGCAGCATCCCTATGAGTATGAGGGGGTAAGCAGAGGCAGAGTGGAAGAAAGCAACATCCAAGCCTGCACCAGGTTCCCGCGGATCTCGGGTTCCTTAGAGAAAAATACTTAATAAACGCATACAAAGACTGTCCTGTCATGTTACAGTGTGAAACTACCTCCAGTTACCTGCCTTTTCACCCTGACTATATTCCAGTAAGCCGTGAAACACCAGTGGACAGGGAGGAATCCATGGAGACTGGATTCATCCGAACTAGGAAAGAGACCATAGGAGAGCCCATGGCCTCTGTCCTGGTCTTGCTGCCTAACCTATGAGCCACAATTCAGTTCTTGTTGTCAGCCTGATGTTTATTCCTGCCTTATCTCCAGCACTGTGGCTGCTCCTATCAATCTCAGCCCACCTGTAGCAGATGCCTAATTAGCCAGGTATAAGACAATGCCTCTCCCTGAAGGCAGTATCATTTCATTGACTCTGGTTCTGCTGTCTGGTTCCTGTTTTTGAGTTTCCAGATCATTTGTTCTCCAGTTTGTTCCTGACTCCTGACCTTGGCTTATCCGTATCATGTATCCTGAATTCTGGCACCCTCTGACTTTTGGATTACCCTCAACAATTCTCCTGCTTGTGTCCTTGCCTGTACTGCGACTTGGAGCAACATCCTGCACAGCCCCTGTGCACAGACTCACAGGCCAGGTGAATTCTTACCTGACCACCTTGGCCTGTGTTTAATTGTAAGGGTGAGCATATATCTCTGCCTACCGGACTCCCACCTCAGGTAAGCCCTGAAAAACACACACAGATATACAGACACATTTGCATACATAGACACTTACACAAGTAGTCAGGACAGAAGAATTTAGGTCCACAATTTATTTGTCATATATAGCTGTGGATTTTTTAAATTATTTCTGCTATTCTCCTATGTGGCAGTACCCAAAAAACGTATTTCACCTATATAAACCCCTTAACCACCACGTGACGGTCTATGCCATCATACAGTGCAGGTCCCCATGACTGGGAACGCAGATATAAAATCCATGTACACACAGAGACTTGTGCACATGCCATACATGTACCTTTCCACTGTGATGCCCTGATTGAGTGCTCGGTATATAGGAACCCTCCGCAGCACTACGCTCTGCAGCGCTGAAACACTGCCAAGGCTCACAAGTGGTGATGGTGCATGGAGTGCCCTTTGAAAACTCTCTGGATTCTAGTCTTGGTATCCAGTAAGGTAAAACACAATGCACTAAATGGGGGGGAAGAAAGCTTTCAATATACACATTTTGCTAGCATTCCTGCTAACACAATCTACAGATAGAAGTTGTAACTGATGTCATTCTGACAGTAATTAATACATATATATATATATATATATTGTAGCGGATTGGTACCGGGCTGTCCCACAACATGTATGAGAATAATTGTATTTGGTCATATTGCTGGTTTAATGTGTGTGAACATGTATAGAAATCATGGTATCCGGTTATATTGACAGTTGAATGTATGTAAAGAACTGTATTCCTCTAGTTGTTCGGTAGAATCATTCAAATAAAACAAGGGAATTAAACTACCGAACAACCAGACCACCCTGTGTAAAGTGTGCCTTCAATTACCGTTTGCAACAATGTTGCAAACGGGTAATTACCTATTCGTGCAGTGTGGTCTTTGTCCTCTGGGTGGCCGCCATTCGGGATACGAACACGTGGCGGCGGCCATCTTAAACTGCCGAACAGCGGTGTTTTGCCGTCGAGTGTCTGGAACCGAAATCGGACACTTGACTAGGCAACCACCGCTTAGACCTCCAGACTCCTAATACTTCGTGGGGAAACTACCGAACGGCCCGCCGTTCGGTAGAAAGAACCCCACGAACTAGGGGATTCATCCGAATCCCCGTCAGGCCACTTAACAGCAATATTTCACCTGTTTGTATTCGCCTGTTTGTGACCGACCGCAGGGCCAAAATGCATGGAACTGTTTTCGGATACTTTACCTCTGCGGTCGGTCCAAACTTCAAAGTCCCATAACTCCCGAACGCTTTATCCGAATGGGCTGATTTTAAAGTATGTTGGTCCTCCAGAATAGAGCTATCTGGGGATATTAGATTTGTGGATGTACCCCAAGTATTTAGGGTACATCCAAAACTCGGGGAAAACTATGTACATGATAAGGGGATTATGATGCTAGAGGAGGGGAGGAGATCTGTGGGAGGTTACTGCTTGTAGATTGGATAATGTCTTAAGTGATAGAACCTCCTCCCTTGCATGGGAGAGGGCTTTATAAGGAACTGTGAAATAAAGCTTGTCAGTTCTACTCCTGAAACTGTGTGTCGTCCAGTTATTGGGATTGCGATGGGGATATTGCTGTATTACTCTACCTGCTAGAAACCTTGCCTGTGGACTGATCATCACCTTGTTCCTGAGCCTCACTGGGATCTCTAGTGGAGAATAGCTGTGCAAGATCGGCTCTCCGCTACATATATGTAATAAGTAATTAATAATATATATATATATGTAATTAGTAATTAATAATATATATATTATTATTTGTGGTTGTATACAATAAGCAGAGTTATAGTAATGGTGGTGTAAGTCAGTTGTGGTGTGCCGGAACCAACGTTCAGGTAGGCCTGTAAAAGAGGGCAAAAAGTTTAACACTGATTATGTGTTGACGTTACATAACCAGTACTTAAATGCATGTCTGAATTCCCTCTCAGGTTGAGGGATATAAATGGCATATGCAGATGACTCTACTGTCCCAGCCATAAGATATGTACTGGGATATTACTAGAGGTAGTAGGAGCAGTACGTAATGAGGGACAATGGTGGAGTGAACATGGCTTCCTTGTTCTGGTTGGGCTAGAAAGTTTAGCGACATGAACAGAACTGCTCAAGCACGTGTCGAATGTAACAGCAGTATTGTTGACAGGTGAACCTGGGAGCAAGTTGACCGGATAGGAAATTGATCAGCTCTCTTGTGTAAGGTGCATGGTAAAGTTCAGAGGACCAAGGAGATACTCGAGATCCATATGGGAAACAGGCATCGTTTCCCAGAAAGGATTTTGCCTTTTCCTGATACACTGGACTTAGTCTGCGGGGAGGCTTAACTGCAATGAAATCAAGTCTAATGTATTTCCAGAAATTAAAATTGGTGTAGGAGCCAAAGGTTTATCGAGACAGCAGAGTTCCAAAGGTTGCACCAGATACAAAAGTCACATCTGCTTCAGGGTATGGCATTCGGTTTCATAATCATTACACTCATGTAGATAATGTATTACTGAGTGACGGTACAAGAGGAGCCTACAAAGAGATTATGCAACTATATTGAATAGTTTGAGCATCTCTCTCCAAACATAAGACGGGTGGCAAAGTAGAATGCTCAATTCAGTAAATATCATGCAAATGCCACTGGGACCGATGCACTGGGAGCAACTTAAAACTTAGGAATATGGCATTTTCCTAGTCAGGCTGCTTTTTTGGCACTTAAGATAGGCCAAATACCATGAACTAATGCTGGGAGGTTTAAAGAACGAGTAGTCGATAATAAAATTGAGCAGATATTATTGGGATTCCCATTGATTAGGCTAATTTGATATGATAGATTAAACAAAGAGGGAATAAACTCTCTTGGATATGGAGATGAAGGAAAAACTAGGAATACTCAAAAAAGTGCGTATCTACTAAACCACTGGTATAAACAGCCCACACCCTAGGCTGAATAAATATGAAATGTAGAAAGCAAATGGACAAAAGTCTAATGCCTCAACCAGGAGTAGACACTAACAATCGCACACACATGGTAGGTCCACTAAGTAGTGAATAGAAAAGAATTAGTACTATAAGAGAAATAATTCCTTTACAATATATCTGTTACACCTGAGTACCAGCCCAAGTAGATACAGTTGATGAAATAATCAGCCATTTCGATCCAAAAAGTCTACAATGTATCAACTTGTGTCCAAGCTAAGGAAGAAATCCCTTATGGGCAGATAGCCAGGGATCTCATCTACTTAGCTGTATAAACCAATAGTATACTGTAGTCCAATAGTCCGAATATTATTAGCTCTTAAAAAGGCTAAGAATAAAAATCCTTGCTATGAAGACAGCCAAGGAACTTGTCTATTGAGCTAGATACTCTAGTAACAAACTAAAATCCACAGATGATTGTGTAGTACAATAAATAGATAAACAGGTGTACAGGTACATAAGGATCAACAGGACCAGGTTTGTGTCTTCATATAAAACATAATCACTTTATGCGTTCCAAAATGTAAAATACAGAGACAAAGGTACTCTGTGTGAAAATATAACTTATAATTAGTATTAGTGGAGTGCCAAATTAAATAGAAAATCAAAAGTATATAAAGGTGAAAAAAGTGTACAGAAAATAGGAAACCTAACAACCTATTATATATAAAAATGCACACAATTCCCCTTATACTCTAAGTTTACTGCTTGTTAGTGTAGTATCCTTCCAATATTATCGTTAGATAAAAAACAAAAATTGTTATATATTGGAAAATACAAAATGTGATAAACAGGTAATAAATAGACTTAACAATATAAAGGAGTCCAGTAATAAGTCTTTAAAATTCCTTTGTTAAAGTAATCCCAATTAGTTGCTCATTCCGTAGTGCAGATCCCTGTATACATAAGAAATGAAAAAAATATGTAAAAAAAAGTATGTTGTAAAATCTGTCCCACTTAGAAGCAGAGATTAAATACTTTTAGATTTACTTTATTTGAGACATTCCTCATGAAAATATTATAAATGTTTCCATAAATATATATATTGCATTTCTTCTTCCTTTGATCCTTTCTCTTTCCTTTTCTTTCAGTAGTAAATGGAAAAACATGTTACTCATAACGCTATGACAGTTAGATTTAAAATAAATATGAGCAGAAGTAACCATGGAAACCATTATTAAACAAATACATTATATTTATAACTATAATATTGGAAGGATACTATACTAACAAGTAGTATACCTAGAGAATAAGGGGAATTGTGTGCATTTTTATACATATTAAAAATATAACTTGCAGTATAAAATCAAAGTCACTCACATGAGCTGCAGTATAGTCTGGAGCATAAAGTCTCTCTCCCAGCAGTCTAGGTACTCCTATGAAGCTGTCTCTGCTAAGCTGGCTGCACAGACAGCTAGAGAGTCCATGATGTTTGTTCGGCTGTGTGGGAGATTGGCCGCATGCGTTCCACTGTGGCTCACTATGCGTTTCACTGCGCTGGATTTATTCCCCAGTAGTGAATTTCCAAAGCAACCTTACGCGTTTTGTGACTCTAGCGGTCACTTCTTCAGAGGTATGCTTCAGTGATGTACTGCTGGACCAACACTAATTTAAACCCCTCCAGCAAAAATTGGATACAAGATTATTAACCCCTTGTCCTGAATAATCTACTTGTAATATACCTTAAAGTGTCAAAGAGCTATCAACATAGAAATATAAATATAGTCAAAAAATGCTTTAGAACAGCATCAGCAGTCAGCATCAAGTATAAAATACATGTCATTTTAAAATGCATCTATCAAACATACCATAGTGATCAGTGGTCAAATATAGCAATTTTTTTGATAAAAACTTAAACGCATCCTGGGGTAAACCATCCCTATGGTTTGAGGTATAATCTGTTAAAATGTGTAGCTGGCCACAAACCAATTAAAAGTACAGTGGCAAACATCAAACTCGAATCCCTCAATTATCAAAAAAAGGACCACAACTTTTTTTTTTTTTTAATTCTTTATTTTTCTGTGCAGGAGGTTACAAACAAATCATCAGACGCCACAACAGCGTTTGTCAGGAACAACAAAGATTAGACAGTGGCATTCTAATTTGCACATTTTTATATAAGTTGCTCGTGTACCTAAGCTGTGGTATCCATCGAATAAGGGTCAGCTAAAATAGCTAGTACTAGGCAGGGTGAGGGATACAGGCAATCATCGGTACGTCAACAGATATGGTTAGGCGCTCGGCAGGCTAGGGTATCAGCTGGAGGTATGCATTACTGGTCTAGTGCTCTGCATCATTTGCGTTTTACATAGGCACCGCTAAACCTTTATAGTAGCTATGTGTGGGTAAGGAATGCATTAGACATACTGGTTATATCCAATGTCATTTCCCAGTGGTCGGCTTGTGTGGGTATGCCTGCTGCCCCAACGGTGGGTTTGGTAGAGTGGGGGGGGGGGATTTCGCTCATGAGCGATGTGTGCTGGTTTAGGCGATATATAGTAGTAATGGGCTATTTGTGGTGGTGCGCGGTTCTGAAGGCATGTCATCAGGTAGATTAGTGAGTGAGGATCTGGCAACTATGTACAGAGAGAACTGAGGCTAGCTAGGGCTTAGAAACATGGCTGAGAATATCCGCCGGGTATAGGGGGTCATGTTCCAACACGGAGAGGCCTGTTGCCTGGTGAGCCCCAAAGTGTGTGGGTGTCTATGGAGGCATTAGAGAAGGGTGGTCTTGCCAACTGGGGGGTACTATCAGGTATATTTATGTGCTAGCCTACGGCTGTGGTCTCATGGGGGCTGAGCGTGGAACATTCAAAGTGATATAATGCAGTTGTAACTAATAATAATAACAATAATAGAAAAAAGAAAAAAAAAAAAGGAAAAAATAAATAAAAAACAGTCCACTGTCAGAGGAGGAAGCACAATAAAAAAAAAAAAAAAAAGAAGAAGAGTTCCATTCGAGCCAGGCAGTGATTAGACGGGCCCAGAGGGAGAGTCATTTGCAATACTTCACGTGTTGGCCGTGCTTGCCGGCACTCCGGCCGGTAGTCTGGGTACGAATTCTGCTGCCCTGGCCGGGTCCCAGGACGGTGGGTTCTTGGGTCTTTCCGCTGGTACTGGTAGCGGGTCTGTGGGTAGGTCCAGCTGCCTCAGAAGTGCCGGTGCCTCAGTTATACAGCGTGCTGAGAGTGTGGTGTCCCCCTTAGTGACCAGCAGGGTGTGTGCCGGGCCCCAGCGGTAACGTATGTGGTGAGCCCGCAGGGTGGAAGTTAGCTGTTGGAGGGTCCTTCTCCATGCTAGGGTCGCCCCCGAGAGGTCTGCATAGAAAGTAAGATGCATATCTTCATATCTGATCATTCTTCCATTCTGAGTGCAATGCTAAATTGTACTGAATTGCTTCGGAACCTTGCAGGTGTTCTATTACCGTATATTAAGACGTTAGAGCCACTGTCACAAGAATGTACTCCTTTTTCCACCGTACATTTGACAAAATCTTAATTATTTGAGTGGTGTCTCTGAGATAGGGCTTTTAATTGCTGACCACTGGCTGTAAGAACTGGTCTACATATTCTGAAAGGTTTGTAGTAAGTGAACCTATCCCTGAGATTATACTGGTGGCCATAGGGGATCCCTACTTTCCTTTCAGGTTTGTTTCAATGCTGTTCTTGTTTCTTCTTTTTTCTCTAGGAGATTCCCTAAAAAAGAGACCTGAGCTCTTGTGGGAGTTTGAAGCTTCTTCGACTCAACCCCTCTAGGTGGTAGTATGATCCCCCATGGTCACCAGTGGAAAGAAAAAGACCAAGAAGAGGAAAAAGGAGGGAAAATACAGGACTAATACGACCAGATGAGGACAATCATGAAACCAGCATATTTAATTTATTAAATTATCATCTGAATGCACATAAGATGTCACTATTGAAAAAGGGCTTAATAATTGTCCCTATTTAACAGAATCACAAGTTTTATATGTTTATCGATCTGCACAAGTTCATTAGAAAAATCATGGTGAAGCACTTCTTTATAGAGAATGAATACACAAATCAGAAGATGGAAGAAGACTACATGCATACTGACCTACATCCGAAATCCACTTTCTACCCACAACAACAAACCAAAAGTGAAACTATCAGGGTATTTGAAAAAATGGTCGATAAAGATTTAAGATCCCTCAAAACTAGTAACAAAATGTCAGGGTACCTGTAGTCTCTACCTCAGAGGAGGTGAGAGACTTAGACGTTTATCCTCCCAGAGGGGTTGTTTCTTCCGTTCCTCGCGGTTCTCTCGGCCATTTACAAGCCGACCGCGAGGGATCCACTTCCTTATATGACGCGACGCTCAGTAGTCGACGTCATGACGCCAACCCGGCTCGACCTGTCAGTCAAGTCCCGAGCACTAATCAGGACTCGTCGGGGGCGTGATTACCCTCTAGAATCAAGGTATAAAGTAAGGCTTTCGGCATCTGCTCATTGCCCTGTCGTGGTTCTAGCCTGTCTAGTCACTCAGTGCTCTTGTATTCTAGTTGTCTCTTTGGTTCTGACCCTGCTTGTTTGTATTACCCTGTTTATCTCTGTTACCCTTTGACTCGGCTTGTCTCTCGCTTACCTGTCCTCTCGTTCCCTCGACCTCGGCTTGTTCCTAGACCATTCTCTACTTACTCCTTACGTTAAGTCCGGCCATTCTAAGGTCCGGTATACGTACCTACCACCTGTTTGTACTCTGCGTGTTGGATCCCTGTCCCGATCCTGACATTACGACAGGGCCAATGGATCCTGCAGGTACAAACACTCAGGTTGGTCCTTCTGACTCTAGGTTCGACGCCATGGATCACAGAATGGACCAGATGGCTCTAGCACTACAGGCGTTACTATCTCGTTCTAGTAATCAACCAGAGGAGATGCGTAATACTTCTATCTCTCCTGTGAGTTCAGGTCTAGAGGTAGCCACTGTAGGTGCTTCTTCCCGTATCACTCCACCTGTACGTTATGGTGGTTCTCCAGAGAAATGTTGTGGTTTCTTAAACCAAATAGGTATCCATTTCGAATTACAACCCCGCTCCTATCCTACAGATAGGGCGAAGGTTGGATTTATTATCACATTACTTGTTGAGAAAGCTTTGAGATGGGCCAATCCATTGTGGGAAAATGATAATCCGTTAGTATATAATTATAATGCCTTTGTAGCTGCTTTCAGAAGAACTTTTGACCCTCCAGGTAGAAAGGTCAATGCAGCTAGATTACTGTTGCGCCTTAGACAAGAAAACCGAACACTTGTGGATTATGCACTAGAGTTCAGGTCCTTGGCGGCAGAGGTTAAGTGGAATGAACAGGCTTATATAGATGTATTTTTAAACGGGTTATCAGACATAATCCTTGACGAGGTTGCTACTAGAGAGCTTCCTGAAAATTTGGAGGATTTAATTTCTTTTATTTCTCGCATTGACGAACGTTTAAGAGAGAGGCAGAACACTCGAGAGAGAAACCGTAGACCTTCCTTTAAACTAGCTCCTTCATTTCAAAGTTCTGAATCCACAACCTCACTTTTTCCAGAACCTATGCAGATAGGCAATACTCGCCTCTCAGAAGAGGAGAGACAGTACAGGAGAAGAGAGGGGTTGTGTATGTACTGTGGAGTCAGAGGTCATTTACGCCTAAATTGTCCTAATCGCTCGGGAAACGCTCGCACCTAAGTTTCTCTAGAGGACAGGCCTTGGGTGTTTCTATTTTGTCCTTTAATCTTAATTATAAAGATCACAGGCTTCTGCTACCCATTTCTTTAACTTGGGAGAAGGGAGTACTAGAAACTATGGCATTGATAGATTCCGGAGCTGCTGAGAGCTTTATCGACCAAGTTTTTGTTACCAAACACACTATCCCATCCCAGTTAAGGGAGACACCCTTGGCCGTTGAGGCCATAGATGGTAGACCTTTAGTTGAGCCTGTTATTTTCCGTGAAACCATACCCGTTAAATTAACTGTTGGTATCTTACACGAGGAAGACATATCTTTATTGCTTATTTCTTCTCCTTCTGTTCCCATAGTCCTGGGGTACCCTTGGTTAAAAAAACATAACCCTATTATTGATTGGGAATTAGGGGAGATAATCTCATGGGGTCAGGGTTGTCAGGACAGGTGCTTACGGACAGTGTCACCGCTTTGCGCAGTTAACACACCGATTAATTCTACCTACTCTACAGAGGTACAAATACCGCCCCTGTACCTGGATTTAAAGGCAGTATTTGACAAAAAGAATGCTGATACTTTACCTCCACACAGGTCTTTTGATTGTAAGATTAATCTACTACCTGGTACTATGCCCCCCAGGGGTAATGTATATCCTTTGTCCACTAAAGAGAACTTAGTCTTAGAGGAGTATATTCGTGAGAACCTTGAAAAAGGATTCATTAGGAGATCCTCCTCTCCTGCCGGGGCTGGGTTTTTTTTTGTTAAAAAGAAGGATGGTACACTAAGACCTTGCATTGATTATCGAGGTTTGAACAAAATAACCATTAGAAATGCCTACCCAATTCCTTTGATTACCGAGCTCTTTGATCGTCTAAAAGGCTCCAAGATTTTCACCAAGTTAGATCTCAGAGGGGCGTATAACTTGGTGAGAATTCAGCAGGGACACGAGTGGATGACGGCGTTCAATACCCGTTATGGGCACTATGAATACACAGTAATGCCTTTTGGCCTCTGTAATGCACCGGCAGTATTTCAGGACCTGATCAATGAAGTTCTTAGGGAATTTCAACATGACTGCGTTATTGTATATCTGGATGATATACTTATACACTCTAGAGAGATTGAGACTCACCACAGACAAGTCAGAAGGGTATTGCGCAAGCTTCTTCAACATGGCCTGTACTGCAAATTGGAGAAATGCAGCTTTGACCAATCCCAGATAAACTTTCTTGGTTATGTGATTTCTGGGGAAGGGTTTAAGATGGACCCGGAGAAGCTCCAGTCCATTTTGGATTGGCCTTTACCCAGGGGCCTCAAGGCCATTCAGAGGTTTATTGGATTCTCCAACTATTATAGGCGCTTCATTAAGGGTTACTCTTCAATTATAGCTCCTATTACCAATATGACCAGACAGGGGGCTGACACTAAGAACTGGTCTACTGAAGCCCTTCTTGCCTTCAAAACACTCAAGGAACTGTTTGCTTCTGCACCAATTTTGGTTCCCCCTGATACGACTCTGCCTTTCCTACTCGAGGTAGACGCCTCAGAGACAGGTATAGGTGCCATCCTGTCCCAAAGGTTAGGTGTGGATAAGCCCTTACATCCATGTGATTTTTTTTCCAAGAAACTATCAGGCCCTGAGAGCAGATATGACATTGGTGACAGGGAACTACTAGCAGTTATCATGGCTTTAAAGGAGTGGAGACATTTACTGGAGGGCACCTTACATCCTGTTACTATTTTGACAGACCACAAGAACCTGTCCTATATTGGGGAGGCCAAGCGCTTGTCCTCCAGGCAAGCTCGTTGGTCTTTATTCCTCACGCATTTCAATTACGTGCTCACTTATAGACCTGGTTCTAAGAATTCTAAAGCCGATGCTTTGTCTCGACAATATGAACCTTCTGCGATATCTGAGCCGGTTTTGTCTTCTATAGTACCCAGGTGCAATATTATCGCCAACACGAGTCTTAAGATTCACTCTCCGTTGCTTGGTCAGATCATGAAGTTGCAGCATCTGGCGCCTAGACAGACTCCTGGGTCAAGGCATTTCGTTCCTCCTGAACTCCAACTGGAACTCTTACAGTGTTTTCACAACAGTAAGGCGGCTGGGCATCCGGGTATTCGCAAGACATGTTCCTTGATCTCTAAAGATTTCTGGTGGCCTTCTTTACGGAAGGATATTAGGGATTTCATCGGAGCATGTGAGGTCTGTGTGAAGACTAAGCAACCTCATACGCTTCCATGTGGGTTGTTACATCCCTTGAACATTCCAGAGAGACCATGGTCCTGTTTGGCTATGGACTTCATTGTAGATTTGCCTGTTTCTAAAAAACAGACTGTGATCCTCACGGTGGTTGATAGGTTTACTAAGATGGCTCATTTCGTGCCCTTAACTAAACTCCCGACTTCTCCTGAATTGGCGGAGATATTCGCGAGAGAGATTTTTCGCTTACATGGGATACCTTCCGAAATTGTTTCCGATAGAGGTTCCCAATTTGTTTCACGTTTTTGGAGATCCTTCTGTTCTCAACTAGGCATCAAATTTATTTTTTCTTCTGCCTATCACCCTCAGTCTAACGGAGCTGCTGAACGTACCAATCAAAAGATTGAACAATATTTGCGTTGTTTTGTTTCTGAACACCAGGACGATTGGGTCGGTTTGATTCCTTGGGCGGAGTTTGCACACAATAATCTCGTTTGTGATTCTACTCGTTCCAGTCCCTTCTTCATGAATTATGGCTTTCATCCTTCCATTCTTCCCTCGGTTTCTCCTTCCCAAGGGGTACCGTCGGTTGATGTTCATGTTGCCAATTTGAGGAAGTTGTGGGATCAGACTCGACAAATTCTCCTACATAATTCCATGTTGTTCAAGAAACACGCTGATAAGCACAGAAGGGCGGCTCCGGTTTTTGTTCCAGGTGATAGGGTATGGTTGAGTACTAGAAACATTCGTTTGAAGGTTCCTTCTATGAAATTCGCTCCTCGTTACATTGGCCCTTACAGGGTTCTGACTCGAATTAACCCAGTTGCGTATCGCCTAGCTCTTCCAGCTGCCTTACGCATTCCTAACTCCTTTCATGTTTCTTTACTGAAACCGCTAGTCTGTAACAGATTTTCCTCCACTATATCCTCTCCTCGCTCTGTTCAGGTTGAGGGTCAGGAGGAGTATGAAATCAACTCCATCATCGATTCTCGAATCTCCCGGGGGAAGTTACAATATCTTATTGACTGGAAGGGATATGGTCCTGAGGAGAGGACTTGGGTACCTCAGGAGGATGTACATGCTCCTCGCCTCCGCAGGGCTTTTCACTCCCGTTTTCCATCTCGTCCCGGTTCCTTCCGCCCGGTGGGCGTTTCTGAGAGGGGGGGGTACTGTCAGGGTACCTGTAGTCTCTACCTCAGAGGAGGTGAGAGACTTAGACGTTTATCCTCCCAGAGGGGTTGTTTCTTCCGTTCCTCGCGGTTCTCTCGGCCATTTACAAGACAACCGCGAGGGATCCACTTCCTTATATGACGCGACGCTCAGTAGTCGACGTCATGACGCCAACCCGGCTCGACCTGTCAGTCAAGTCCCGAGCACTAATCAGGACTCGTCGGGGGCGTGATTACCCTCTAGAATCAAGGTATAAAGTAAGGCTTTCGGCATCTGCTCATTGCCCTGTCGTGGTTCTAGCCTGTCTAGTCACTCAGTGCTCTTGTATTCTAGTTGTCTCTTTGGTTCTGACCCGGCTTGTTTGTATTACCCTGTTTATCTCTGTTACCCTTTGACTCGGCTTGTCTCTCGCTTACCTGTCCTCTCGTTCCCTCGACCTCGGCTTGTTCCTAGACCATTCTCTACTTACTCCTTACGTTAAGTCCAGCCATTCTAAGGTCCAGGATTACGTACCGACCACCTGTTTGTACTCTGCGTGTTGGATCCCTGTCCCGATCCTGACACAAAATGAGGGATAACCTTACAAAGAAAGAAAGAGGTGCTTTGAAATCTTTTATGAATCATAAGGACATTATTAATTGGTGATTATGAACACTCTAGACTATGAAAAGGAAAATGAGAGACTACTAAATGATAGAGAAACATACTTGAAACTTAAACACAATCCCAGGAAACAGGTTATGGGTGAATTTGTGGAATTACTAAATGTAGAGAAAGAGAGTGGAATCCTGAGCAAAAGGGAATTCGATTATATCGTATGCAAACATTCGAGGACAGCAGTGTTTTATCACCTACCGAAAATCCATAAAAGTTTAACGAATCCCCCTGGTAGACCTATAATCTTAGGGATAGGTTCACTTACTTAAAACCTTTCCGAATATGTAGACCAATTATTTTAGCCAGTGGTCAGCAATTTAAAGTCCTATCTCAGAGACACTACTCAAATAATTAAGATTTTGTCAAATGTTCAGTGAAAAAAGGAATACATTCTTGTGACAGCTGATCTGAAGTCTTTATTTATGGTAATCGAACACATGCAAGGTTGCGAGGCAATTCAGTACAATTTAGCATTGCACTCAGAATTGAAGAATGATCAGATTAACTATTTGGTAGAATGCATAACGTTTATTCTGAGTCACAACTTCTTTAGGGCAGCAGGACAATTCTTCCTCCAGACCAAGGGCATTACCATGGGGACCAGGTTTGTACCAAGCTACGCAAATTTATTCATGGAGAAATGGGAAGATGAGTACATTTGGAGCAATTCCCCAGCGGTAGCAAACCTGGTCCTATGACAGAGGTATACAGTATTGATGACTGCATCTTTATCTGGAAGGGTGGTCTGGAACTTTTAGAACAATTCAAGCAATATCTAAAAAAAATATTTTTCTTCTTATTTCAGATTTGTACCTGCCCTGCATACATTTTGTATTACTTATGTGGAGCATGCCTTGGTGCAATGTCTGCCCGGTTTAGGATTATATTTTCCTTCTTTTTTTTTCCCCTCTCCCCCTCTCCCCTCCCCTGATCCTTTGCTTCCCCTCCAGTGACACACTAAGTGGTGGGGGTAGGGGGGGGCGGGTGGTCCGCCCCGGGTGGGGGAGAGGGGGTGCCCGGGGCAGACTGTGTGGGGTCCTGGGTCACTGACTGAAGTCCCGACACCAGGAGGGGGCCTGGTGATTTGCTCGATATGCCGCCGGGTGAGATGCCCCTCCTGCACCCATCACAGACACCAGTCTGCAGCTCCGCACTGTGCAGAGCTGCAGACCATGTGTCTTGCGAAATCTGATCAACCAGAGCATTGCCGCGGGTTTCCACGGCAACACTCTGACTGGGTCTTGCGAGATTCATGGTCTGCAACTCTGCAGAGCTGCAGACTGGATATTATGGCCACCGGACCACCAGGGAATTAAGGTATTTAGTCCATCCCCCCTCTTCCCATTCCTCACACCATCACCCCATCACCCCCCTCTCCCTCTCACATCACTCCCCTTCCTCTCACACCCCCCTCTCACATCAATCCCCCTCTCACATCACCCCCCTCACATCACACCCCTCTCACATCACCCCCTCTCACATCACAACCCCTCACATCATCACCCACCTCCTCTCACCACCACCCTCTTTCCTCTCAGTATCAACACCCCTTCCCTTACACCATTACTCCCCCCTCCCTCTCACTAGTATCCACTATACAAACACACACTGCATTCACTATACAAACACACTACATACACTATAAAACACACACAGACACACACATATACATGTGTGTCTGTGTATCTGTATATGTCTGTGTACATATATGTCAATGTGTGTATGTGAATCTGTTTGTGTGTGTGTGTGTGTGTGTGTGTGTCTGTATGTGTGTCTCTATCTGTGTGCCTGTGTGTCTCTCTCTGTGTCTGTATGTGTGTGTGCAGTGTTTGTATCTGTGTAAAACTGTGTTTCTATGTAACTGCATGTTTGTACCTATGTGTCTGTGAATGTGTGCCAGTGTGCTTTTTGCCTACACTACACACAAATACAACCCTGCATCCAAATGTCAACACTACATAAAAATATAAACATACCGTACACTCACTCACACATACTCCATTGTCACGGTACCTGTAGTCTCTACCTCAGAGGAGGTGAGAGACTTAGACGTTTATCCACCCAGAGGGGTTGTTTCTTCCGTTCCTCGCGGTCCTCTCGGCCATTTACAAGCCGACCGCGAGGGATCCACTTCCTTATATGACGCGACGCTCAGTAGTCGACGTCATGACGCCAACCCGGCTCGACCTGTCAGTCAAGTCCCGAGCACTAATCAGGACTCGTCGGGGGCGTGATTACCCTCTAGAATCAAGGTATAAAGTAAGGCTTTCGGCATCTGCTCATTGCCCTGTCGTGGTTCTAGCCTGTCTAGTCACTCAGTGCTCTTGTATTCTAGTTGTCTCTTTGGTTCTGACCCGGCTTGTTTGTTCTACCCTGTTTATCTCTGTTACCCTTTGACTCGGCTTGTCTCTCGCTTACCTGTCCTCTCGTTCCCTCGACCTCGGCTTGTTCCTAGACCATTCTCTACTTACTCCTTACGTTAAGTCTGGCCATTCTAAGGTCCGGTATACGTACCTACCACCTGTTTGTACTCTGCGTGTTGGATCCCTGTCCCGATCCTGACATCCATACAAAAACATGCTTACATTCAAACACTGATTGGTGCTAAATACATTTTAAAAACATTTGCGGGTGATTTTTACATTTTTAAACTGGGGGGACAACAAATGTGAAGGCTGGGCCTGCAGTTGTGGGAGGGGCATGTTACCTTCTTAAACCCCCTCCTCATCTTCCTCAGTCCCGTTCGTTTTTCGGCGACTAACATGTCGCCATTTCCGGCCGTCCTTTCCTCCCACTTACCTGGTCCTTGTGGCTCTATTGCTGTTTCCCAGCTGCTCGTTTGTCCGCAGTCCTCCTGAGGCTCGGCTCCCTCTCTTGCCATCCGGGTGTTTCTAGTGGCATCTTGCTTCCTGTTGTCTTGTGGGTATGTAGCGACGAATTGTGTCTCGCCCTCCGCGCCGCTCCCATCAGCCGTGACTCTGGGGGGAGGTTTTCGGCTCTGCTGCGGCTCTGCTCGCCTCCGCGGTTTTTGGCTCAGCTTGCTGTGCGTTCTTTTTCCGGTGCTCCCAATAATAATTATTAACTAATTGCAACAGATGTCGTTACGTCCCAGAAACATATGGGGTTTGAGCCCAAAGACAAACTCTATGACCACGATACTAGTAGAGAGATGGGGACATGTCATGGTAGTTCCCTACCTTTTTATGTCATGCCCTCTTCTTTCTACCCCCGGACAGCGTGCTCCTGATGCTCTCCATGAATTTCAGTGAAACTATAGCTGGAAATAAGCTAGTGCTTCACTGCCAGGTATTCAATGCAATCGCATACAACGTCCTAACAAATGAAGGACGTTCAGCAACATTCTGTTCCATTACACTCCCTGTTAATAATGAAATGGGGGGGAAACACCTCCTCCAGCAGTCAGAACGCTATGCTACTGATATTCCTTTTAATTAAGGTGGCTGCTTTTAAAACTCCTGAATGATTTAAAATTAAAATAAAGAAACACCAATATCCTCCTGTCCCCTCTGCCAGCCAGCTGTCGGCCCCCTTGCTGCCTGCGGCGCTGGCGCACGTTCACTAATTCACTCGCTGGCGGTCGCGCATCCACGTAGCTGCCAACATGACAGGCAAGCTCTAAACTATTACAGAGATCACTGTTAGCTTTTTGAGAGTTTTGTTTACGGTAAACTGCCCCTTCATAATTCCTTAATGTCTGCACGGACACTAGAACAAGAAAGCAATGCCTGCAGGCTGAGATAAAAAAAAAAAAAAAAGACACAAATATAAATTATCTAGGCAATTGTACTTTATAAATGTGTGCAAGTTTGTCTTCTATAACCTATTACAGATAGGACTGCCAGATCCACCATGCTTGTTCATGGACGGATTTCACTACTGTATGCTGATGGGCAATGCATGTGACAAGTTGACCTGCTGTAGGTATCACTCATATGCTGCATAAGGGCTGTTCATAATTAATCAGCTAATCAGGGTAGTTCTTCCCAGTGTGATGTCAGATTTGGATGCCACATCGTTGTGTAATCTAGTTTCAGTCGCTTAATTTTGCAAGACATGAAAAATTGGCACCTATCGGATCCTGGCAATGTATATTAATCTTAAATGGTTACGGTGTATGTATTTAAAGGGACTCATAAGTCTATGAAACTGCATTACGATCGTTTAGATACGCTTCAGCTACGTGGTTGCTGCTAACGAGCGATTTTTTGGTTCCGTCCCGGGGTCTGTCCTGCGTTTTACTTCAGGCTTTCGTTTCTTCGCTTGGATGGGCCATGTCTGCCCGCCATAACCGTGTTTTATTTTTAATTTTTTGTTATTTTTTGAAGCGTTATGTTTTGTTACCGGGAACGTGTTCTGGCCTTACGAGACCTGTGGGCTATACACGCGCATGTGCTTCCCGTTCCTATCTCCCTTGTGTACTCCTTCAGCCTGACCACCTGGTCTCCGCTGGGCTCACTCTGCCCTCCAGTTATGGTCAGCCCTTACGATTCTTCCTCTTATCCCACCCCCTTTTTCTTTTCTTTTCCCACAGTACGTCCCCTCTCTTGCTCATTACCGTCCCCTCTCCTAACCTAGTTTTAATTGTTTCACCTTTTGGCTTAGCTGGTATGCCAGCACTCCCCCCCTCGATCTCACACACACACACTGGGTCTCGTGACCCCTGTGGGGTTTACACCACCACGGTTTCTGTTACCTATTGCCGAGCTCGCTCCTTTCAGCCTGTCCGCTTGGACTCTGACATGCTTTCTCTGCTTTCTGTTCGATCGGCCCTGCAGTATTTCCTCGTTCACCCTCACGTTTTTCGAACATGTTCAGTCCTCTCTCACACTACCTTCCCTCCCTTCTATCTTATGATTAAATGTCACCGAGAGGCCAACACCCCGCCACAAAGTTCAGTGGCCACCTTATCCCCTCACGCCAACGCATAGATAGAGCCTCTCATGCCGCTTGGCATCTAGCAGGGCCTCACCTGTCACCAAACCTAGTCTTAATTGTTTCGCCTTTTTGGCATTAGCTAGTGAGCCAGCACACACACACATTGGGGCTCATATACACTGCACCTTCATTTCCTTTTCCACCTTACGGAAGCCCACCTGGACTCTGACGTGCTCACTCTGCACTCCAGGTATGGTCGGCCCTACGGTACTTCCTTGTACACCCCCACCTTTTGATTCACGTTTCCTCAGGTACGTTCCTTCTCTCACTCCCTACCCTCCCCTCTTAGTTAGCTGTGGCTGGCTGTCATGGTCCTAGGTGTCCACTAGTGGTAATTCCCCCTGGCTTCTTCGCCTTAGGTTAGTGGTCCCGCGAGGCCAACACCCATCCTCAAACTCGGAGGTACTACGCCCCTCAGGCCAAATCATAGTTAGTCACCTCGCATGTGGCATAGAGAGGGCCTCACCTGTCACTCCCATTCTATCTTATGATTAACTGTCACCGAGAGGCCGACACCCCGCCACAACGTTCAGTGGCCACGTTATCCCCTTGCGCCAACGCATAGATAGAGCCTCTCACGCCGCTTGGCATCTAGCAGGGCCTCACCTGTCACCAAACCTAGTTTTTAATTGCTTCACCTTTTGGCATTAGCTAGTATGACAGCACGCTCACTCACTCACACATTTTTCACACTCTTGCGCACATTGGGTCGCTTGTGGGCTGTTATTAGTGTCTTTTTTGTGCGATCGGTCCTGTGCCTCTTCCTACTCTTTCAAAGTGGCCCTGCCTACGGCCTCTCCTGTAGCCGATACCTTTCCCGCATTTTGCGGGGCATGATCGCGGGCTGCTAGCCTCAGTAGCTCGGGGTCGTCATCGTTTCACGTCTGGCTCTCTCTCTTTTTTTCTAGCACTCACGGTGCTCGTGTTAGGTCCGGTCTTCCCCTTGAGGCTCCTTTCCCACACATACTGTCACTGTCTCTGTCGATTATGTTGTCTGTATTCGATTTTCGCTTCTTTTGCCACCTCTTACTTACGTCCACTCTACTTATCCAGTCTACAACTTCACATGTTTTTTCAAGTTTCATTCACACACAGTTTCATCTCCTCATACCAGCATTTTCCCATACTCAAGGCATTTCAGGTTCCAGGATTTTTCAATTTACAGATATCCCATCAACATCCTAGTATTTCGATCTCAATCAGTCCTAATCATGCTTGTCATCACGAACCAGGCATCAACCTTTCTATGCAGGGTGATATCTGCTTGATCAAAGGATAATCCGACCGCCATATTGGGGTCAAGAAGGAATTTTTAGCTTGTTGCAAATTGGAAAGCGCATCAAACTGGGTTTTTCGCCTTCTTTTGGATCAACCGTTTAATCACAGATGTGAGGTAGGCCGGAATTGGGGGACCCTAGTCCTCGTCAGCCAGGTAACCAGGTAGTCTAGTTGTCAAGACGCTTTACAGGTTCTCACCTATTCATGCGGCCTATTGATTACCTTCTCTCCCCCACACTTAGTCTGCGATAGATGGCCATACATGTTTTATTCCTTACTTCCCCTTGCACTTGTTAGACGGTCCATTATAAGCGCCGGGCACCTAATTTTCACAACTCAGCTGCCTCCATACAGATAGATTTTAGGTTGTTGATTGCTTTTATACAGGTTTCCTTTTTGCCCTCTTTTATTACAGGCCCTACCACGACGTTGGTTCCGGCACACCACAACCGACTTATTCCCCCCCTTTTTTTATATCCTTTACGGCCTTATTTGCCCCTCACACAAATGTGAAGGCTGGGCCTGCAGTTGTGGGAGGGGCATGTTACCTTCTTAAACCCCCTCCTCATCTTCCTCAGTCCCGTTCGTTTTTCGGCGATTCACATGTCCCCACCCTCCACTCCCTTTATTTATTCTTTTCATTACACCTCATGGGTGGGCCCTCTTTTATTACAGGCCCTACCACGACGTCGGTTCCGGCACACCACAACCGACTTATTCCCCCCCTTTTTTTTATATCCTTTACGGCCTTATTTGCCCCTCACACAAATATAGGATCAGCCAAGGAAGGAAGTACGGACTAGTATATCATCCAGTTTATTCATCCATGTATCCCAGTCTTCTATTTGCTTATATCTGTTTCCTAAGTTCACAATCATACGCCTTTCCATTCTTGATTGCCATGTTACTTGTTTTATCAGTTTGTTGATATTTGGAATTGTCTCTGTTTTACAATTTCTTGCAAGAAGCAATTTGGCTGCTGTAATTATGTGTAATATCAACATTGACGTTCTTTTTGTCATTTCTGGCCAGTACAAATTTAGTAAAACCACTTCAGGCTTGCAAGGTAATTTTATTTCCATTATTTGGTAGATTATCTAGATTATCTTGACTTCTTTCCAAAACAAATTTATGGGTATGCACTGCCACCAAATACGGATCATATTACCTTCACCAATATTGCACTTCCAGCATCTATTCTACATAAAACCCCATCCAAGCCTCTCAAACGCTTTCTCTGCGTCTATTGACAGAAACATTAGAGGGGTTCTGCTGCTCTCTGCTTCCTCCAGTATGTTTATTATTTTTCTAAGGTTGTTCATTGAGGACCTCCATGCTATAAAACTGACTTGATCATTATTGATCAATAAATTGTGGCATTACTATTTTTAATCTATCAGCTAGAATGGAAGATAGTATTTATTAATTAATGATATCGGTCTATAATTGCCTGTTTTCTAGGTCTTTGTTTCCTACCTTTTAGGTGCAGGAGGGTGACATTCCCTGGGGTCCAGTGGTGGCTCAGGCTGGTGGGAGTCAGAGTTCCCACTCTGACTTCCTGTCCTTCCTCCCGCACGGACTCTGTGTGTTCGCTGGGAGGAGTGACCGGGGCAGTCACTTCCTCCCAGCAGTGATGTCAGTACAGGGGCCCATGCTAATAGTTTTATTAGCACAAAATCTTCTTTCTTTCTTTTTCATTCTCTGACTATCAAGCAAGATTAACAGGGAGATAGGCTTTTTCATATATCTTTGCTGCATCTTCCTTTAATGTTATAACATTTATCTACTTATTAGGCACTATCATATTTTCTCTTTTATGATGTACCTTTTTTAGTGTTAATTACTTTTCTAGGAAGAATTATCTGCAGTTATAACTATTTATAGGTCTAAGAAGGTAAAGGATCCATACTCTGACTTTATCTAACTAGCCTATATTGGGTTCAAACATTAAAGTGAACATACACTACAGAAACTTAAGTATCTCCACTTATCTTGCTGATAGAAGCATATATTAACTCTCTGTATACCTCCTAAATCTGGCCATGTTTAGTTAAAGCCTATATTAGAGGGACAGCTTTGAGTTAATTTTCAGTCAGGGCAAAGCATTACAGCTCAGCTTTTGTATTAAGTCTGATTATACTTTTTTGTTTGGCTTTGAGATAGGTGTTTACCATCTATTGCTCATTTCAACATCCAGTTTATATGAATATTCAAACCCCCCTTTTTTTGTTTTGAATGGGGATATTTGGTACCTCTTTTTGTATACCTCATACCAAAATGATGGTTTACCCCAGGGTGGGTCTAAGTTTTTATCAAAATGTTTTCTTTATTTGACCACTGATCACTATGGTATATTTGACAGATTGATTTTAAAAGGACATGTTCACGATTTATATCCTAATGCAAAGTTCTCACTTCTCATGTTATCATATAAATATATTATATTTTTTTACTATGTGTAACGGATCGACGGGCACCCCGACTTGGTACCTCCGTTGAAGGATGCTCCTAGCGCTTCCTGAAGACTCCAAGCACTGCAGCAGACACCACAACCACCGAACCGGAGAAGCATACGAATGCTCTCAAGCATATGAATGCTGTAAACAGCTGAACAGGAAAAGCATACAATCCGCTTACACTCCTGGCAATCAGCATACAATCCAATTCCCCCAATAATGAGACGACACTTCGTTTTGAGGTCAAGCAGAACTGACTGTACTGGCACATACAGTCTCTTTTATTCACAATCCTGCCCACAGGGTTTTGAAATACAACCAATCAATCCGTACAATACACACAGACACTCCCACACAAAATCCTCCCCTTTGCCTGTGATATGATTACTGAACACAATGGGTAATATAATTATCACAGGAGGGGGGCGGAGCCAAGCAAGCAAGCGGACCGGTCGCACTTCGCATGGGCTCCAGTACCACTGGCTCAAACGCGTTGATAACTCGAGACAAAGCTACACGATTGGCAAGCTACCTAGCCCATCTAATTGACACAACGTTTGCGCACCCAAAGATACCTAAATCGACACCTGGCATGCCCGGGAACTGCTACGGCCGGCTTGGGCCTACAGGAGGAGGTGAAGGGAAAGGACAGATGCCTTTCCGCCCGACTCCAGGGCCCTCAAGCACACAGAAACCGCTTCTCCCCCCCCCCCATGGACCGGCGGGGGACATCTCGGTCCCCGCTAGAAGGGAAACGCCACACGGTGAGCCAAGCACTGACTCCCGCAAACCCCACAGGCAACGTGGAGGTGAGGGCCTCCAAGATGGCGGAACTAACAGATTTGGACACTCTAGACCCACAACGACCTGACCTTACCCCAGGCACCTGCGACCAGGCAGTCGACCCCATCTATTTGACCGCTTCTGGGCCAAGTGGCTAAAATGACTACAAGCAGCGACAGCCTATCCCACGCCGCCCCTACAGGCAAGAGTCTATGGCGGGAGGAGACCGGGGCCTCCACCTCAGGGCACAAAGAAGTAAAAAAATGCGACCCTCAAGATAAGGGCTCTCCCGGGATGGGAGCAACCAGGGGCATGCCCCGCAAGCGCCGACCACACCGGCGGAGAGCTGCCAAACAGAGCTCCACGCATAGCTGCACAACTCACCGCCACATCCCGACATGGACGACCATGGGCCACATTGGGTGCTGGCTCCAACACAGTCTTGGGGCAGAGGGGACCACCCACTACCGCAACGCCATACGACCCCCAGCATGTACCGACGCCCGGAAGGGGGTCGACGGATAAGAGGGCCGGGGGCCTACTGCAGCCGACGAGTGCACGCAAGCAGGGCGCTGGGCCCACAACAAGAAAGGAGTAACACTGCCGCCCCAAACGGCCCTATGGATCAACCTCACCTATCAGATCCAAGCAGAGAAAAAGCGGCAAGGGCATCTAAACGGGACTGTAAAATACCCCAGGCAGGAGTTGGCTGACCGGGACATTTATCACCTCAGATAAGACATCAGCCCCATAACCCATATTGCTCCCTATCTGTGACTGAATATAACCCATATAACCCACTGATCATAATACGACCATGTTTCACTCTTAACCTAATACATGCCTAACGTTTAGCGGGGAGGTATATATAAATATATCAGGGGCTGTTAATGAAGCATATGTTTGTCTCAAATGCGGCATTGTTTGATGGATTAATCTATAGCAATATAGTACATGCTGACACTCACTCAGCCCGTTACTATCACACTCGTTAATGCCTACCACGGAGCACACGTTTACGAAAATGCTTTACTTAAACTAGGCTTGACTATTATTGAACATTGTGTACGTATTTATCCTTTAAATCGGCTTAATGTTATACTCAAGTTTATTCTTATCCGTAATATCATAAAAATGTGCATGTCTAACGTGATACCCCAGATGTAACATATGCTGATGGCTTTGAGGATTGATGGGGTACCCCAGTTCGTTGGGGTACCTCAAAACTGTATGTTTGACTTTCTATGCACGGCAAAAATACAAAAAAATTATTATCACAGGCAAAGAAATATGTTTTATAAAACATATCACAGGGACTCCAAAACATGCAATAACCCCATAAAGTATATCATCTTATACATTGAGTATAGCATAAGTGATACCGGAGAAACTGACGGAAGCCAAGCACAGAGAGATGGACACAGGTTTCTTCAGGAAGGAAGAGATTCTTTATTCGATTCACCGACCGGGACTCAGAGGGACTAATGTCACGAAAATACAACAAGATCTGAGCCCCGAACAATAGTGTAGGCTCCTTATATAGGCATGTAACTCCTCCCATAATAAGCTCCACCCACACATACTCTTACCCAATCAATCGAACAAGAACTAACTTCCTGTTTGACCACATGGCTTGCCCAGCACAATGGAGGAGGGGAATACTACATCCTGTATTCTCGCACATGCTCCGTACACTACTGATTGTATCTTTGCCACGTGCTACGTTCTCTCCCACTTAAGATCCCCGCATACATTCCACGGTTTTCTACCACTTGATATCGCCTTACACGCATCAAATAGCAGAACACCCGAAGAATGTATGGTTTCTAATACTGTCCTATTTATTAGGGTCCCCTGTGAGTCTCCATTCCGGAGGGTCAACCAAATTGTACGGGGTTGATACTCTGGATTGAAGCAGGTTCTCCTACTCCTAAATGGCATACACTATAATCTATACCTAAATATCTACACCTAGATACATATCCTTTACACTCATATTGTGAATGCCAAATAAGGGTCTGGGAAATATGATTACCTGTTTTAGTAGACTTAATGCAAACTTCACAGCCAGGTGTGTCGGTACCTCTACCTTCCTGAATAATTAAAAACACAAATATATACATTATCAAGTGCATTTCTCTTGACGTCTTCATCCTCATTCTTCGTCCGTGCGATGGCACCTCAGCTTCTAGGATGTAAGGGCTGCAAGGAATGGAGTTCTTCAAGTCCTCTCTTCCCTTCACAGAGGTCCCTTCAAGACACTCTGGCTATGTCACGTGGGTAAGTGGTCAGGCTTTATTATGGCCGTCAAAACACTTACTTGCTGATCTCTTTAATTACACTCGAAACCCCAATATCTCCTCGTCACTCCGACTGAGTTGTGCGCTTTAACCGGATCTTGCAGGGATTCTCTGGATCTGGTGTAGCTTGCCAAGAATCTACTGATGCTGGTTTAACCCTGGAGTGATGAATCCACGGAGTCACTTCGGCCACCTTTATAGCTGTAGGGGTAGACAAAAGAACAACATAAGGACCCCTCCACTTAGGCCCCAACGGTACACTGTTCCACTCTTTTAGCCATACTTGATCTCCTGGATGATAACTATGAACAGGGGGATAAATATTCACAGGTAATCTATCTTGTACCCATTTCTGTACCTCCTCCATAGTTTTACACAACTCTACAACCTGCTTCCGTGTAATTCCTTCACCCAACTGACTCAAATCCCCCCTTAAGTTACCAATAGTGTTGTCGCGAACCCGCCATTGACTTCAATGGGCAGGCGAATTTTAAAACCAACAGGGACTCTTTCTGGCCACAAAAGTGATGGAAAAGTTGTTTCAAGGGGACTAACACCTGGACTGTGGCTGAGGGGGATCCATGGCAAAACTCCCATGGAAAATTACACAGTTGATGCAGAGTCTGCTTTTAATCCATAAAGGGCAGAAATCACCTAACATTACTAAATCACAATGGATATGGATTGACACCTGACAAATGACATATTGACACCTTGACATATGGATTGACACCTGTCCTCAGAGCCCCTGATGCACACGGACACAGAGCAGATTAGGAAATATAAAATATGGCGTATACTGCGTTTTATACGTACATACACCTCTGCGAGGGAAAGTTGGTAAAATACCTCGGAGTAATAAAACAGAGAAAAATGATAGTGCACTACAGTATATAACAGTGCAAATATTTGTGCTGGGTAACTGTAAGAAAAACACTAACATACGGTAGAGCTATATAAGAGCTCTACTTTTTTTCAGCGTGGACGGTATAATCCCCGTCTAAGGATACAGGATGGTAAAGATGGCACTGGTCCTCCAAATGCACAATGGGAATAAAAGAGAAAAATGCTCTGATAGTGTAGTAAGTACTATAACATCAGGATAGTAGGATAAAGTAATGTACTTACAATTTGTAGAGCAAGACCTGCTCTAGTTGTCACAGCATGGGTGGTACTATCCCCACCTAAGGATATGATGGCACCAGGTAGTTGGCAGGACGTCAAAAGTAAATGGATTAAAATAATAAAAGATAGATGTCTAAATGTAATAAAATAGACCATTTATTGTAAAATATAACATATAAAAATATAGATACAAATGTCCAAAAGAGGGGGGTGTCCCACTTGACGCGTTTCGCCTCTCCAGAGGCTTTATCACTTTTCCTCCTACATAGGGTCACTTGGCAGATATGGATTGACACCTTTCCTAAGGATCCCTGATACACACTGACACAGAGCAGAATAGGGACTGTTCCTCCTACATAGGGTCACTTGGCAGATATGGATTGACACCTGTCCTCAAAACCCCTGATACACACTGACACAGAGCAGAATAGAGACCGGGGGTCTAGTAGCGTGGACACCCAGCACAGGTTGTTCTCCTTCAGCCTTTTTATACGAGGGTCCCTCAACAGGCACGACAGCATGAAAGACCCCATTTGCACAAGGTTGGATGCCGAGCTACTCATTTCCCGTTCCTCCTCCTCACACAGAGCATAATAGAGACTGTTCCCCCTACATAGGGTCACTTGGCAGGTATGGATTTACACCTGTCCTCAAAGCCCCTGATACACACTGACACAGAGCAGAATAGAGACTGTTCACTGTCCACAGAGACCATGATACACACTGACACAGAGCAGAATAGAGACTGTTACCCCTACATAGGGTCACTTGGCAGGTATGGATTGACACCTGTCCTCAAAGCCCATGATACACACTGACACAGAGCAGAATAGAGACTGTTCCCCCTACATAGGGTCACTTGGCAGGTATGGATTGACACCTGTCCTCAAAGCCCCTGATACACACTGACACAGAGCAGAATAGAGACTGTTCCCCGTCCACAGAGACCATGATACACACTGACACAGAGCAGAATAGAGACTGTTACCCCTACATAGGGTCACTTGGCAGGTATGGATTGACACCTGTCCTCAAAGCCCATGATACACACTGACACAGAGCAGAATAGAGACTGTTACCCCTACATAGGGTCACTTGGCAGGTATGGATTGACACCTGTCCTCAAAGCCCATGATACACACTGACACAGAGCAGAATAGAGACTGTTCCCCCTACATAGGGTCACTTGGCAGGTATGGATTGACACCTGTCCTCAAAGCCCCTGATACACACTGACACAGAGCAGAATAGAGACTGTTCCCCACCCACAGAGACCATGATACACACTGACACAGAGCAGAATAGAGACTGTTACCCCTACATAGGGTCACTTGGCAGGTATGGATTGACACCTGTCCTCAAAGCCCATGATACACACTGACACAGAGCAGAATAGAGACTGTTCCCCCTACATAGGGTCACTTGGCAGGTATGGATTGACACCTGTCCTCAAAGCCCCTGATACACACTGACACAGAGCAGAATAGAGACTTTTCCCCGTCCACAGAGACCATGATACACACTGACACAGAGCAGAAGAGAGACTGTTCCCCCTACATAGGGTCACCTGGCAGATATGGATTGACACCTGTCCTCAAAACCCCTGATACACACTGACACAGAGCAGAATAGAGACTGTTCCCCGCCTACTGAGACCATGATACACACTGACACAGAGCAGAATAGAGACTGTTCCCCGCCTACTGAGACCATGATACACACTGACACAGAGCAGAATAGAGACTGTTCCCCCTACATAGGGTCACTTGGCAGGTGTGGATTAACACCTGTCCTCAGGGACCCTGATACACACTGGGGGGAGCTACTGTCCTCCCCAACCCCTGCGCGGTGGGTGGGGGCCATAAATCACAATGGGGGGACCTACTGTCCTCGGCCCCCACCCCTGCGCGGTGGGTAGGGGCCATAAATCACAATGGGGGGGACCTACTTTCCTCCCCTCCGGCCCCCAGCCCCCATCCTTGCGCGGTGGGTGGGGGGCATAAATCACAATGGGGGGACCTACTGATAGGAGTGGAGTATTGTTCATATCAGTTTAATACCTTCCACGTCTCCTATCAGTGGACGTGTATATGGCAGCCATTTTAGGAACCGCACACCTGGGACCCGAGCAAGGTCACCTCGTTCAAGCTGCTCTGGTTCCTTGATGAGCCAGCTGCCCGTGAGTTAACATGTCCCGTGGAGAAGCACTCTGTCCTGTAAAGCCTCACCACAAAAAATGTAAATAAATAACAGCACTCGGAGTGGTGAGTTTAGTAAATGTTCATATCAGTTTAATACGTTCTGCGTCTCCTATCAGTGGACGTGTATATGGCAGCCATTTTAGGAACCGCACACCTGGGACCCGAGCAAGGTCACCTCTTTCAACAGGCGACATGATTTGGCCCTGTAAAACTATCCTGGATATTCTCTACAATTTCTATGGATATGGCAGTGATTTCTGTAACAGGGAGATGGAAGAAGATGCTTGGTCGGTCCTCTTACTTGAAATTTGGGGCACTGCGCGGGCAAGCTAATGTGCCACCAGATAGGAGTGGTGAGTTTAGTAAATGTTCATATCAGTTTAATACCTTCCGCGTCTCCTATCAGTGGACATGTATATGGCAGCCATTTTAGGAACCGCACACCTGGGACCCGAGCAAGGTCACCTCTTTCAACAGGCGACATGATTTGGCCCTGTAAAACTATCCTGGATATTCTCTACAATTTCTATGGATATGGCAGTGATTTCTGTAACAGGGAGATGGAAGAAGATGCTTGGTCGGTCCTCTTACTTGAAATTTGGGGCACTGCGCGGGCAAGCTAATGTGCCACCAGATAGGAGTGGTGAGTTTAGTAAATGTTCATATCAGTTTAATACCTTCCGCGTCTCCTATCAGTGGACATGTATATGGCAGCCATTTTAGGAACCGCACACCTGGGACCCGAGCAAGGTCACCTCTTTCAACAGGCGACATGATTTGGCCCTGTAAAACTATCCTGGATATTCTCTACAATTTCTATGGATATGGCAGTGATTTCTGTAACAGGGAGATGGAAGAAGATGCTTGGTCGGTCCTCTTACTTGAAATTTGGGGCACTGCGCGGGCAAGCTAATGTGCCACCAGATAGGAGTGGTGAGTTTAGTAAATGTTCATATCAGTTTAATACCTTCCGCGTCTCCTATCAGTGGACATGTATATGGCAGCCATTTTAGGAACCGCACACCTGGGACCCGAGCAAGGTCACCTCTTTCAACAGGCGACATGATTTGGCCCTGTAAAACTATCCTGGATATTCTCTACAATTTCTATGGATATGGCAGTGATTTCTGTAACAGGGAGATGGAAGAAGATGCTTGGTCGGTCCTCTTACTTGAAATTTGGGGCACTGCGCGGGCAAGCTAATGTGCCACCAGATAGGAGTGGTGAGTTTAGTAAATGTTCATATCAGTTTAATACCTTCCGCGTCTCCTATCAGTGGACATGTATATGGCAGCCATTTTAGGAACCGCACACCTGGGACCCGAGCAAGGTCACCTCTTTCAACAGGCGACATGATTTGGCCCTGTAAAACTATCCTGGATATTCTCTACAATTTCTATGGATATGGCAGTGATTTCTGTAACAGGGAGATGGAAGAAGATGCTTGGTCGGTCCTCTTACTTGAAATTTGGGGCACTGCGCGGGCAAGCTAATGTGCCACCAGATAGGAGTGGTGAGTTTAGTAAATGTTCATATCAGTTTAATACCTTCCGCGTCTCCTATCAGTGGACGTGTATATGGCAGCGATTTTTAATTGTGGAATCACCTCCCCTTTTTAGGCCAAGGTGGGAAGATGCTTAGACCACTGGTATATTGGTGCCATCTTGGAGGATTTTTTTTTTGGTTTGGTTTTTGAAGCCGCAGTGCTGCACTAGTGGGCCTAAAAATTAGGCATGTACACATGCCTGAAAAATTTGGTATTGTTGCAGCCGCTGCTGTAGCAGCGGACGAAAAATTTATATTTGTTTCACAGGCAGAAAGTTCCCTAAAACATGGCGGCTTGAACCCTAGTTGGTGGCGGATAAGTCACGCAAGTCAAACGTCATTCAGAGCTAAAATACAGCAGCGTGTGGACCATTTTTAGCCCAAGGCAGCTCATCTCATCAGGCCTTTTTTAATCAAATGTATCGCCCAGTGTCAGTCCCTTCGGGATCCATCCCTCATTCATCTTAATAAAGGTGAGGTAATCTAGACTTTTTTGACCTAGGCGACTTCTCTTCTCAGTGACAATACCTCCTGCTGCACTGAAGGTCCTTTCTGACAGGACACTTGAAGCGGGGCAGGCCAGAAGTTCTATCGCAACTTGGGATAGCTCAGGCCACAGGTCAAGCCTGCACACCCAGTAGTCAAGGGGTTCATCGCTCCTCAGAGTGTCGATATCTGCAGTTAAGGCGAGGTAGTCTGCTACCTGTCGGTCGAGACGCTCTCTGAGGGTGGATCCCGAAGGGCTGTGGCGATGCGTAGGACTTAAAAAGGTCTGCATGTCCTCCATCAACAACACGTCTTTAAAGCGTCCTGTCCATGCCGGCGTGGTCGTGGGAGGAGGAGGATGACTTCCACCTCTCCCCCTGTTAGATTCCCGTTGTGCTGTGACATCACCCTTATACGCTGTGTAAAGCATACTTTTTAATTTATTTTGCAAATGCTGCATCCTTTCCGACTTGTTGTAATTCGGTAACATTTCCGCCACTTTCTGCTTATACCGGGGGTCTAGTAGCGTGGACACCCAGCACAGGTTGTTCTCCTTCAGCCTTTTTATACGAGGGTCCCTCAACAGGCAGGACAGCATGAAAGACCCCATTTGCACAAGGTTGGATGCCAAGCTACTCATTTCCCGTTCCTCCTCCTCACTGATGTCATTGAAGGTATGTTCTTCCCCCCAGCCACGTACAACACCACGGGTACCAGATAGGTGACAACGAGCACCCTGGGATGCCTGTTGTGTTTGGTCTTGCTCCTCCTCCTCCTCAAAGCCACATTCCTCCTCTGACTCCTCTTCCTCACAATCCTCTTCCAGCGTTGCCGCAGGTCCAGCAAGCGATTCTGATAAGGCTGTTTCTGGTGGTGATGGTGACCACAACTCTTCCTCTTCCTCTTCACGCTCATCTACGGCCTGATCCAGCACTCTTCGCAAGGCACGCTCCAGGAAGAAAACAAATGGTATGATGTCGCTGATGGTGCCTTCGGTGCGACTGACTAGGTTTGTCACCTCCTCAAAAGGACGCATGAGCCTACAGGCATTGCGCATGAGCGTCAAGTAACGTGGCAAAAAAATTGCCAGCTCCCCAGAGGCTGTCCTAGCACCCCGGTCATACAAATATTCATTAACGGCTTTTTCTTGTTGGAGCAGGCGGTCGAACATTAGGAGTGTTGAATTCCAACGTGTCGGGCTGTCGCAAATCAAGCGCCTCACTGGCATGTTGTTTCGCCGCTGGATATCGGCAAAGTGCGCCATGGCCGTGTAGGAACGCCTGAAATGGCCACACACCTTCCTGGCCTGCTTCAGGACGTCCTGTAAGCCTGTATACTTATGCACAAAGCGTTGTACGATCAGATTACACACATGTGCCATGCACGGCATATGTGTCAACTTGCCCAACTTCAATGCCGCTAACAAATTTTTTCCGTTGTCACAAACCACTTTGCCGATATCCAGTTGCTGCAGAGTCAGCCACTTTTCCACCTGTGCGTTCAGGGCGGACGGGAGTGATTTTCCGGTGTGACTCTCTGCTTTCAAGCAAGTCAAACGCAAGACGGCGTGACACTGCCGTATCTGGGATGTGGAATAGTACCTGGGGAGCTGGGGGGGTGCCGTTGATGTGGAACAAGACGCAGCAGCAGAAGAGGACTCAGCTGAGGAGGTAATCGAAGAGGATGGAGTAGGAGGAGTAGAGGAGGTGGCAGCAGGCCTGCCTGCAAGTCATGGCGGTGTCACCAACTCCTCTGCAGAGCCAAGCATTCCATGCTTGGCAGCCGTCAGCAGGTTTACCCAATGCGCAGTGTAGGTGATATACCTGCCCTGACCATGCTTTGCAGACCAGGCATCAGTGGTCAGATGGACCCTTGCCCCAACACTGTGTGCCAGACATGCCATTACTTCCTTTTGCACAATCGAGTACAGGTTGGGGATTGCCTTTTGTGAAAAGAAATTTCGGCCGGGTACCTTCCACTGCGGTGTCCCAATAGCTACAAATTTTTTGAACGCCTCAGACTCCACCAGCTTGTATGGTAAAAGCTGGCGGGCTAATAGTTCGGACAAGCCAGCTGTCAGACGCTGGGCAAGGGGGTGACTTTCACATGACTGTGGGCAGATGAGTGGGAACTGCTCAAGGCGGGAGATGGAGTGGCGGATGGTTGAGAGGGGGCAAGGAAGACAGCAGTGGTTGACGTGGCTGAAGATGCTGGACCAGGAGGAGGATGGGGCTTAGAGCTTGCGTGCTGCTTGTACTCATGTGTTGATCCCATAGGTGTTTGTGATGTGCGATCATGTGCCTATGCAAAGCAGTTGTACCTAGGTGGGTGTTGGACTTCCCACGACTCAGTTTCTTTTGGCACAGGTTGCAAATGGCATCGCTGTTGTCAGAGGCAGACACACAAAAAAAAATTCCACACTGCTGAGCTCTGCAATGACGGCATTCTGGTCGTGGACACAGCATGCGTTGATTGGCGTGCTGTCGGGCTGACCCCAGGTGCCGATGCATGCTGTCTGACTGTGCCACTAGCTCCTTGTGGCGACCTCCCCCTGCTTCCAACTCGTCTCCTCCTCCTCCTCTCTGTCTCCCCATCTGAACTTTCGCCCTGTTCTTCTTACCGAGCGGGCACCCACGTGACATCCATGGACGCATCGTCATCATCAACCACTTCACTTGTATCTGACAACTCAGCAAAGGAAGCAGCAGCGGGTACAACATCATCATCATCACACCGTACGTCCATGTGTGTAATGCTGCTTGCCTGAGACATATCCCTGTTATCTACATCCTCTGGCAATAATGGTTGCGCATCACTCATTTCTTCAAACGGATGTGTGAATAACTCCTCTGACATACCAAGTAAAAGCGGCTGTGGTGCTAGTTTTGGTGGTGGCGGCAGGCAGGTGAGTGGTATCTTGAGAGGTGCCTGAAGCTAAGCTGGAGGAGGATGGTGCGTCAAGGTTCCGAGCGGAAGCTGTAGAAGATTGGGTGTCCTGTGTTAGCCAGTCAACTATGTCCTCAGAACTTTTCAAGTTCAGGGTACGTGGCCTCTGAAAACTGGGCATTATTCTAGGGCCAATGGGAATCACAGCACCACGACCACGATGGCCCCTGCGGGGTGGCCTGCCTCTGCCTGTAATTTTTTTTGGATTAGTGGTACTATGCGTGCAAGCTACTGTGAGACCAGATAAGAGTGGCAATGTGCACTGGCAGAGGTTGGCAGAGTACACGCTGTAGGACTGACACACCCGCTTGTAGACAAGTAACTGCTATTCAATCTATAACAGTGAAAAAAGTTTTTGGGTTTTAAATGCACGCTATTGTGACACCAGATATGAGTGGCAATGTGCACTGGCAGAGGTCTGCAGAGTACACGCTGTAGGCCTGACACCCGCTTTAAGGACACTGACTGCTATAAGCTTACAGTGAAAAACTTTTTTTCTATGTAAAGGCACGCTGTAACGGCTACCCAGGTAGAGAGAGGGTATCTGAAGTTGGAGACGTCCTTTTCCCTGCAAGCTGCTGTGTAGAAGTCAGGCTGGTACAATCCCATCCACGATATCCAGAGAGAGAGTCAGGTTCAGCTGTAAAAAGAAGCAGGATAATATTCCCAAATAATCCCCTTTCAAGAACGAGACGAGGCTACGTTTTGAAGGGTCAAGAAGAACTGAGGTGCTGGCACACCCAGCCTGGCTTTTATTACAAAAAGGTACAAACAGAACACACCCAGGGGGAGGTTGAAAATAACCAATTACATATGTGACGAGACCAATCTCGCCACATTGCATTGGAGGAGCCTGGTTGCCCGCCTGCTGCCTTTGGACTATGGACCAGACATTAAAAGACTTATTTTCCCTGCAGAAAGGCTTATTCGTGCCTTTTCTGCCGGGGTGTTCGGTAGATTTCATCTACCGAACAAACTACCGATTGCACGACCCCCTGGTAGCTGGAGTGTGCCGCCAATTGACCACCCTGAAGCTGCGGTTAACCGCAGCTTAATTGACGAAGGCAGGGTGGTCTTTGTTCGTCAACCGAACACGTGGCGGCGGCCATTTACAAGTACCGTATGGCCAGCGGTGTTCGGCAACTAAACTATGGAACTATAAACGGACACTTATTTGCACGAACACCGCTGAGCCGTCCGTCTCCTGGTTCCTATTCGTGGTGATGTAGCCGAACAGCCGTTCATACGGTAGTTTGTTTCATGTGAACTGTGGTAACCCAGATAGCTATGCCATGGAGCCTATTCGTGTGATTAAAGACTTTAGCTCCATGGTGATTAAACTGTATTCGGTTGGTCTGAGTGCCATTCACCTAATAATGTGCACTCAGACCTGAGCTATCTGGGGATATGTAACATGTCTATGTTTAATGTATAACAAGTAACTTTATATATTTTAAAACATAATACTGTATTTAGGTCCCCACATGTGTAATGGAGTTTTGCCTTTGTCCTGGGAGATAATTGGATTACTTCTCCAATTATCTCCAGGGCAGAAGGGAGGAAACCAGGATGCATTGTGGGGATGTTTTGCTTCTGTGAGTCTGTAATGTGATACATGTCTGTCTATGTTACAGTCTTCCATTTGGTCCCCTAGGGGAGTGTCCACCAGGTGGGAGACCTGCATAAATACAGGGGCAGGTAGCCCTCAATAAACAGACCACTGCTTGACCCTCAACACGGAGCCGTGTCTCGTTCTTGGGGGGATTCACTGTATGCTAGTAACAGGAAATAGTATAGAAGTGGCGCTAAAGGATCAAATCGATGGATGGTGCAGCCGAAACCAAGTATATCACCACTATATATACTTAAAGAAACATGTACAACCAAAAAAGTTTAAGCGCACACACACACCAAACAGGAGTGATTACCTGGGGTATAGCAAATAGGTATCTCCTCCTTAGTACACAATGATAGGGTTTGACAAATGGAAAATCCCTATATAAAAAATATAAATACAGAGAAGAACATAGTGCAACCTGTATAGTATATATACTTTAAAGTGAAAATTTGAGATGGAATCACTCACACTTTTTTGAGCCGTTTAGAAGTAGGCTCAGGACTTATACAGCTTTCATGTCACTTAAATGGGACATGCACATTTGCTTGAATCCTCAGGCCAGTTCCCCTTAGGTCTCAATGATCATCAAGTTTGGAGTCAGGAGTCAGGAGCCAGGAGCCAGGAGCCAGGAGTATCAGGATAGTAGTTTATTTTAACAAATAGTTAAAAGATAAGTAATAAAAAGCAATATTGCACACACAACGCGTTTCAACCAACTGGATGTGGTCTTCCTCAGGTGCTCTTCTAAATTACAATGGATATACCACAGTTTATATAGGGGAATCATTACCTGCTTAATTAATCAATTCACAACACTTGTATATGTAATTACCCTTATATGGTCCGGACCGGATGTGGTCTGCCACCTCCAATATGGCTGCACATCCGGTTCGGAAGGGCATATTAATAGATCCAATATACAATATACAGAAAACAATCAATATAAACAATCAATATATCCTATCCCCATCACAGTCAGCTACCATGATATGATAAAATCATGTGTGACTGTGAAAATAGGTATATCTAAGGTCCTCTCGGTGTTCCGTTTCGTCACTTCCGGTGACGTATCCGAAAATGGAGTCCGCCCGTCGCGTCACTTCCGGTGACGCATATATCAGCCGAGACCGTCGATATTGCTTCTGGTTTCGTAATGAGGAGGCGGAAACACTCTCTTCGCTCTTCTTGGAGTATAGGAGTGTCCATTTTTGATTTGAGGGCAAGGTGGCCATCTTAAGAGTGCAGAAGGGCAGAAGGGAGGAAACCAGGATGCATTGTGGGGATGTTTTGCTTCTGTGAGTCTGTAATGTGATACATGTCTGTCTATGTTACAGTCTTCCATTTGGTCCCCTAGGGGAGTGTCCACCAGGTGGGAGACCTACATAAATACAGGGGCAGGTAGCCCTCAATAAACAGACCACTGCTTGACCCTCAACACGGAGCCGTGTCTCGTTCTTGGGGGGATTCACTGTATGCTGTTGGAGATTGATTGCTAGGAGTGTAAGCTGATGTATGCTTTTCCTGTTCGTCTGCTGGCAGCTATTCGTGAGGTTCGGGAGTTTGATGCATTCACCTATATCCAATTCGTGATTTTACAGTAGCTGTGCCTGTCTGTGAAAAGGGGATTATCGCCTAAACGGATTTTTACCCCTTTTCTGCTGAAACGGTCCGTTACAACATACATGGTACAACCCCCACGTCTCCTCCCCTCAGATAAACATATAACATAATTAGAGCATACACATTGTTACCCAAGTTCTGAATGTACCCCAAAAACAGGGGGTACACCTTTAAATCACCACTTGATAGCACCACTTGATAGCTCTCTTTCAGGGGAACAACATGTCCAAATTTCAGCTCATTCGGTTGAGGGGTTCGGGAGTTATGGGTCTTTGAATTTTGACCGAACACACAGATTTTCTAGCCGAAAAGAGTTCCATAAGTTTTGGCCCTGCGGTCGGTCTCCGTTCGCCTATAAAAACTCCACGAAATCCTTGCCATCCACAGCTATCTTGGTGTCCGCTGGAATCCCCATAGCAAATTAAGTATAACTACCGAACGGCCGGTTGTTCGGTAGTTGCAGCACGAAGTTATGGGTGTATGGAGGTCTCAGCGGTGTTCGCCTATTTGCGTATCCGTTTTTAGTTCCATGCGTTCACAGGCAAACACCGCTGTTCGTGCGCAAGATGGCCGCGGACACGTGTAAGTCCCGAAATGGCGGCCACCTATATTTTACACACGGAGTTCGTGCTGAACTATGCGAACGGCTGGAAACAAGCTGGGAGGTAAAGTACTTCTTAATTACACACCAAGGTGGTCCGGTGTTCGGTAGAAACATACTTATAAAGAAACGAATCAAACTACCGAACAGATGATATACAATGCAATTCCCTTGATAATTCCACAGAGCTCAGGGGATTGTAAGGTTCTGTTACACACGCTATAGAGACACCAGATATGAGTGGCAATGTGCACTTGCAGAGGTTGGCAGAGTACACGCTGTAGGCCTGACACACCCGCTTGAAGACAAGTAACTGCTATTAAATCTATAACAGTGAAAAAAGTTTTTTGGTTTTAAATGCACGCTATTGTGACACCAGATATGAGTGGCAATGTGCACTGGTAGAGGTTTGCAGAGTACACGCTGTAGGCCTGACACCCGCTTTAAGGACACTAACTGCTATTAGCTTACAGTGAAAAACTTTTTTTCTTTGTGAAGGCACGCTATAGGGACACCAGATTTGAGTGGCAAAGTACACTGGCAGGGGTTGGCAGAACACACGCTGAAGGCCTGACACCAGCTTTAAAGACACTGACTGCTATTAGCTTACAGTGAAAAACTTTTTTCTTTTTAAAGGCACGCTATAGTCCCACCAGATATGAGTGGCAAAGTGCACTTGCTGAGGTTGGAAGAGTACACGCTGAAGGCCTGACACCCAGACGCTTGCAGACAACTAACTGCTATTAGCTTACAGTGAAAAACTTTTTTTCTTTGTAAAGGCATGCTATAGAGACACCAGATATGAGTGGCAAAGTACACTGGCAGAGATTGGCAGAGTACACGCTGAAGGCCTGACACCCAGAAGCGTGCAGACAACTAACTGCTATTCAATCTATTACAGTGAAAAAAACATTTTTTCTTTTTAAATGTCAAGCTTAAGCTATTGTGACACCAGATATGAGTCGTGGCACTGGGCAAGTGGGCACAGTATCCACTGTGAGCCTGACACAGACGCTGGCAGACAACTAACTGCTATTCAATCTATTACAGTGAAAAACAAATTTTTATTTTTAAATGTCAAGCTTAAGCTATTGTGACACAAGATATGAGTGGTGGCACTGGGCAAATGGGCACAGTATCCACTGAGCCTGACACAGAAGCTGGCAGACAACTAACTGCTATTAGCTTACAGTGAAAAACGTTTTTTTAAGGGCACGCTATAGTCACACCAGATATGAGTGGCAAAGTGCACTTGCTGAGGTTGGCAGAGTACACGCTGAAGGCCTGACACCCAGACGCTTGCAGACAACTAACTGATTTTAGCTTACAGTGAAAAACTTTTTTTCTTTGTAAAGGCACGCTATAGAGACACCAGATATGAGTGGCAAAGTACACTGGTAGAGGTTGGCAGAGCACACGCTGAAGGCCTGACACCCGCTTTAAGGACACTGACTGCTTGTTAAGACACCCTCAGTGTCTGTAAGTAAAAGCGCCGTTTAGTTCACCTTCCCCTCTCACCATATCAATTCTCCATTCGTATAAATTGTAAACCACGAACCATAACCAGGGGAAGCGGTAATCTCCCGAACGGGATCCGTGAAAGGACTCCAACTCCCGAACAGAACTCCACGAACCGCCGCTAATAGCCGAACCACGACATCCACCAAGCTGCATACGTTTCCAATAAGCAGTCTCTAAGCGTAAATAATAAATCCCCCCAATAATGAGACAGAAGCTCCGCATTGAGGGTCAAACAGGATCTGGCTTTACTGTGGGCTACCTGCCCGTATTTATGCCGGTCTCCCACTTGGTGGACACTCCCCTAGGGGACCAAATGGAAGACTGAAATTACAGTAGTACAGGAGGACATTCCAGACATACAGTCACAGGCTTTTCCCACAATGCAATATGGTTCCCTCCCCTCTGCCCTGGAGATAATTGGGAAGTAATACAATTATCTCCAGGACAGAGACCCATCGCCATTTTAAATCCAAAACTAGAAAGTGCATAAAAATACATAACTTTATAATGACTGTACATTTCACAGCCACATCACATATCCCCAGATAGCCGGGATCTGAGGGCATATTATTGGCGAATAGCGCTCAGATCCCATACGCATAGTTCAATCGCCATGGAGTCAAAGTTCTTACAGTCTTTCGGTATGCGATTGACTCCATGGGAAGGCTATCTGGGTTAAGTCCTTTCGTCGATGGTAAAACTCCCGAACAGCCGGTGTTCGTACGCGTTCGTCGAGACATCCAGACGACCCGTTATTTCAGCGGGCTTTCGTGCGTTTTAAAATGGCCGCTGCCTCGTGGTCGACATACGAACGACGGTCACCCTGAAGTCGGTTTAATTGAGAAGTGTCTGCGGTTAACCACAACGTTCTAATTGGGATCAAGAGGTTAACCAGCAGCACACTTCCATCCTGGGTGGCCATCCGTTCGGTAGCTTTACTCGTTGAAAACAGTCATTCGTATGGCTGTGCTATTGGAAACAGCCATTTACACGGACGTGCAGGAAATAGACAAATCCACTACAATAGACAGACGGATGGTTCTGTCACATGGCTCCCTCCTTGTGGGATACTCCGGCAGACCCGGCTTGACCCTTTGGCGGGTCAACTTGGGGATGCCCGGACTAGGAGGTGGTGGAGACGTCAGTTTGCCGGGATAATCCATCCGCATTCCCGTTCAGCTTACCGGGTCTGTAGCTGATAGTAAAATTGTAGGGCTGCAGTGCCAAGCTCCATCTTAGTAGTCTCCCATTGTCTCCTGAGACCCGGTCAAGCCAAACGAGAGGGTTATGATCAGTCACCAGGGAGAACTCTTGCCCATATAAGTAGGGACTTAACTTTTTCAATGCCCAGACCAAGGCCAAACATTCTTTCTCAACTGCCACATAGCTCACTTCTCTGGGTAGTAATTTTCAACTGAGGTATACGACAGGGTGCTCTCCTCCATCCTCCCCGACTTGGCTCAACACAGCCCCCAGTCCATACATGGAAGCATCTGTGTGAACGAGAACGCGTTTGTTAGGGACTGGGGCAGCCAAGACAGGGGCATTCACAACGGCCTGTTTCAGTGCCTGGAACGCAGCTTCACAAGCCGGAGACCACAGGACCTGCTTAGGCAAGTTCTTCTTCGTCAGGTCTGTCAGGGGCTTAGCAATAGTGCTGTAGTCAGGGACAAAACGTCGGTAGTACCCTGCTGTCCCCAAGAAGGCCAATACCTGGGTCTTATTAGTGGGTGTGGGCCAGTTAGCCACTGCCTCTACCTTGGCTGGCTCTGGTCTCTGGCTCCCACATCTCACTCTGTGACCCAGGCACTGTACTTCTGCCATACCTAGATGGCACTTCTCTGGCTTCAATGTCAGGCCAGCGGCCCAAATCTTATCCAGTACCACCCCTATATGTACCAGGTGTTCCTCCCAGGATCCACTGTAGATCACAATGGCATCCAAGTATGCACAGGCAAATTCTTGGAAGCCATCCAGGAGTCTATCCAACATCCGTTGGAAGGTAGCCGGGGCATTATTCATCCCAAAAGGCATGACCTTAAATTGGTACAGGCCAAATGGGGTGACGAATGCCGACTTGGGGATAGCATCCTCGGCCAGGGGGATCTGCAAGTAGCCCTTACACAGGTTTATGGTGGTCAGGTAACGCCCCCTGGCAATACGATCTAGTAACTCGTCTACCCGGGGCATCGGGTAGGCGTCAGTGGTGGTCCGCTCGTTGAGTCGCCTGTAGTCCACACAGTACCGGGTGGTCCCGTCCTTCTTGGGCACCAGGTGAAGCCCAAGGGCTGTCGGAATGCTCGATGACCCCAAGCTGGGTCATCTCCTGTATCTCCTTCCGCATTCCTTCTCGGACTGCTTCAGGGATACGATAGGGCGGTTGTCGTAAGGGGGTCTGTCCAGGGGTCTCTACCTTGTGTACAGCGAGATGGGTATAACCTGGCTCCTGGGAGAACGTTGCCTGCTTCTCCCACAACAGCTGCTTCGCTTGTACCCTTTCCGTGGGGTTTAACCTGTCTCCTAGCTGTACGAGGGCAGTGAGGTCAGTCTGGGGGTGTCAGGGTACCTGAAGTCTCTACCTCCGAGAGAGGTAGAGACTTAGACGTTCATCCGTCCGGACGGGCTGTTTCCTCTGTTCCTCGCGGTCCATCCGGTCACGTAAACGCCGGCCGCGAGGGACTCACTTCCTTTTCTAGCATGACGTCCGGAAACCGACGTCATGACGCCAACCCGGAACGACCTGTCACTCAATCCTTCAGAGACTAATCAGGACTCGTCGGAGGCGTGTCTACCCTTCCGAGCCAGGGTATTTAAACTTGCTTCTCCCATTTGCTCATTGCCCTGTCGTGGTTCTAGTCTGCCTAGTCACACAGTGCTCTTGTATTTCTGTTATCCCTTTGGTTCTGACCCGGCTTGTTTGACTTACTCTGTTTATCTCTGTTACCCTTGACCCGGCTTGTTCCTCGCTTACCTGTCTTCTCGTTCCCTCGACCTCGGCTTGTCTTTGACTATTCTCTATATTCTCCGTACGTTAGTCCGGCCATTCTAAGGTCCGGTATACGTATCCTGTACCTGTTTGTACTCTGCGTGTTGGATCCCTGTCCCGATCCTGACATTACGACAGGGCCAATGGATCCTGCAAGTACAAACAGTCAGCTTGGTCCTTCTGATCCTAGGTTCGAAGCCATGGAGCACAGAATGGATCAGATGGCGCTAGCACTACAGGCGTTATTGTCTCGTGCTAATAACCCGCCAGAGGAGACGCGTACTACTTCTATTTCTCCTGTGAGCTCAGGCCTAGAGGTAGCCACTGTAGGTGCCTCTTCTTGTATTACACCACCAGTACGCTATGGTGGTTCACATGAGAAGTGTCGTGGTTTCCTTAACCAGATCAGTATCCACTTTGAATTACAACCTCGCTCCTATCCTACAGATAGGGCGAAGGTTGGATTTATTATCACCTTACTCATTGAGAAAGCTCTGAGATGGGCCAACCCATTATGGGAGAATGATAACCCTTTGGTATATAATTATAATGCCTTTGTAGCTGCCTTTAGAAGAACTTTTGACCCTCCTGGTAGAAAGGTCAATGCAGCTAGATTACTGTTGCGCCTGAGACAAGAGAACCGAACTCTTGTGGATTATGCACTAGAGTTCAGGTCTTTGGCGGCAGAAGTTAAGTGGAACGAGCAGGCATATATAGATGTATTTTTGAATGGGCTATCAGATGTAATCCTCGACGAGGTTGCTACTAGAGAGCTTCCTGAAAATTTGGAGGATTTAATTTCATTCATTTCTCGTATTGATGAGCGTTTAAGAGAGAGACAGAACACTCGAGAGAGGAACCTTAGACCTTCATTTAAATTAGCTCCCGCATTTCAAAGTCCTGATTCCACTACCTCACTATGTCCTGAACCTATGCAGATAGGCAATACTCGCCTCTCAGAGGAGGAGAGGCAGTACAGGAGAAGGGAGGGATTATGCATGTATTGTGGAGTCAGAGGTCACCTACGCCTGAATTGTCCTAATCGTTCGGGAAACGCTCGCACCTAAGTTTCTCTAGAGGACAGGCCTTGGGTGTTTCTATTTTGTCCTCTACGCATAATTATAAAGATCACAGGCTTCTGCTACCAGTTTGTTTAACTTGGGAAAGGGGAGTACTAAGGACCATGGCTTTGATAGATTCCGGTGCTGCTGAGAATTTTATCGATCAAGCCTTTGCTACTAAACACACTATCCCATCCCAGTTAAGGGATACACCCTTGGCCGTTGAGGCCATAGATGGTAGACCTTTACTTGAGCCTGTTATCTCTCGTGAGACCATCCCAGTTAGCTTAACTGTTGGTATCTTACACGAGGAAAACTTATCGCTTATGCTTATTTCATCCCCTTCTGTTCCCATAGTCCTGGGTTACCCATGGTTAAAAAGACATAACCCTATTATTGATTGGGAGTTAGGGGAGATACTCTCATGGGGTCAGGGTTGCCAGGAGAATTGTTTACGGAGGGTTTCCCCATTGGGTGTAATTAACACACCAGGTAGTTCTACCCAGTCTACAGAGATACAGATACCGCCCCTGTACCTAGACTTAAAAGCAGTATTCGACAAAAAGAATGCTGATACTCTACCTCCACACAGGACCTTTGATTGTAAAATTAACTTACTACCTGGTACCATGCCTCCAAGGGGCAATGTATACCCCCTATCCACTAAGGAGAATTCAGTTCTAGAGGAGTATATTCGGGAGAATCTAGACAAGGGATTCATTAGGAGATCTTCTTCTCCTGCCGGGGCTGGTTTTTTTTTTGTTAAAAAGAAGGAGGGTTCACTAAGACCTTGCATTGATTACTGAGGTTTGAATAAGATAACCATCAGAAATGCCTATCCGATTCCCTTGATTACCGAGCTGTTTGATCGTCTGAAAGGCTCTAAAATTTTCACCAAGTTGGACCTCAGAGGGGCATATAACTTGGTGAGAATCCAGCAAGGACACGAGTGGATGACAGCGTTCAATACCCGTTATGGGCATTATGAATACACGGTCATGCCTTTTGGTCTTTGTAACGCACCTGCAGTATTTCAGGATTTGATTAATGAGGTTCTTAGGGAATTTCAACATGATTGTGCTATTGTATACCTGGATGACATACTGATACACTCTAGAGAGGTTGAGACCCACCACAGACAGGTCAGAAAGGTATTACACAAACTCCTGCAACATGGCTTATACTGTAAATTGGAGAAATGTAGCTTTGACCAGTCTCAGATAGACTTTCTTGGATACGTGATTTCTGGGGAAGGCTTTAAGATGGACCCTGACAAACTCCAGTCCATTTTAGAATGGCCTTTGCCTAAGGGACTCAAGGCTATTCAGAGGTTTATTGGTTTCTCCAATTATTATAGGCGCTTCATTAAGGGATACTCTTCTATTATTGCACCTATTACCAATATGACCAGACAGGGGGCTGACACTAAGACTTGGTCTAATGAAGCTCTCGCTGCTTTCAAGACTCTCAAGGATCTTTTTGCTTCTGCTCCAATTCTAGTCCATCCTGATACGACTCTGCCGTTCCTACTCGAGGTCGATGCCTCTGAGACAGGCGTAGGGGCTGTTCTGTCGCAAAGGTTAGGGGTGGATAAACCACTACACCCTTGTGGTTTTTTTTCTAAGAAACTGTCTGGCCCTGAAAGTAGATATGACATTGGCGACAGGGAACTCTTAGCGGTCATTATGGCCTTAAAGGAGTGGAGACATTTATTGGAGGGGACCTTACATCCTGTTACTATTTTAACGGATCACAAGAACTTGTCTTATATTGGGGAAGCTAAGCGACTGTCCGCCAGACAAGCTCGTTGGTCCTTATTCCTGACCCACTTCAATTATGTGCTTACTTATAGACCTGGTTCTAAGAACTCCAATGCCGATGCTTTGTCTCGCCAATATGAACCTTCTACTAAATCTGAACCGGTTCTTTCCTCTATAGTTCCGAAATGCAATATTGTCGCCAACACGAATCTCAGGATTCACTCTCCGTTACTTGCCGAGATCATTAAACTGCAACATCTAGCTCCTAAACAGACTCCTGAAGGTCGACGTTTCATTCCTCCTGTTCTACAACTGGAACTGTTGCAATGTTTCCACAACAGCAAGGTGGCTGGACATCCTGGTATTCGCAAGACATGTGCTTTGATCTCTAAGGACTTCTGGTGGCCTGATTTACGGAAGGATATTAAAGATTTCATCGGTGCATGTGAGGTTTGTACTAAGACCAAGCAACCTCATACCCTTCCCTGTGGATTTCTGCACCCCTTAGAGGTTCCAGAGAAGCCATGGTCCTGTTTGGCTATGGACTTTATTGTCGATTTACCTATCTCTAAAAAACAGACTGTTATCCTCACCGTGGTTGACAGATTCACCAAGATGGCTCACTTCGTTCCGCTGCCTAAACTCCCGTCTTCTCCCGAATTGGCGGAGATATTCGCAAGGGAGATTTTTCGATTACATGGGATACCCTCCCAAATTGTATCTGACAGAGGTTCCCAATTTGTTTCCCATTTTTGGAGGTCCTTCTGCTCTCGACTGGGTATCAAATTGAATTTCTCTTCTGCCTATCATCCTCAGTCTAACGGAGCTGCTGAACGCACCAACCAAAAGATTGAACAATATTTACGTTGTTTTGTTTCCGAACACCAGGACGATTGGGTTGGTTTGATTCCTTGGGCGGAGTTTGCACACAACAATCTCGTTTGTGATTCTACTCGTTCAAGCCCCTTCTTCATGAATTATGGCTTTCATCCATCTATTCTCCCTTCGGCTTCTTCTTCCCAGGGGATGCCGTCGGTTGATGTTCATGTTGCCAATTTGAGGAAGTTGTGGGATCAGACTCAACAGATTCTTCTGCACAATTCTATGCTGGTTAAGGAACACGCTGATAAACGTAGAAGGGCGGCTCCGGTGTTTTTTCCAGGTGATAGAGTATGGTTGAGTACGAGAAACATCCGTTTAAAAGTGCCTTCCATGAAGTTCGCTCCTCGTTATATTGGACCTTACAGGGTGCTAACTCGCATTAACCCAGTTGCGTATCGTCTAGCTCTTCCAACTGCCTTACGCATCCCTAACTCATTTCATGTTTCATTGTTGAAACCACTAGTCTGTAACAGATTTTCCTCCACATCATCCTCTCCTCGCTCTGTTCAGGTGGAGGGTCAGGAGGAGTATGAGGTTAACTCTATTATCGATTCTCGAATCTCCCGGGGGAGAGTACAATATCTGGTCGATTGGAAGGGATATGGTCCTGAGGAGAGGAGTTGGGTACCTCAGGAGGATGTTCATGCTCCTCGTCTCCGCAGGGCGTTTCACTCCCGCTTCCCATCTCGTCCCGGTTCCTTCCGCCCGGTGGGCGTATCTGAGAGGGGGGGTACTGTCAGGGTACCTGAAGTCTCTACCTCCGAGAGAGGTAGAGACTTAGACGTTCATCCGTCCGGACGGGCTGTTTCCTCTGTTCCTCGCGGTCCATCCGGTCACGTAAACGCCGGCCGCGAGGGACTCACTTCCTTTTCTAGCATGACGTCCGGAAACCGACGTCATGACGCCAACCCGGAACGACCTGTCACTCAATCCTTCAGAGACTAATCAGGACTCGTCGGAGGCGTGTCTACCCTTCCGAGCCAGGGTATTTAAACTTGCTTCTCCCATTTGCTCATTGCCCTGTCGTGGTTCTAGTCTGCCTAGTCACACAGTGCTCTTGTATTTCTGTTATCCCTTTGGTTCTGACCCGGCTTGTTTGACTTACTCTGTTTATCTCTGTTACCCTTGACCCGGCTTGTTCCTCGCTTACCTGTCTTCTCGTTCCCTCGACCTCGGCTTGTCTTTGACTATTCTCTATATTCTCCGTACGTTAGTCCGGCCATTCTAAGGTCCGGTATACGTATCCTGTACCTGTTTGTACTCTGCGTGTTGGATCCCTGTCCCGATCCTGACAGGGGGTCCCTTTCTAACAGATCGGGAAGAGGCAAATTCTCAGTATCATCTGTAGCTGGGGCACACACTGCTGCAATATACTCAGGTCTTTCTTGGTACTCTTTCAGCATGTTCACATGAAAGGATCTCTGAACCCTTTCATCTGTACAGCTGGCTATCAAATAAGTAGTATCGCAGATCTGCGCTACTACCCTGTACGGGCCCTGCCAAGATGCTTGCATCTTGTTGGCCTTCACAGGTTTGAGCACTAATACCTTTTGCCCAACCTGGAAGACCCGCTGTCGGGCACCCTGATCGTACCATCTTTTCTGCCTCTACTGGGCCGCCTGGAGATTCTCCCTTACCCTCAGGGACAGTTTCTCCATGCGGTCCCGGAGTTCCAGAACATATGGCACTATGGGGGTCCCCTCCTGCTCCGTCTCCCCCTCCCAGTGGTCCCTGATGAGATCCAGGGGTCAGCGGACCCTTCTCCCATACAGTAACTCAAAGGGGGAGAACACAGTAGATTCCTGGGGCACCTCTCTGTACGAAAACAACAAATGAGGCAGGAACCTCTCCCAGTCTCTGCAAGTGTCTGTAAAGGTCCTCAGCATCTGCTTGAGGGTACCATTGAAACGCTCGCAGAGACCGTTAGTCTGTGGATGGTAAGGTGAGCTAAGCAACGGTTTAATGCCACACACTTTCCACAGCTGCTGGGTGAGCACAGCGGTAAATTGGGTTCCCTGGTCGGAGAGGATCTCCTTAGGGAACCCGACCCTAGTAAAAATTCTAACCAGGGCATCAGCAACCGTCTCTGCCTCTATATTATACAGCGCTACTGCCTCTGGGTAGCGAGTGGCATAGTCCACCACGGTGAGAATATACTTCTTACCTGATGGACTAGCCCTGGCCAGTGGACCCACAATGTCAACAGCTATGCGGGAAAAGGGCTCCCCTATAATAGGCATCGATAATAGCCTAGCCTTAGGGTGGTCCCCCCGCTTTCCTACCCGTTGACATGTGTCACAAGTACTGCAATACATCCACACAGCCTGGTTAAAGTTGGGCCAAAAGAAATTCTGTGAGATCCTATAGGCTGTGCGGCGGGACCCTAGATGTCCTGCTAGCGGAACATCATGCCCTATCCGCAGAATCTCCTGCCGGTATTTCGCGGGCACCACCAGCTGTCGATTCGGCGGAGGGGCTACACTCTTTTGGGAAGGTTTCAGGATCCTGTATAGCCTGTCCCCCACCCACTTATACCGCTCCCCATCTAGTCCTTCCTCTCCAGCATCTGCTCTATCCCTGTACTTTTGGAGGGTCGGATCTGCCCGGGTTTCCCTCCCAAACTCCTCTGGGGAATCCCAGCTTAAGGGGGCCTGATCTAAGGTACCAGTCGGGGAAAAGGGTCTTACCTGGGTCTCATCAGCAGGTGGGCTGGTTCCAGAAGCACGGGTCTGAGCACGGGTAGTCACTGGGTTAACGTCCATGGGGCCCATCGGGGCATAGGCCGAAACCAAAGGGGCCAAATCATTCCCAAGAAGAACATCAGTGGGCAAGTCTTTCATAACTCCTACATCCACGTGTCTAGCGCCCACTCCCCAATCCAAGTGAACACCGGCAACAGGTAAGTGGAATACGGCTCCCCCTGCTACCCTCACTGCCACAGTGTCTCCTGTGTGCTGGTGCTCTGAGACTAAGTTCTTTTGGAGCAGTGTCATAGTGGCTCCTGTGTCTCTAAGTCCATCTACCACTCGGCCATTCAGCTTCCCAGTCTGCCGGTGTTGCTGGCGATTATCCTGATGGGCTGCCTGCACCGGGTCGGCTTCGTGCAGGATGCCTCAGAATTCCTCCTGCTTTACACAGTGAGCAGCAGGCTGCGGTGATCGCTGATTCCCGTTGGCTGGTCTCCTCCAGGACTGAGCTTGATTGGCGCTGTTCAGTGGGCACTCTGGATGTTTGTGCCCCAACTGTTTGCACCCAAAGCACTTAATGGGTTGTGAATAATCCCGGGCATTGAATTTGGACGGCTGCACGTAATTATTTGTTGGTGGTACCGCTGGGGTACGATGCACTGGGGGTTGGTAGGCTGTCGGAGTTGGAGTTGCTGCTGGTCGGTACTCCATTCTGGCAGGGACCTTGGTGACTGTACTGTCCAATTTGCGAGCGTCGGTATATTCGTCTGCCAGACGGGCCGCCTCGGGTAGGGTAGAGGGTTTTCTATCTCTGACCCACTCCCGGAACCCGGTAGGCAATCTATCGAAGCAGTGTTCCAGTAAAAACACCTGCAGCACCTCTTCCCCAGTTACTGCTTGGCATCCTGCCATCCAGTGGGCTGCGGTACGGTGAACCCTGCAGGCCCATTCTACATAAGAATCACCAACCTGCTTGTTGGTTTCCCTGAAGCGTCCTCTGTAAGCTTCCGGGGTCACCGCATACCTGGCTAGGAGCGCATCCTTCACGGCCCGGTAGCTGGTGATCTCCTCTTCTGGGATGGCCCGAAATGCTTCACTAGCCCGGCCGGATAATTTCCCACAGAGTATGGTGACCCATTCATCTGTGGGTACCTGGTGTAGGGCACACTGCCTTTCAAAGTCGGCCAGGAACCCATCAATTTCTCCTTCGTTTTCAATAAAAGTTTTAAATGCAGCAAAGGGTACCTTTTTCCTTCCAAAATTGTTATTGGGTACCTCTGCTGCTGCAGCTCCTCTTCCCTGGAGCGCCTGGTGTGCTGCTACTGCGGCTTGCACCCGCTCCACAATGTCTGATGAGGGGTTGGGGCCAAAGTGTGCCAGCCTTATTTGTACTGCCCGGTTAAATTGTATCTCCTCGGGTGTTAAATCCAAACTGCTGGGCACATTAGCTCTCTCCATTCCCTGTGTTGCATCCATTTCCACTAGCAAAGCAATAATTTCACATTTCTTCAAATTGCTTGCTGATCGTCCTCTGTGTTCTAGTATGTCCTTAAGAGTAGCACGTCTTAACTTTTCATACTGCATTTCTTTCCTTCAATTGGGCTGTGTAGCTGACCTTCTGTGCTGTGGGATTCATCCCGTCGCTTGCCACCAATTGTTAAGACACCCTCAGTGTCTGTAAGTAAAAGCGACATTTAGTTCACCTTCCCCTCTCACCATATCAATTCTCCGTTCGTATAAATTGTAATCCACGAACCATAACCAGGGGAAGCGGTAATCTCCCAAACGGGATCCGTGAAAGGACTCCAACTCCCGAACAGAACTCCACGAACCGCCGCTAATAGCCGAACCACGACATCCACCAAGCGGCATACGTTTCCAATAAGCAGTCTCTAAGCGTAAATTATAAATCTCCCCAATAACGAGACAGAAGCTCCGCATTGAGGGTCAAACAGGATCTGGCTTTACTGTGGGCTACCTGCCTGTATTTGTGCCGGTCTCCCACTTGGTGGACACTCCCCTAGGGGACCAAATGGAAGACTGAAATTACAGTAGTACAGGAGGACATTCCAGACATACAGTCACAGGCTTTTCCCACAATGCAATATGGTTCCCTCCCCTCTGCCCTGGAGATAATTGGGAAGTAATACAATTATCTCCAGGACAAAGACCCATCGCCATTTTAAATCCAAAACTAGAAAGTGCATAAAAATACATAACTTTATAATGACTGTACATTTCACATCCACATCACATATCCCCAGATAGCCGGGATCTGAGGGCATAATATTGGCGAATAGCGCTCAGATCCCATACGCATAGTTCAATTGCCATGGAGTCAAAGTTCTTACAGTCTTTCGGTATGCGATTGACTCCATGGGAAAGCTATCTGGGTTAAGTCCTTTCGTCGATGGTAAAACTCCCGAACAGCCGGTGTTCGTACGCGTTCGTCGAGACAGCCAGGCGACCCGTTGTTTCAGCGGTGTTCGGCGGAAAGAATGTCCATTTTTAGTTCCATGAAATCAGAGCCGAACACCGCTGGGCTTTCGTGCGTTTTAAAATGGCCGCTGCCTCGTGGTCGACATACGAACGACGGCCACCCTGAAGTCGGTTTAATTGAGAAGTGTCTGCGGTTAACCACAACGTTCTAATTGGGATCAAGAGGTTAACCAGCAGCACACTTCCATCCTGGGTGGCCATCCGTTCGGTAGCTTTATTCGTTGAAAACAGTCATTCGTATGGCTGTGCTATTGGAAACAGCCATTTACACGGATGTGCAGGAAATAGACGAATCCACCACAATAGACAGACAGATGGTTCTGTCACACTGCTTACAGTGAAAAACTGTTTTTCTTTTTAAAGGCACGCTATAGTCCCACCAGATATTAGTGGCAATGTGCACTGGCAGAGGTCTGCAGAGTACACGCTGTAGGCCTGACACCCGCTTTAAGGACACTAACTGCTATTATACATACATAAAAAAGGTGGAGCTTTTAAGTGTTCAGTCAATGTTCTGGAAAACAAAATAGTACAACAAATAGTGCAACACAGTAAATAAAAAGGTTCAAGGGTAAATAATAAGGTATTGTAACTCACAAGCCTAGAGTCATACCCTCATATGACTCAGGTGGTATGCGTTTCTGGACCATTCAAGGATGTCCAACTCCTTTTTCTTTTCTTTAAGGCTTGGTGTTTTCTTTAAGCCGTGCTTTCCCTTTTAAAGTGCTCAGTGCTCCCTTTCTCCCTTTGGCCAGTATATAATATAAAAAAATGCCAGGTCCAGAGGGGTGGGTTCCAAAAAAGGTGCTTTATTGGTAAAAAAATATTACACTACATACTACACATAAATTAAAATTGAAATAGTTTTACCAGGTAAATCTCTGGATAGACTTATAGTCTTTAAACAGTAGTCCAATACGCGTTTCGCCCTTCCAAAGGGCTTCCTCAGTTGGCTGTCATCTGTTTTCCATCTTCCTGCTTCGAATTTAAATCGCCGCTCATTCCACTTCCGGGTTGCATTTCGGAAAGTGACGTGCGTTCCTGTGTGTGTGTTAACTTCCGCGTACGTCATTCTGGTGGAACGCATATGCGTTCCAGCATGCATGCGGATTTCCGCATTCGTCACTTCGGTGGAACGCACCATGCATTCCACCGCCGTGGCGTTTCATTTATTGAACATGCTGGATTTTAATGACAAGAAGTAAAAAGACATTTAAAGCCAAGTATGTCTTGTAGGTGCATATTTGAGCAAGTAATATCTAAGAGCAGGCTACATTAGTCCTGCTTGTTATATTGATTTCAATCATCATAAAATTAAAATATTAAAACCAATTGGTTGAAACATAATTTGGTGTGATCTAATTTAAAGTTACATTTGTGCAATGACATATCAAAATACAAATTGAGAGTGAAGAAAGGCTAAATTCAAGGCATCTTTATAATTAATAGATAAAAAATGATCATTGCAAAAAAGGATATTAGTTCATAGAGTGGCATAATTCAAAATCATTCTTTTTAAAACCATATGGTGACATTTATAATTAATAGATAAAAAAGTATCATTACAAAACAGGATATTGGTTCATAAAGTGGCATAATTCAAAATCATTCTTTTTAAAACCATACACTGTGTGCAGAATTATTAGGCAAATTAGTATTTTGACCACATCATCCTCTTTATGCATGTTGTCTTACTCCAGGCTGTATAGGCTCAAAAGCCTACTACCAATTAAGCATATTAGGTGATGTGCATCTCTGTAATGAGAAGGGGTGTGGTCTAATGACATCAACACCCTATATCAGGTGTGCATAATTATTAGGCAACTTCCTTTCTTTTGGAAAAATGGGTCAAAAGAAGGACTTGACAGGCTCAGAAAAGTCAAAAATAGTGAGATATCTTGCAGAGGGATGCAGCACTCTTAAAATTGCAAAGCTTCTGAAGCGTGATCATCGAACAATCAAGCGTTTCATTCAAAATAGTCAACAGGGTCGCAAGAAGCGTGTGGAGAAACCAAGGCGCAAAATAACTGCCCATGAACTGAGAAAAGTCAAGCGTGCAGCTGCCAAGATGCCACTTGCCACCAGTTTTGCCATATTTCAGAGCTGCAACATCACTGGAGTGCCCGAAAGCACAAGGTGTGCAATACTCAGAGACATGGCCAAGGTAAGAAAGGCTGAAAGACGACCACCACTGAACAAGATACACAAGCTGAAACGTCAAGACTGGGCCAAGAAATATCTCAAGACTGATTTTTCTAAGGTTTTATGGACTGATGAAATGAGAGTGAGTCTTTATGGGCCAGATGGATGGATTGGTAAAGGGCAGAGAGCTCCAGTCCGACTCAGATGCCAGCAAGGTGGAGGTGGAGTACTGGTTTGGGCTGGTATCATCAAAGATGAGCTTGTGGGGCCTTTTCGGGGTTGAGGATGGAGTCAAGCTCAACTCCCAGTTTCTGGAAGACACCTTCTTCAAGCAGTGGTACAGGAAGAAGTCTGCATCCTTCAAGAAAAACATGATTTTCATGCAGGACAATGCTCCATCACACGCGTCCAAGTACTCCACAGCGTGGCTGGCAAGAAAGGGTATAAAAGAAGAAAATCTAATGACATGGCCTCCTTGTTCACCTGATCTGAACCCCATTGAGAACCTGTGGGCCATCATCAAATGTGAGATTTACAAGGAGGGAAAACAGTACACCTCTCTGAACAGTGTCTGGGAGGCTGTGGTTGCTGCTGCACGCAATGTTGATGGTGAACAGATCAAAACACTGACAGAATCCATGGATGGCAGGCTTTTGAGTGTCCTTGCAAAGAAAGGTGGCTATATTGGTCACTGATTAGTTTTTGTTATGTTTTTGAATGTCAGAAATGTATATTTGTGAATTTTGAGATGTTATATTGGTTTCACTGGTAAAAATAAATAATTGAAATGGGTATATATTTGTTTTTTGTTAAGTTGCCTAATAATTATGCACAGTAATAGTCACCTGCACACACAGATATCCCCCTAAAATAGCTATAACTAAAAGCAAACTAAAAACTACTTCCAAAAATATTCAGCTTTGATATTAATGAGTTTGTTGGGTTCATTGAGAACATGGTTGTTGTTCAATAATAAAATTAATCCTCAAAAATACAACTTGCCTAATAATTCTGCACTCCCTGTATGGTGACATTATATTGTGATTCATTTTCATAAAATATTCCCTCATAAAATTAAGGTGATAAAACCAATTAATTAGTGCATTGCTCAGTGTGATCTCATTTAAAATTCCATAATAACATAAAAAGGACCTAAATAAAATGAGAGAGAATAATAGCAAAATTTGGGGCATCTTCGTAATAATAAGTATAGTTGATCAAAAAAGAGGGGTCATTAAAAATGGGGAATTAATATTAGTTCATAAAATGGCACAGTTCGAAATCCTTATTTAATCCGTGTGGTAACATTGTGTTAAAATTATAGATGAATTTCATCTCCTCCCTTCCTATTTTTTTAATATAATCACCCCCTCTCCAATCTTTTTTTACTAGCTTGATCGCACTGAAGAACATTCCGTCAGGGTTTGAGTTGTGGATTCTCTTAAAGTGGTTCGAGATGCTGTGTGTCTCTACGCCATTTTTAATGTTCCTCACATGTTCCGCCACTCTTATATTCAGGCTGCGGATTGTTCGACCTACATATAGGAGGTTGCATGGGCATTTTAAAATGTAGATAACTCCCTTTGAATGACAAGTTAAGTGGTCTTTTATTTTGTTTTAAATATGTTTATTGTTTTCACAATATAAATGCATGTATCAAACTGATTTTTTAAAATAGAAAAGCAAGTGATTGCCCACGCAGGGGCTTAAGCATTGGTTTAAAACAGTGTAGACATTTGGTTGCCTGCGCAGAGGACAGTTTAGCTTAACATTTTCGTTCACGGTACGTGGCTTTGTGCTATATATTCTCATGAACTGTGTTGCCCTATTAGGTCAGTTAGAGCGTTAAATAAGTGTATTGTGTCAACTGGTGCGTGCAAGTGTTGTGTGTTTGCTGGTTGCGTAGTTGCTTTACGCTAGTTGTTCGGGCCATTATCTTATGTTAGCTGGTGTATGTCTTTAGTTTGTGTTAGCTGGGTGGCTTATTTGCGATGTGTTGTCTGGTGTATGCAAGTGCTGTATGGCAGCTGGTTTGTGTCAGTGCTTTGTGTTAGTTAGGTTGTGTGATTGCTTAGTCGTTATAACATGCAAAGCAGTAATTAGGCAGTATTAAAACATTAGATCTACCTAACTTGTATATAACCGAATAAGATATTGTACACTGTTCTAACTTTGCAATTCTCATCGTACATATTATACATCAGAATATACTTAACAGTCGTTTAAGTATGCAGTTGTTGTCGTACTTTGTTTTAAAACTCAAAAACTACGTAACAGAGTGAATGCATGCAAGGGTGCATATTTTTAGATGCAGATTTTTAAAGAACATATGCGGGTACCGTGTATGTCAGTTTGCGTGCGGTAGCATTAAGAAACATGCAGTCTTATGTAGAATGCTCATTAGGACATATAGAGATAAACATTTAAAAGAAAAAATGAAAAATTATGGGATGAGAATAAAGGCAGGTAACTGTAATGCGCTATCTATGTAAGCAAACAAATCATATATAGAGCACAAGGGCTCCCACATTAAAGAGAGGTGGTCATGGTACTTCTCGAGTAAACATAGGGTCAGCTTTAACTGTAGAGTGTGAAGCATCATGTCCAGAACTAAAGGCCGTATGGCCTTGCAGGTCTGTGTGTCCTGGCTGGCTAAATGAGGGTTTGGTAATTTTCTTTTCGTTCCTTAAGTGGTGTCGTAGGTGGCAAACCTGTGTGCCCTGTGAACTCACAGGAAGGATCGAGTCCCACTTGATGTGTGAGGCATGGAGTTTTTCCACATTGGCTGAGGGGCACTCCGTGCTGCAAGGGTCTCCTCGGGTGTCCGGCCCTGGGACGGTCCTCCTGTTCCACCCAGGCCGCCCCTGTGGGCACCGTGTCTCAGTGGGCACTCAGGGACAACATGTGCTCCTGCGGGCCCCCCCACATGAGTCCGCCGGCCGTGTGTCCCCTGCACCTCCCCTGATCCTTCGATTCCCCCGTGGGTACATGGGGTGCCATGTGTGTCTCACCCAGTGCCGGCCACTTCTTCAGGGCGGTGGGCGCATGGCCTCTCAGCCACCGGTCCGCCGGGAGCACGCGCCGTCCACACCCGCTGGGCTCGCAGCAGTGGGGACAGTCTCCTCCGGGTGCCCACCTCACCCTGAGGTCAGGCAGCCATGATATCGGCTCGGGAGCAGTCCAGGAAGTGCGCCCGTGGTCCGGTCCACCATCAAGGTAAGTACCGAAGTGTCCCTCAGCATACTGGTCTGTGTCTCCTTGGTCCTGTCGTCGGGCGGGTTTCATTTTGGCAGCCTTTGCCAGTGTAGGGGATCGGTGTAGGCCCAAGTCGGGGGCTTCCTACTTGGTGTGTGCCGTCCCCATGTGGCCGGGATCACCCCCACCGGCCGGGGGGGGGAGCGGGGCCGATTCTGACGTCCTCATGGCCCTCTTCTGAGGCTAATGTTGCTGGTATGCATTCCCACCCGGGTAAGTTGCCGGCTTCTGATTCTGGATCATTTGCTGTCAATGTCCCGGCTTGTGCAGGCAAGTAGGCCGGGTGCCTCAGCTCCGATGCTTCCGACATGATGTTGGCCTTTGCCTGGTATCAGATTGGAGCTGAGGTGATTCTCCATCTCAACCCATCTGAATATTAGGCTCCAGAGCAGTGTATGTGCGGATTTAGTGCCGTTATTAGGGCTGCAGGCCCGGAGCCATGTTGATCTGCTTCCAGTCGGCTCGGCAGCCCGGCCCAGCCCCCGTCTGTTATTTAGAATTTTGTATTTATGATAGGTTCCATATCTATGATGTGTCTTCTCTTATTATTAGTGTTTTTGCACGCCAGGCATTGTCCGCATCCGTAGAATCCTTCGCTCATATTCAGAAAAGTTTTGGTAGTTAAAATTTTATTTCTGTTACAGCTCTGAACTAAAGTGCTTTTTAAATTCCTAGCCCCTCTATAAACTATTTTGGGTTTATCTGGTAGGATATTTCTCAGAACAGGGTCATCTTTTAAAATGTGCCAATGTCTGTTAATAATTTTGTTTATTCTTATATTATTTCCATTAATACTGCATATGAATGGGATACTCTTACTATCCCATTTTTGGTTTTTATTTTTGTCTTTATAAATTAAAGTACTTCCTCTGGGGATCTTGAGGACATCTTCTAGGGCTGTTTGGAGTTTTATTTCTTCGTATCACTTTTGTAAAAACTGCATTTTGATCTTATTGGCCTGAATTATGTAGTCTTGGTCGTTCGTACAGTTGCGCCTAATTCTTAGGAACTGACCCCTAGGGGCATTTAATAGCCAGGGGGCATGGTGACAGCTGTCCTTGCTGATGTATCCGTTTGCATCAACTTCCTTAAAGTGGTTCTTCGTGACTATCTTGTTATTTTCTATATTGATCTCCAAATCTAAAAAAATTTAACTAACTGCTATTAGCTTACAGTAAAAAACTTTTTTTCTTTGTGAAGGCACGCTATAGAGACACCAGATATGAGTGGCAAAGTACACTGGCAGGGGTTGGCAGAACACACGCTGAAGGCCTGACACCAGCTTTAAGGACACTGACTGCTATTTGCTTACAGTGAAAAGGCCTGACACCCAGACGCTTGCAGACAACTAACTGTTATTCAATCTATTACAGTGAAAAAAAATGTTTATTTTTAAATGTCAAGCTTAAGCTATTGTGACACCAGATATGAGTCGTGGCACTGGGCAGATGGGCACAGTATCCACTGTGAGCCTGACACAGAAGCTGGCAGAAAACTAACTCCTATTCAATCTATTACAGTGAAATACAATGTTTTATTTTTAAATGTCAAGCTTAAGCTATTGTGACACCAGATATGAGTGGTGGCACTGGGGAAATGGGCACAGTTTCCACTGTGAGCCTGACACAGAAGCTGGCAGGCAACTAACTGCTCTTCAATCTATTACAGTGAAAAAAAATATTTTTAAATGTCAAGCTTAAGCTATTGTGACCCCAGATATGAGTGGTGGCACTGGGGAAATGGGCACAGTATCCACTGTGAGCCTGACACAGAAGCTGGCAGGCAACTAACTGCTCTTCAATCTATTACAGTGAAAAAAAATATATTTTTAAATGTCAAGCTTAAGCTATTGTGACACCAGATATGAGTGGTGGCATTGAGAAAATGGGCACAGTATCCACTGTGAGACTGACACAGAAGCTGGCAGGCAACTAACTGCTCTTCAATCTATTACAGTGAAAAACATTTTTTTATTTTTAAATGTCAAGCTTAAGCTATTGTGACACCAGATATGAGTGGTGGCACTGGGCAAATGGGCACGGTATCCACTGAGCCTGACACAGAAGCTGCAGGGAACTAACTGCTCTTCAATCTATTACAGTGAAAAACATTTTTTTCTTTTTAAATGTCAAGCTTAAGCTATTGTGACACCAGATATGAGTGGTGGCACTGGGCAAATGGGCACGGTATCCACTGAGCCTGACACAGAAGCTGCAGGGAACTAACTGCTCTTCAATCTATTACAGTGAAAAACATTTTTTTCTTTTTAAATGTCAAGCTTAAGCTATTGTGACACCAGATATGAGTGGTGGCACTGGGCAAATGGGCACAGTATCCACTGAGCCTGACACAGAAGCTGGCAGGCAGGCAACTGCAATTACATTACACAGAAGAAAAAAAAACAGACTGATGTTCTAGCCCTAAAAAGGGCTTTTTGGGGTGCTGTTCTTACAGCAGAGATCAGATGAGTCCTTCAGGACTGTAGTGGACACTGAATACCCTAGCCTAGCTATCAATGTCCCTATCTAATGAGCAGCAGCTACACTTTCCCTCCTCTCACTAAGAATGCAGCTTCAGAATGAATCTAAAATGGATGCTGGGAGGGAGGTGGGAGGGTCTGCTGCTAATTTGCTGGAATGTGTCTGCTGACCGTGAGGCACAGGGTCAAAGTTTGCTCAATGATGCCTAATAGGGGGCAGATCGAACCGCGCATGTGTTCGCCCGCGGTGGCGAACGCGAACACGCTCTGTTCGCCGGGAACTATTCGCCAGCGAACAGTTCGGTACATCACTAGTGACTAGGGGTCCCCAAGCCCCTAGTCACACACTCAAATAAAAAAGCCCGTACCTACCCCCCTCACCCTAAAAAATAGTGAGGGGGGAATAAAATTACTACCCTGTAAAGTAAACTTCAACTTACTATTCAACGTCTTCTTTTTTCTAAAATCTTCATTTTTCAGCCCCAAAAAAGGCCAAATAAAAAGCCATCATACCCGTCGAACGTAAAAATAAAATAAAAAACCAGAGCGAAAAAAAAAAATTAATCCATCTTCACCCATGAAGGGCTCCGCGCAGACTAGGGTATTAACATATACCCTATTGTTACAATTGTTACTTGAAAAGCATGAGGAATGCCGTTGGGGTACCACATGCTCATTTGTTATACCTCCATGCACTACAAAAATAAAGAATTAAAAAAAAAAATGTATGCAGCTTCCAAATTAATCTAAAATGGGTACTGTCCAGGAGGTGGGAGGGTCTGCTAGGGAGGGTGTGCTGCTGATTGGCTGGAATGTGTCTGCTGACTGTGAGGTACAGGGTCAAAGTTTACTCAATGATGACGAATAGGGGGGGATCAAACCGCGCATGTGTTTGCCCGCCGTGGCGAACGCGAACACGCTATGTTTGCCAGGAACTATTCGCCAGCGAACCGTTCGGTACATCACTACCTATGGCCTGTACGCCCCTGGTTCTTTGTAGTATGCCTAGTGACGTTATGGTTTCTGGGGGGTCTCGTGTCATAGGCGGGGGGAATGGTGAATGTAGTTGGGAGACCAAATCAGCGGTATTGAGAAAGGGATGTTAGTGTCGGGTCTCCAGGGTGTAAGAGGGACAAATGAATGTACAAGATAATAAAAACAAACATATTATAAGGTAGTATAACATAAATAAACTAAATATAGCCGGTTGTAGTTAAGTCTGCTGAATTGTTATCTCTGGACGGATCAGGTTGTGTGGATGCAGCATAACCGCCTGTGTGGGCTTTCCGGGTGACAAACGGAACAGTAGTCACCGGGTCCCATGTGTGTGGCTTTGTGGTGGTCACTGCAGTCCCATTTGTCCCCAAAGAGTCCCTTGGAAGATCTATTGCTTCCAAGAGTATCACTTGGAGGGTCCTCGACCCGCGCCATCTGTAGCTGATGCCATGTTCTCCACGGAGCATGGTAAATGGGTGCAGAGACCTCCGCCATTGCAGCGTGTCTCCGGATAAGTCAGAGAAGAACGTGAAATCCATGTTCTCAAATTTGTTAAGAGGTTCCCTTAACGGCTTTCTGGGCCGTGGCTTTGACGCCGGTACTCTGGAAGCGTAGCACCAGATCCCAGATCCAGCCTCAGGGGCCCTAGGTGGTTTAGGCACCCTGAAGTATTCACCCATGGAGATGTGCTTGGCCTGTTTTGGGGACAGTGGGGCCGTACGTAATCTCCTCAGGAGGTGCTCCGCCGCTGGGATGTCCTCCCTTTATCTTCACGTTTTAGTGGCGTCCCATATCCTCCAAGGCCGCAAACCTCCAGTCAGAGGCTTCTTGCTTAATTTTCAAGGCCTGCAAATCCTTTTCCAGTGTAGTAATCTTGAGAGCCAGCGTGCCTGCCAAGGCCTGTACTGCGCCCAGTCTTGTCTCGAGGTCCGTAATGTCTGACCGTAGGGACGCCATATCCGCTTGAAGCGTGCTTTGGAGATTTGCCAGTAGGTCCTACAGCATCTCTGCCGTTACTGGCTGGGAGTCCGGTTTTCGTGCGACAGGTTGTGCTAGTTGTTGTGGCGGTAAGTCCGCAGCCTCTCTGCATTGGGCAAACTTGTCTGAGAAGTTGGAGGAGTCTTCATATCATATTGGGCCCACAAGCACCCTGTGCTTGGCGAAAAAGGTCTCTGATCATCGCGCCCTGTCTGGGCTAATCAGGCCTCGGTGTTTTGGTCTTGCGACCCATTAAGGCTTGGGGTGTGAAGGTGCTTGCTGGTAGGCACAGAAAATCACTTAAAGGACCACTATATATCCGCTGTTAAAACCCCTTCAGCCACTTACCTTTATCCAGCGCCGGGCTCCCGTGGCGCTGGTAACTTCTCCTCTCCCTCCGATGTCCACTCCCGAGTGGAGCCGAATGCGCATGCGCAGTCAGAGCTGCGCGCAAATTAAAAATGCCCATGTGGTGGAATCTCGGTAAAAATAAATTTAGTAGGCCGAGATTACCACGTGGCATGTGTACGTGCATATGCTGACGTATCGATCAGTTGGTTGCACGAGGCAAGATACGATCAGTAGTGTACGGAGCATGTGCAAGAATACAGGATGTAGTATTCCCCTCCTCCATTGTGCTGGACAAGCCATGCGGTCAAGCAGGAAGTTAATTCTTATTTGTATTGATTGGTCAAGAGAATGTGCGGGTGGAGCTTAATATGGGAGGAGTTATATGCCTATATAAGGAGCCTGCACTATTGTCCGGGGCTCAGAACTTGCTGTATTTTGGTGACATTAGTCCCTCTGAGTCCCGATCGGTGATCCAATAAAGAATCTCTTCCTTCCTGAAGAAACCTGTGTCCATCTCTCTGTGCTTGGCTTCCGTCAGTTTCTCCGGTATCATTTGGTGCATTGGCCGGGAAGCTCATCGTTCAACGGTAGCTGAGAGGCAGAGGCGTGAGACGGTCTATCTTTGCCCACGTTCTCTACGGCTGCACCCCTGAACTTCTGCGTGGACCTCCCTTCGTCTCGGCGCCACTGGTCTGTTGTCCAGGAGATCATCGGCCTCTACGTAAGAAGTGCTGGGGTGTCCCCGTCGATGAGTGTGAACTCAGGTTCAGGAACGAGGAGGTAAGACAACTGCTGTTTTAGACGGCAGACCCACTAGGGGTATACCGATTGTGCGGTAGGCCCATAAGGGGTTTGAATTGTGTATGGAATCTGCCCCCTCTGTCGGAGGGAAGGAGCGAAGGCGCACCGCTCAATCGAACGCTCTTTAGTAAGACCGTTTGATTTGGTTAGTCAGGCGGGGTTCTGGTGTAAATAGCCCTAGCCGGACACCGGTGTCTTGTCTAGACTAGCGTTCTAGGGTGTATATTTTGTTCGCTAGGTCGGAGGGACCGGGAGACTAAGCGGCGTCTGTGTAAATTCAGTTCGCTAGCTCTCAACCTATCTTGGCTAAGTGGGAAGGCGTGTAAATTTGGAACCCACTAGATTTTTGATAGTAATCGACTAAGAGGCGTCTGTGTAAATTCGGTCCTCTAGCTCGCTATATGTGGTGCTTGGGCAGTGTGGCTAACCAAAACGGGTGTACATAGTTTTAGGTAGTCCATTCAAGGTACTGGCCAATAGTTTAGTTGGGATTGTAAATGTGTTAAAGATTGTTAGTAAAGTGTATATCTTGTTAGATAGCGCGAGCTCAGCCGTCTAGCGAGAGTGTTAATAGTGTGTTGCTGTATCATAGTGCACGGTACCATAACCCTGTATATTTACTGACACTGTATATAAGTACTAATCACATGTTTAACACCATAACCACTAATAATTGTATTGTGACCTTAAATTGTGCTTTGACCTATGCTAACCGTACTGTAACCGCTATTTGTAAAAGACGATGTTACTGGGGTGTGTTATAGACGGGTAATTCATATATAGAGAATTATAGCGTGGGTGACTGTATAGTTTCGCCAAAGGGCATAATATTGATTATCTAGTGACTGGTGTAACAGCTGTGTGTGTACGGGAATTCCCTGAGTGTTTATTGTGTTATTGTGTACGTTTCACTTGGTAACCGTACCACGTGGTGCTGTTGCCAGAGGAAACGGGTGTGACTGTTGAATAGTACGCGTGCATAGTATTCGTTGTCAACGACGTTCCATTGATAAGTATGGGCGCGTCGGAGTCAACGATTCCGGATCCCTTAGGTTGTATGGTAAAGAATTTTAAAAAGGGATTCAAAACATGTGATTTTGGGGTTAAAATGTCTCCTGTACGTTTGGTTACTTTGTGCACTAGGGAGTGGCCTACTTTGGTTGCGGCATGGCCACCACGTGGTAGTTTGGATCCAACCCTGATACAGCGTGTACACGTGGCTGTGTCAGGTAGGCCTGAACTTTACGGACAGTTTCCATATATTGATTGTTGGAGACAGGCCGTAAACGACTCGCCAAAATGGATTCAGATATGCCACGAGGAGCAATGTCGCCTCATGGTGGCCAGGACTTGTTTGTCCACTAGGACTGTGGTTAGGCCCATTTTGGACACGCCCCCTGAGTCCGAGATCCCTTTGCCGCCCCCTTACTTCCCTACAGGAAGAGGTAACGCAAATGCAGGAAGTTCTATACCCCTCCCCTCATTGCCCTCATCCACTTCCGCTTCCTCCTCTAGTACAGAATCCACCCCTCCTCGTATTAAACTTCCCCTTCCAGAACCAGAACCAACCCCCGTTAGATCTAAATATCCTGATTTGGCGCCACTTCAAACTTCCGGTCAAGCTTCTTCTAGCTCGGCTGGGAGTATTCTATTTACTAACTTTTCCCAAAATCAAGCTCCCACATCCTCATGCCCTATTTCTCCCCGACTGGAACCCATAACTGACGCCCCTCCACGTAGCCCCATACTAACCCGACAACTGACCGGTACCCAACAACTTAGACATTATCAGATGCCTCTTCGTCTGAATCCCGGGTCAGCCTATATCGATGCCGCAGGTCAAATGGCACATGCTGACCCAGTCTTCGTATATGTCCCGTTCACTACTACTGATCTCTTGAATTGGAAGACCCACAATTCCTCGTACACTGAGAAACCACAAGCTATGACCGATCTGTTCACCTCGATAGTTCAGACACATAACCCGACATGGGCTGATTGCCAGCAGTTATTAATGACATTGTTCAATAATGAGGAAAGGACAAGGATTAATCAAGCGGCCATTAAAGCGCTAGAGGATAGAGCCCGTGCTTTGAATCAAGCCAATCCGGCAGCATGGGCCGCAACACATTACCCTAATACCGATCCCGACTGGAATGTAAATGGCGCAGATATGGTTCAACTCAGAGCCTATAGAGACGCTATAATTGCTGGCATGAAAGCCGGAGGAAAGAAAGCTATTAATATGTCGAAGACAGTTGAGGTGATTCAGAAAAGTGATTATTGGAGGCATACCGCTTGTATACCCCCTTTAATCCGGAAGACGCAGATAATTCCCGAATGGTGAACTCCGCCTTTGTCAGCCAAGCTTACGGAGATATTAAGCGCAAGCTACAAAAGTTAGAAGGATTTGCAGGTATGTCTATCACCCAACTAATGGAGGTAGCGAATAAAGTGTACATGAACAGGGATACAGAGACGAAGAAAGAGGAAGAGCGCAAGATGCGTAAAAAGGCTGATATGCTAGCGGTAGCGATTGCAGGCGTAGATAGACGGGGCCCAGATAGAGGCGATAGTAGATGGAATAGGGAGCCTTTGAGTAGGAATCAGTGCGCGTATTGCAAGGAAGAAGGGCATTGGAGAAACGAGTGTCCGCAAAGAGAGCAGTACGAGAGAGACTTACCCAGGGCAGGTTACGGAAACTTTAGAGGCAGAGCGAGAGGTAGAGGAGGCCCCGGAGGGAGCAATGGTAATAGAGGGAGTAATGGGAACAGAGGAAGTGTAAGGGAAGATAGGTACTATCCAGCAGCGCAAAGGTCCCGCGATAGAGAAGGTAGGGACTTTGTAGGATTGGCTGACACGGTCATGGAGGACTATTGATACCGACCGGGCTCCATCCCCCTTGGTCGAGCGGAGCCTATGGTCGATGTATCAATAGGGGGAAAAAGGAGTGCGTTCATGATCGACACTGGTGCTGAACATTCGGTGGTGACTGACCTAGTTGCTCCTCCATCTGGAAGAACTATTACTGTAATAGGAGCAACTGGAAGAAGTGCTGCAAAACCGGTTCTTAAAAGTCGACTCTGTACATTGGGAGGCCACGTAGTAAAACATCAATTCCTTTATATGCCTGAATGTCCAGTCCAATTGCTGGGACGTGATATGCTATCTAAGTTACAAGCGCAGATTACGTTCCTACCAAATGGAACAACATCCTTAAAGTTTAATGGACCTTCAGGTATTATGACATTATCCGTACCAAAGGAAGAAGAGTGGCGACTTTATACAGCGTTGACTAGCCAAAACCCTAGGAGTGATGAATCCTTATTCAACATACCAGGAGTTTGGGCAGAGAACAACCCACCAGGACTGGCCCGCAATATTCCACCTATTAAAATCGAACTAAAACTTGGGGTTTATCCAGTGAGCCTAAGACAATATCACATCCCGCAGAAGGCTAAGAAGAACATCCAATCTTATCTGGATAAGTTCATACGGTATGGTATCCTAAAATTCTGTACTTCCCCCTGGAACACCCCATTGCTGCCTGTTCAAAAGCCCGGTACAGATGAGTATCGACCTGTGCAGGACTTGAGAGCAGTCAATGATGCGGTTGTTAGTATACATCCAGTTGTACCCAATCCATATAACCTGCTTGCTTTAATTCCGGGCGGGGCTACTTATTTTACAGTCCTAGACCTCAAAGATGCCTTCTTTTGCCTCCGAATTGCCACAGAAAGTCAATGTATCTTCGCTTTCCAATGGGAAAACGCTGTAACGGGCTCGAAACGCCAAATGACCTGGACAAGACTGCCCCAAGGGTTTAAAAATTCACCTACCCTATTTGGTTCAGCTCTAAGTCAAGATCTACTGGATTTCGAGTCCATCCCAGGAGAGTGTGTATTGTTACAATATGTAGATGACTTGTTGATAGCAGCAGTTACAAAGGAAATATGTCAGCAAGCAACGCACGATCTACTACACATTCTCTGGAAGGCAGGATACAAGGTGTCTAGAAAGAAGGCTCAGTTGTGTTTGCCAACTGTCAAATATCTGGGATTCCATATCTCTGAAGGTCAAAGAATCATGGGGCCAGAGAGAAAAGAAGCTGTGTGCCAAATACCGATACCCAAGAATAGAAGACAAGTGCGAGAATTCTTGGGGGCAGCAGGCTTCTGTAGGATATGGATTCCCAGCTACGCGATACTGGCAAAACCTCTGTATGCAGCTATCAAAGGTACACAGCACGACCCCTTCTTATGGACTCAAGAACAGCAAACGGCATTTGAAGATGTGAAGAAGGCTTTGATGAGTGCCCCAGCATTAGGTCTACCTGATCACACACGACCATTCTACCTGTATGTACATGAGCAAAGAAGAATGGCTGTGGGAGTATTGACACAGTACTTGGGATCATGGCAAAGACCTGTTGCCTACATGTCTAAGCAACTGGATGCAGTGGCCAGCGGACTTCCACCTTGTCTAAGAGCCGTAGCTGCAGCCGCCCTGCTAGTAGCTGAAGCCGATAAACTCACTCTGGGTCAAGAACTTTATGTACGAGTCCCACATGCAGTACAGACGTTGTTGGATTACAAAGGAAATCATTGGTTTAGTAACAGCCGTATGACCAAGTATCAAGCAATGTTGTGTGAAAACCCAAGAGTGCATTTAGAGACTGTAAACACCTTAAATCCAGCTACCCTTTTGCCACAACCTACTGAAAGTCAACATGATTGTTTGGAAGTAATGGATGAAGTATTTTCAAGTAGACCAGATCTTCGTGATTTTCCCATCCAGAACCCCGATGTTCAATATTACACCGACGGCAGTAGTTATGTGAAAGAAGGGATCCGCTATGCAGGATATGCAGTAACAACGATAGACAAGGTGATAGAAGCTCGGCCACTAGCAAAAGGAACATCAGCACAAAAGGCAGAATTGATAGCACTGACACGAGCGTTACAATTGGCTGAAGGTTTAAGAGTGAACATCTACACGGACTCCAAGTATGCGTTTTTAACCACTCATGCCCACGGAGCTTTGTATAAAGAAAGAGGACTATTGAATTCAGAAGGCAAAGAAATCAAGTACGCAGCTGAAATCCTACAACTATTGGAAGCAGTGTGGGAGCCGAGAGAAGTCGGTATTATACATTGTCGAGCGCATCTGAGAGGAGATGGTGATGTAACCAAAGGAAATCGGATGGCAGATAGTGCAGCTAAGCGTGCCGCTGAATCGGGAAGACAGGAGTATGTGGGGCATATAGCTGCTCTTATACCAACTCCACTGTCTCAATGGACTCCAGTTTATACAGCTCAAGAAGAGGAGTGGTTAAAGACTGAACCTGGAAAGTATTTGGAGAACAAATGGTATCAGTTAGAAGATGGAAGAATAGTCATTCCAGCATCACTAGCGGTAGAAATTGTCCAAAACTATCACAACGGGACACATTCTGGGAGAGACAGCACAGAAGAATCTCTCAGAAAACATTTCTACATACCAAGATTGTCCAACTTGACTCAGGCCATTGTACGAAGATGTGTAACATGTGCTAAAAATAATGCAAGGCAAGGACCAGTAAAGCCACCAGGAGTCCAGTTTATGGGGGGACTCCCCATGTCCGATTTACAAATTGACTATACAGTAATGCCTAAATCTGGTGGACATCGCTACCTGCTGGTGGTTGTGTGTACCTATTCAGGCTGGGTAGAAGCATGTCCTACTCGTACAGAGAAAGCAGGAGAAGTTGTGAGATTCCTGTTACGAGAAATAATACCCCGATATGGACTACCCTGCTCTATAGGATCGGACAATGGTCCAGCTTTTGTTCATCAGTGCCTACAACAACTGACTCATATGCTTGGTATAAAGTGGAGGCTTCATACGGCATATAGACCCCAGAGTTCTGGTAAGGTAGAGAGAATGAATAGAACTATTAAGAATCAGTTGGCTAAAATGTGTCAGGAAACCCAACTTAAGTGGAACGTTCTCTTGCCCATAGCTCTATTGCGAATCCGCAGTACACCTACCAGAAGGATGGGCCTCTCTCCTTTTGAAATCATGTATGGGCGACCACCTCCCGTACTTGGTAACTTAAGGGGGGATTTGAGTCAGTTGGGAGAAGGAATTACCCGGCAGCAGGTTGTAGAGTTGGGTAAGACTATGGAGGAGGTACAGAAATGGGTACAAGATAGATTACCTGTGAATATTTATCCCCCAGTTCATAGTTACCACCCAGGAGACCAAGTGTGGATTAAAGAGTGGAATAATGTACCGTTAGGGCCCAAGTGGAGAGGTCCTTATGTTGTTCTTTTGTCTACCCCTTCAGCGATAAAAGTAGCCGAAGTGACTCCGTGGATACATCACTCCAGGGTTAAACCGGCAGCAGTCGATTCTTGGCAAGTTACAGCAGATCCAGAGAATCCCTGCAAGATCCGGTTAAAACGCACGACTCAGTCGGAGTGACGAGGAACCTTGTGGATTACAAATTTTATTGTTTCAGAGATTTGGTAAGTGAGTGAGAAGGCCATAATAAAGCCTGTCCGCTCACCGACGTATAGTATATAAGCCAGGAAAAGTCTCGAAGGGACCCCTGTGAAGACGAGCAGAACTCCATTCCCTGCAGCCCTTACTCCTGGAAGCTGAGGTGCCTTCGCACGGACGAAGACTGAGGATGACGACGAAAGATGTGTTTATGATAATGTTTTTATATGTGTATTTTTATATTCAGGAAGGTAGAGGTACCGACACTCCTAGCTGTGAGGTATGCATTAAAACTACAAGAACAGGTAACCATATTTCCCAAACCCTAATTTGGCATTCACAATACAAGTGTAAAGGAGATGTATCAAGATGTAGATACCTAAATATAGAATATAGTGTGTGCCATTTAGGAGTAGGAGAACCTAAGTGCTTCAGTCCAGAGTATCAACCTCGTACAATTTGGTTGACTCTCAGGAATGGAGATCCTCAGGGGACCCTAATTAATAAGACGGTATTAGAATCCGTACATTCTTCGGGTGTTCTGCTATTTGATGCGTGTAAGGCGATATCAAGTGGTAGAAAGCCGTGGAATGTATGTGGGGATCTTAAATGGGAGAGGACGTATGGGTCTAACGATAAATATATTTGTCCCAGTAGTAAAAATAAATATGTGAGTCCTAGATGCCCAAATAGAGATTATAACTTTTGCCCATATTGGTCTTGTGTGGGGTGGGCAACTTGGGGACAGACAGTAGACAAGGACATGATTGTGACTAAGTTGCCTACCAGCCCATATTGTAAGTCTATGGAATGCAATCCAGTCCATATACTTATAAATAACCCCGACAAGTTCTTAGATAAATATGGTAATTTATTTGGGTTTCAAATATATGGGACGGGTTTAGATCCTGGGACAGTATTGTTTATAGGGATAGAGACTGATACGGTATCCTCCCAGACTCATCAAGTATACCATTCCTTTTATGAAGAGATGAGCATAGATAATAAGATCCCCCATAATGCTAAAAACCTGTTTATTGATTTAGCTGAGAGTATTGCCGGTAGTCTTAATGTTACCAACTGCTATGTGTGTGGAGGTACTAACATGGGAGACCAATGGCCTTGGGAAGCAAAGGAGGTAATGTCCGGTTCTGAGGCAGTTGACCAATTAATATCTTCACAAGCCGATTATCATATGAGTGTTAGAGGTAAATCTGAGTGGAGATTAAAGACCTCCATCATAGGTTATGTTTGCATAGCAAGGAAAGGAATGATGTATAATACTTCTGTAGGAGAATTAACTTGTCTAGGGCAAAAAGCTTATGATGATGATACGAAGAATACAACTTGGTGGTCGGCTTCAAATGTCTCAGAACCATCTAACCCGTTTGCTAGATACGCCAATTTAAAGGATGTGTGGTTTGATCTATCCATCACATCTACCTGGAGAGCCCCAGCAAATTTGTACTGGATCTGTGGTAAGAAAGCCTATTCGGAGTTGCCACAGGACTGGGAAGGGGCATGTGTGTTGGGTATGCTCAAACCATCCTTCTTCTTGTTACCTATTGAAACAAGTGAGACTTTAGGTGTTAAAGAGTATGATGTGAATCATAGGAAGAAAAGGGGACCCATAGAGATAGGCGCCTGGGAAGATAATGAATGGCCTCCCCAGCGTATTATAGATTCCTATGGGCCAGCCACGTGGGCAGAGGATGGTACCTTTGGTTATAGAACCCCTATTTATATGCTCAACCGTATTATAAGATTACAGGCGGTGGTTGAGATCATTACTAACGAGACATCACAAGCGCTCAATCTTCTAGCGAAGCATAATACCAGGATGAGGACAGCAGTATACCAAAATAGATTAGCCTTGGATTACCTTTTGGCAGTAGAGGGAGGTGTATGTGGGAAGTTTAACCTGAGCAATTGCTGTCTTCAAATAGATGACGAAGGGCAAGCAATAGCTGAGCTTACTAGCCATATGGTTAAACTAGCGCATGTGCCTACTCAGGTATGGAAAGGGTATAATCCAAGCAGTTGGTTTGGTAGCTGGTATGAGTGGTTTGGAGGGCTTAAGGCAGTGGTAGGTGGAGTCCTACTGATTTTAATGTTGTGTCTACTCCTGCCGTGTCTTATACCCTTAGTAGTTAGGTCTGTGCAAAGCCTGATAGAAAATATAGCAGAGAGGAAGGCTGCTGCACAGATAATGGCAATTTATAAATATAAGGCTCTAGATCAGGGAGAACCAATGCTTGAAGATGAGTGTTGAAGATTCACATCATAAGATAAGTCTGGTCTGGTTCAAGGTAACTTGCGGTGTATGCAAACCAAGGTTAAGTGATGCCTCAAGTAATTGTGAAATATCAAGAGGCATCAAAGGGGGGAATGTGGTGGAATCTCGGTAAAAATAAATTTAGTAGGCCGAGATTACCACGTGGCATGTGTACGTGCATATGCTGACGTATCGATGAGTTGGTTGCACGAGGCAAGATTCGATCAGTAGTGTACGGAGCATGTGCAAGAATACAGGATGTAGTATTCCCCTCCTCCATTGTGCTGGACAAGCCATGCGGTCAAGCAGGAAGTTAATTCTTATTTGTATTGATTGGTCAAGAGAATGTGCGGGTGGAGCTTAATATGGGAGGAGTTATATGCCTATATAAGGAGCCTGCACTATTGTCCGGGGCTCAGAACTTGCTGTATTTTGGTGACATTAGTCCCTCTGAGTCCCGATCGGTGATCCAATAAAGAATCTCTTCCTTCCTGAAGAAACCTGTGTCCATCTCTCTGTGCTTGGCTTCCGTCAGTTTCTCCGGTATCACCCATAGGAAAGCATTTCTCAATGCTTTCCTATGGATGTTCTGCGTGCTCAATGCGATTTTCTCTGAAACTGCTATGTTTACATCTGAAGGGTTAAGACCTGGGGGACCTGGCACCCAGACCACTTCATTGAGCTGAAGTGGTCTGGCTGACTATAGTGGTTCTTTAAATTTGTTTATTTTGATCAGGTCCGCCTGGAGCTCTGCCAATGTGCGCCTAGTCGCCTCTACCGCTATGCTCTGCCCCCCAGACTATATTTTAAATTTGGTTAGACTTGTGGGATTTATTCACTAAACATTAGATACGGTAGTAGCAGGTTTAAATCCGAATGGCAATATTTTTCCTAAATTGTGCAATTCTGCTTTTAATTGGCCAGAATTATGGGCTTAGCGAATATTCCTGTTAATGTGTGCCTGTCTGTGAAGGGCTTATTAACTAAACACAAAATTCTAGTAAATTGAAATCCTAATTGCATAATTTAGGCTAAACAATCACCAAATTAGCAGTTGTTACAATTTGGATATTTTGCAAATTCGACTTTCAGTTCGCGGTTAGTGAATAAACTATCAGGCTATATTCATAAAGTGAGAATTCTAAGTGAATTTCACATTTTAGGCCAAATTAGCAAAACCTGAAGTATAACTATTTTACAGAATTTTTCTTATACGGCTACTTTGGCCTAAAGTATATAAAAAAAAATCACTTAGAATTCTAACTTTAGTGAGACCTTTAGTAACCCTGCATCTGATCTACATGCATGTCCAGCTAACCAACAAAATGGTGGATTTTATCCATAGGGCCGACAGTTTCTCAGAACACACTGGAAATGACGACATCGCAGCGCCGAGTACTCGGAAGTGGCGCTTTGAGTTCCCTCTCACTGAGTGTGGCGGGAGAGAGAGTGAGTGTCGGTACCCGACTCACGTTAAATAATGGCGGATACTCTGGAATTCAATGATATTTACCAGGAAGTGAAAGGATCTATGGTGAGTGATAGTATTGTAGTTGTCTATAAAGTTTTTTTTATTTTAATTACGGCTTCCATCACACAGACACAATACATGCTTTATCTACATACCAGGTTAATATATACTGTAATGGCGACTTAACGCACACATACACACGATGCTCCTTTTAACTATTTAACTATTGGCTACATACACCTCGCTGAAGATAAAACACTGATTAAAATGCTTTAAGGGGTTGGTATCTACGCCTAGTCTTTTTATACCATTGAATTTTAAGTTGAATTTGAGACGAGCTACACCAGTGGTAGGTAACTCGGCAATCCAGATATGGACTAACTCCCTTAATACTTTTACATCTATGATGCTGGAAAAGCATTAGGGGAGATGTAGTCCACAACATCTGGAATGTGGAAGGTTACTATCTATAATATATTGAATTTAGATCTCTTGCATATGGAGTTTAGAAAAAATTAGTCTGTATGGGCTTTACTGATCTAGCTTTAGGTTTCATATATAAAAGCTTAGAAACCGTGGTTTCAATTCCAAAGTTTGTCCCACTTTCATTACCGAATTTAAAATGACTATTTATTTATTGCAGGCCAGACTCGTGAATTGTAAAAAAAAAATCTAAAAACAATTGCAGCTGTATGTATTTCATAATCATTTGGGTAGTTTTCTGCAAGAGATTTGTAGAGCAGCCATGCATGTGTCCAGCAAATAAAATGTATGACATAATGTGAATTAAACGAAGATGAATAGAAGACACCAGCTGTTATGCAGAGGCTTATGAGATGCATCTATTTAACAGGAGTGGACTTAGAATTGTCCAATAGGTTTTAATTGGTAATATAATGACATCGCGTTTTATTCCTTATGAAAGGATTTGGCAATTATTCCATATTCTTCAAAGAAACAAAAAAGTTTCCCCAATGCATACAATTCTGAAAATGGTTAAAAAAAAAAAAAAAGTACTTGTGGAGCGGTTGTGTATATACTCATTGCATGCATAATGGTGGTTAAAAGCATATCTTTAATAACATCCAAAAATATACCATACATTACAAAAATCCATGGCAGATTTAAGAATAAAATTGAAAAGTTAAAAGGTTTAGCAAAACTTACAATGGCGGGGGTGGACAGTACTGACACATGCCCATAAGTCTGGATGCGTTTTGAGTCTAAGTTTATGCTTTCACAACAGCTCCTCAATGTGATCTGAAATTGACATTGATTAGAAATGGGGACATTTAGTATTGCTGGTCCTTCGTTTTATTTGTTTATTGGTGACTGTATTGTAATATTTATATTTCATGTTACAGAATGATGGACGCCTACGTGTCTCACGTGTTGGTCTTATGTACAAAAACAGCAAGACTGGGAAGGTGGAGAATATTGCAGCAGCAGACCTTGCTGAGGGAGTATGGCGTCGTGTGGCTCTTGGATATGGCATCAAATTACTGACACGCTCAGGCCATGTGTACAAATACGATGGCTTCAGGGAAATGGTGAGTTACTTTCAAATAAAGTAAATCGATGATGTGTTTTAACCTAGACATTTTCTGCTTTGTAGGTTTTCTCACATCTAATAGAATCTTGTGATCAGTGGGATCTCTGTTTACAAACGCCTAGGTTAACATATTTTTCAGTTTACAAATGAAAATCCATTGAAAATAATGCCTCGGTTTACAAATATGTTTCGCAATACAAAGCAAGTTTCCCCAGGATGCATTGCATCTGGGAGATTTATAGCACCGCCCCCTGCATGCTGGAGCCTGTGGGTACCACGGGGCGTAGAATGTGGAGGTGTTGGAGCAGCTTTTGCATCGAGTTTTGGAGCCATTCTGGAAATTGTTTGAAGTTGATTTGGGACTTTTTGGTGCATTTCTCAAGCTGTAGAAAGGTAGGGGGAGCTGAGCTTTGTCGTTTGCATGCCTTTTATTGTGTGTTCTGCATTGTGGGTTGGTTTCCATGCCAGCTCATTTTGACTTTTTTCTGACCTCCAGAACGGATTAATTGGTTTTCAATGCATTACTATGGGAAACCGCGTTTCGGTTTACAAATTTTTCGAAATAAGAAACGTCCCGGAGAACGCATTAAATTTGTAAACCGAGGTCCCACTGTACTGTTAATCCAATACTGTTTTAGACTAAAATACTGTTTTTCGTCAGTGTATATCATAATCATATCTTGTCTTTTATTGTACAAGTTCCACTTACAGGGTTACTGCAAGCATCATAATCACTGCAGCCCATTGTAGTATTGATTTGTCCCCTTATCTAGGTCCCCACCAGGCTCCAATGCTCTTGGTGGTCCGGTGATGCACTCACCATTCAGCCATTCACCTGTCAGCCAATTAATGCAATTCTGTGCAACAGTTCAGTTCATACTTTTAATATACAAATCACTGAAGTGGTCTTGGTTAACCCTTTTTAACTAGGATAAGAAAAAAATGTAAATATAGTGTTCCTTAAAGTGCATAGTATGGTGCAAGTGCATTAACCACCTTCGTGACGAGTGACGGACCTGGTCAGGGGGATCCCTTAACGACCAGCGACGGCGTTCGCGGGGTTAAAGGTGCTCCGGCCTGCCTCTGTATTAGAGGCAGACCGGGAGCACCCGATCGTGCTGCCCCTGCAACAGTGCTCACTCTGACCGGCTGTCAGAGCGAGCACGTGTACTTGCCTTCCGCCTCCCTGCACTTCCGGGTTCACTGTGAAGTGCAGGGAGACGGATCAGAGCTGATCATCTCCCTGTAAAAAAAAAAAAAAAAAAAATGTAATCAAATACCCACGCCCCTTTACCCATTTTGATTAAAAATTAACCCCTTCCCTGCCAATTGATCACTGACTACAGTGATCAATTGGCAGGGAATACATTTTACTGTCATCTGAATTTTTATTTTTTATTTTTTTTAACTCTCAGTGGGTGGAAGTTAGTGGGGAATTGGGGGATTTGATGTTGGGCTAGCTAGGGGTAAACGTTAAAAGTTTTTAAAATAAGCTTTAAAAGTATATTAAAAAAAAAACACTCCCCAGGGGGTGTGGCCTAGCTGCTGACTGAACAGGACGCAGGGTGAGGAAGCTCCTCAACCCTAAAGCATATCTACACCAAAAAATACGATAATCTGCCCCAAAATTTCACCCATCAAGGTCATACCTCAACTTGGAAACACGCAAGCAATACACTGCGGTAAAAACCCGATGGCGAAATACACCCGTGGTGAAGGGGGTGCCTTGCGGCCTACTAACAGAAACCGGGCGGGAGGCACGGCTGGTCTCCTGTCCACTACCCGACTTGCAAGCAGCTTTGGTCTCGCTTCCCCCCGCCCCCTCTGGGCCGGTGGGGATCATCCCGGTCCCCGCCGGGCAACACACTAAAGTCCTCCCAGGTTGTTGTGAGCTGCCCACACGACAAGAAGAATGCCTCGCAGTGGCACCCAAGATTGTGGACACGCCATTGACTCAAACATTGGTGAAACATCAAGATGGCCTTACTGACTCACTCGATCACTTTGAAGCGAGACTGGATTCAGCCTTCATAAAATTCTGGGCCGACCTAATGGAGCAGATGAACCGAGTGCACCCTGCGGCGCCACCACGGGTGAGAAAACAGACAGCACGAGAGACCCCCCAAAGGCAACCCGACCGCATCAAAGGCACACCACGCCACCTTACACCTTCCTGGGCCTAGAGCCACCCTGGGAACACCCCTGAAGCACAGACCACACATGCAGGAGGGAACAACAAGTCGAAACCAACGTGGTAAAGCTCCCTGCAAACTCCCGGCTGGGAAACACTTGGACTCAAAGAAGACCCAAGTTTGTGGCAACAAGGTGCAGGCTCTGGAACAGGCCTGGGGCATGGGGAGTACCTCGCTCTCGACAAACGGTATGGCTCACTGCAATGGACAATGCAAGTATGTAATACAGAAGCCTAGCCATGGCATCGGCTAACTTTCTGACTCTGGTATATGGTTGCAGGCCAAGACAAGTCACTGAACAGGGACTCCGAATCGAGACTGCTGACCTAGCGGTATTGAGGTAGGGGAGGAGAATCTGTGCAAGTCGCGAGTGCGACTGGGGTGGGGGTGTATTATCCTATTGAAGTAGCCATTGAATCCCGGTCTAGTGTATTGGTCCGAGTCGGCTTATTCGGAGGTGTGTCTCCGGGTCGTGTCTCGATGGTCCCCAGGTTCGATGGGATGGTCTAGGGGTATTGGGGGTGGGTTTCGAGAGCTGTCCCGTTGTAGCTCCTGTTATCGGGCCCGTCATTCTTCTATCGAGTGTGGGGAACCACTGTTGGTTTCCTTTGTGTTCCAGCTATTGAACCCCAGCAGTGGATCCCCCCTTTCAGGTCCGTCATTGCGCTCGTTAGTGAAGTGGTCGTCATAGTGTTCCCCAGTTCCTCGGTGTGTGGTGCTTCTGGTCGTGTTGGGGATGGTGGGGTTAGACCAATAGGTTGGTGGTGACGTAGGTGGCCTGGCTATAGTGGGCTGGATTGAAGGTTAGGGTCGCAGCCTATGGACCGCCCCCAATGATTACCTCCCCATATTTATGCATTTCTGCCTATGCTAACATCATGACTAGAAATTCATGTTGGTTATCGTTGGGGGTATAGAGATTAATTAATGTGTAGGGATTATTGATTAAGCATTGAATTATTAAGTAGCGGCCTTTTTTATCTCCAATCTAGTGTATTAAGGAAAATGCAACATCTCCACTGATCAGAGTGGAGACACCTCTCTTTTTGTTGTGAAACAAGTATGGAAGTTGTGGGGATATTCTTTGGAGTTAAATCTGGGTCTGCCCTGCCAAGTGAAGTGTCTCCTGGAAAAACGCCACCTGTGCCTTATGCCTTTTGGCCTCAGTGATAGCTAGTCGTCTTTTAGTAGGGGAGTTAAGCCCTTTAGTGTTCAAGGATATAAGTTTTAAGGACATGGAGTTGGATTATAGTATGCTCAGTTGAGCGCAGACTCCTGGGCCTTTTGGACCATGGAGGTAGTCTTAGGCGATGTCTTATCGTCTGTCTGGACAGCACTATTGCTTGTTTTAGTTTCAACCAGTATTGTGAAATCTTATAGTAGGTAAATAGTACACTCGTAAGGATGGGGTTAACTGGGGATAAACTATATACATGTTTCCGTTCGTCACCTGGGGTAACGGAAGACCGCTTACGGCAACGGATAGGTTCGGCCAGAAGATGGCCTTGGGGCTGTTCCATAAGCGTGGTGAGCTTAGAATAGTAAATCTTGCGAGGTGGGGGGAAGACAAGCCGGAGCTCATCCGCATGCGGCATGTTATGGTGTCAATTAAATCGTCCGCTGTATAAATAAGCGTTGCACATAGTTATACAGAGAATAATCAACATCAACCATTTTGAACATATACGTTACATTACACTGATTTCAAGATATCAGTTGCAGGACCGATGTCTCAATTCATCTTGTCTACGAGGGTTGGTCAGGTCGTAGAGATGCTAGGGTCTGTAGATCTGTTAGCGGTTTTACGGTTTTGTGCCCAGTCTTTAGCCAGGGATTTCAGAGCCGTGGTGTCTGCCACTTGCTTCGTCTCACTTTGTAGAAGCGGTATTTGCCATTCCTGAAATAGTTTCTTGCCTTCTGTGAGATCATGTATCGGCCTGTCCACTCCGTTCCTCTTAACAAGTAATTTGGTGGGGAAGCCCCACGTGTAGGGAATGTTGGCATTCCTCAAAGCTTCTGTGAGAGGGGCGAAGGTTCGGCATTTTGTTAGTGTAGCGGAGGAAAGGTCTGTAAACATTTTGAGGTGGTGATACGGTTCAGGCCATTGTTTCATGGTCCTGGAGGTCTGCATGATTCTGTCTTTTATGTGATAGAAGTGGACCCTGGTGATTACGTCCCTCGTTGTATCTTTCGGTAAATGCTTGGGTTTAGGGAGTATGTGTTTTTTCCAGGCTATTCAAAGATGGTATGAGTTTTTTGAAAAAGTCTTGTACATACCGGGTGAGGTCTGCATTCGTCACCGACTCAGGAATGCCCCTTATGCGGACATTATTCCGCCGGTTTCTGTCCTCATGGTCTGCGACCCTCTCTTCCAAGGAGTACAGTTTTTGTTTTAGCGCGGTGTAGGCCTCAGCTACTGAGTTGTGCACATCGATCAACTCATCCGTGCGGTCTTCTAGGCGTGCTGTTCTTTCTCCAATATTCTGTATGTCGGCTTTGATTTTCGCCGTCATTTGTAGGAGATCAGCCTTAAATGAGGTTTTAAGTTCCAGCATTATGTTTCTCACCGAGAGTTCAGTCGCTGGATTAGAGATACTGTCTCCTTCGGTAAAGTTCCCTCCTGTGTCAGAGCCTTGCGTTGGGGATTGCGACCTGTCGGCGCCATCTTGTTCTCCCAAGTCAGAGGTCTGTTGTCTCTCCAAGTGTGAGTGCAGGGTTTTTTGTTTAAATTTTCTGATGGATTTTGACGTCATCACGTAAGGTAGCCGTTCCGCTCGATAAACAGGGGGATTTTCTTTGTTTTCGCCGATTATTACACGCTGTAATAGCAGCCACGCGGGAGAGTCTTTGTCTTACACGTCTGCTCCCATGCGCTGTCAGGACACGCCCCCGGAATGATGTATTTTACTGTTAGTGTAAAATGGAGATATTTTCTGTACCTGGAGATAATCGAGTTTACTGAAGTTCCTTAAGCCAATTATCTCCAGGATAGTTTGACCAACAAGAATTGTTCCAGTTCTGCTATTTTTACCTTAAATTTGAAATTCACTTTGAATTATTTCATAGAGTGCAGAGTTGCAGTCCATGTAGTTGTAATGCGAGCTCCAGCACTGGAAGTGCCAGAGCGTTGACATGGTAATCTGCGGCAATGCTCTGAATGGCCATGGCTTGCTAACACCTACTTCACAGTGGTGGAGAAATGAACAGTGAGACTGCAGGGCATGATCTATACACCTGAACTACATCATTATGCTAAAGTTGTTTTGATGCTTAGGGTACCCCATTAATTGTTATAAGGCTTTTTAAGTAGACTGAAAAGAGATACAAGTAATGAAATTTGCAAGTGAAAGTTCTATTTAAACTTTTATTTAACTGTTTCAGGAATTTGAGAAGCTGTCTGATTACTTCAAGACCAACTTTAACGTGGAACTAGCAGAGAAGGATTTGTGTGTGAAAGGTTGGAATTGGGGTAGTGTTAAGTTCGGAGGTGAGTGCATTTCATTGTTATCTCCACTGCATTTGTGTTTCTTGTCTCATTTCCAAATCTTTTAAGATTTTCCATATGTTTTGATATCTTACTGTATGTTTTTTCCACTATGTCGAATAGTGTGTGCACACGTAATATTTTTTCTTCTATTAAAAGTAAACTCCAAGCACCAAAAATCTCTACAGCCTGTTGTAGTGGTTATGGTGCTAGAAATACCTTGTTGCCCTCCTTGGGTAAGTAGTCAACTGTTTGAGAACAGTTTGACCACGTGACTAGGGTCCGACCAGTCATCTATTCCTTAGGAACGGGAAACTCATTCAAAAAGCTTCCGTTAGCTTCACTCTGCTAAGCCCTAATATGCAGAGCCAGCTCATTGGCTGAGTGTGTCAGCTGAGCACTCTCCGACAATAAGCTGACTGAACCCCAAGTACGTTGTCAGTCCATTTTTAAAATGATATGACTACTTACCTTGGCAGGGTGTCGCAGTATAAATGCCAATTATAGTAGTCTTTACTGTTTCATTATTTTGGATTTCATTTTTGTTCACTGGGCTGATTTTATCTGTGTTCAAAATGAGACTTTTTTTGTTTTTGTTAAAACAGGTCAGCTGCTTTCCTTTGATGTGGGTGACCAGCCAGCTTTTGAACTTCCTCTGAGTAATGTGTCTCAGTGTACCCCGGGCAAAAATGAAGTTACCCTTGAATTTCATCAGAATGATGACTCTGACGTTTCACTAATGGAGATTCGTTTCTATGTTCCTCCTAATCAGGATGATGGAGGAGACCCTGTAGAAGTCAGTGTTTATTAGCTCTCAATTTCTTCAAAGTTATTTCATAAGTCTATCTACATTTATTTATTTGTAGTGTTTTTTTTCCTGATGTTATATGTTCAACATAAAGAAGACCATAACCATATGTACACAGTTCTTTTTGTAATGCGTTTTTAAAGGGGTGGTTATGTACCAAGAGTTCAGACCATTTGTGTTAAGAAACACACATTTTTGAATGTTACGACTCCTAGTTAGGTCTGCTGGGTGCATATGGTCTGGCTCCTCTTCATAAATATCGCTAAAGTGTCCTACTTCCAATGTTGGACAAATCTGACATTCTTAAAGCAGGAAGGGAACTTCCACTGTAGCTATATCTGTGTAGAGATATATTGCTTGGGTGAGTATAACCAGCTAAATGTCCAATCTTTCGAAAAGAGATATTTTCCATTGCTCTGTTCATACCTCCTTGGCACCAGGAATGGCTAAAGCAATACTTATCATTTATTTTCATAGGTTAGGCAGACTTTTTGCAAAGTCACTCTGGGCAAGTAGTGAGTTAATTTCCCCGTTCCCCATAAACCTTAGACAGTACTCTAAATACTGGCTTAAGTGTTATATTTTCACAATGAGAGAGCGGGGAAGCAAAAAACATGGGAGTGTGGACTTGATGCTGAAATAAATGGAGTGGTAGGAAGTCTGTTTCCACTGGCCTAAACCCAGTCTCCCAGACCAATAAAAGCACATTGTACCTAAAGGGAAGATGTCATACATTGAATAGGAATACATTTCAACTACAGTTCAGTCATTCTCAGGGAAATCTTCCCGCAACTTTAAATCCCTTCTGGCAGGGGTTCACAAAATGTTGGACCTATACTCAAAGGTGTACCCTAGGCTATTTGACAATCTGGTGGGAATATATGCTGGCAAACCTCCTACCGCAGATATGTAAATGTTATTGTGTGCCCATGTGTTATGCACCACTACTCCATTTTGGGTGTAAGACACAATAGATCGTTCATACACTCACATAACATGTTTAATATATTCACATTAATTTACAAACACAAATTTTTGTGTAGTTGCACACATTCATATTTTATACACACACATGCACTCACGTGCATATACATAAACACACTAATTTATCTGTCCCTTACTGTACAGCCCTTGGGCTGGAGTAATGTCACCCGCCTCCACTATATGGAGCCGCAAGACCTCAGCCTGCACAATTGCTTTAAGCAGAGTACGCACCTGCCACACTGTCAATATTAGCAATAGATGAGTGCCTGCTTTGCCTAATGATATCACCGGCTCTAGCAAAAGGTGTACTGCTCACCCCCTCCCATACCCCTTCCTCTACAGGTTGGTACACAACTGCCGATGCCTGTAGATGATGTACAATATTTTCTGCATTGGAGACTATAACCCATGAGTGGGGATTTTAGTCTTCCAGTCAAAGCGGGCCGTAAGTCTGTAGGCAAGAAGTTGGCCCCCAAGATTACATTCTGTATAATTTTTCATGCATTTTAAAGAGGTAATGCTAGACTAGGGTAATTGCCTTTTGTTTACTTTAAATATGATTTTAAATGTGTTTTATGTTTGTTTTTTAATCTTCAGGCTTTTGTTCAGAATGTTCTGTCTAAGGCTGATGTAATTCAAGCAACAGGAGATGCAGTGTGTATATTTCGTGAATTGCAGTGTCTTACCCCACGTGGTCGTTACGATATTCGAATATACCCCAGTTTTCTTCACTTGCATGGAAAAACCTTTGATTACAAAATACCATATACAACTGTGCTTAGACTTTTTCTTCTTCCACACAAAGACCAGAGACAGATGTTTTTTGTGGTAAGTTTGTGGTGTAGTTTTTTTATTTTTTATTTCCTCCACATAAAATTCATTAAAGCATTACAAGAATGCAGCAAGCAAAGTATATGCTAAAGTAATGCCAGTGTTCTTAAAGGGACACTGTAGTCACCGGAATCACTATAACCCCAGGGAAGGGGGTGTCACCAGAGCAGTAATAGTCAGCTCCATTGGGCCTTTTTCCCATTGTAATGACCGTTGGGGTATTACAAACTGTATGTAAAGTTAGGAACAATGTTAACATAAAATATTTAAACTAAAGCCTAAGAGGCTATATGCAGAGAGAGTTCGTTCAGGTGCCTCTGCTTGGTCCAGGTGTAGCGGTTAGGTCTGCGCCTGTTGTCCCCAGCCGGTGATCTAGCTGTGTCGTTGGGGCCAGTCATCAACGCTGGGCCCTCCGTGTGGTCAGTGGCTTTGTAATGCTTGTCGTCCTTAGTGATCCAGAGGGTCCCTGATGTCGACCACCTATAGGCTATTCCTGCCGCTTGGAGTTGTTTGGTGATTGGGTGCATACTCTTGCGCCATAACAGTGTGGCCCTGCTTAAAGGGACACTATAGTCACCAGTATGGCCACCAGAGGGACTTCCTATCATGCATGGCCCTAAAAAGGCCATGTACACTTCAGATGTATTACAATACGTCTGACGTATGGAGGAGAGAGAAGGCACTGTGTGCGCGCTTTCTCTCTCCTGCCGTCAGCAGAGGATAGGGGGCGGGCAAAGACCACAAGCTCGCGGTAGTGCGCTCAGGACTTCATAGGGCGGCATGTATACCGCCCTGTTAAGTATGTGCGGCAAAGCCGCGCATGCACACAAGGGAGCAATGACGCTTCCAAATGGAAGCGTCTGATTGCTCGCGCCCGCCTATTTCGTCATTTTGACGAAATAGGGGGCGCGGCTTCACGAGGCTCCCGGCGCTGGAACCAGGGGAGTTAAAACTCCTGCCTGGAGAGTCCCTTTAAGTCCTGAAAGTAAAAGAATTTACAGTCTTCGAATTCGAAAGGGGGTTTTCCTTGTATAGCTGCCATTAGCCCCAGTTTGTCAGACATTGATCTTAGTATTATGTCTTGTAGAGCTGAGGTGGGTGCCTGTAAGGATTTGGCTATCCTGTAGACCCCGTCGAATTGAAAAGTCTTAGCTTGTCTGGTCGGTAGGAGTGCGGCCACGAGGCGCCTGGTACCCCTGTGGTAGTTTCTCCAGCGGCACTGTCTCAGGTACCCCTCTGATCTTGATGGTTTTGCGTCGCCTTCTGTCGTCTAGTAAGTTAACTTGTCTGGGCATTGTCGCTTGTGTGGATTGTAGGTGGCGCAACTTTTCCCCCATTATTTGGTAGTTCTCCCTCAGTCCCTTAACCTCCTCTTCTATCGCCTGGGTGCGTGAGGACACTGCGGGTACATCTAGCTTTAATACTGCCAGATCTGCTTCCCACATTTGTCTCAAGTTCTGTTGCAGGCCTGTCAGCATTTCCTGAGGCCGGTATAATGGCTTCTGACCTCCCTGCTTGTGTGGGGAGTTGGAGACTGAGGTGTGGGCTGTCCTGCGGTTCCACCTCCTCTGAGGGCAGCGGGGATTCTTTGCGGGGGGCTTGGGTCTTCACTGCGCTTGGAGCCTGTAGCATTTGTCGCGCTGCGGATTCGGGGTCCCTTGGGGTGGTTTTTGGGATCTGCGTCCCATCTCACCTGAGCTCAGTGTGCTGGGGTGCCAGTCCTCCAGCTCCGTGATATTTCAGGGCCAGTATTCTCCGGCTGTGGTCTGTGGCCTCCCTCCCACTTTTGGAGCCGGGCGTCTGGAAAAACGGCATCGGCGGTAGCAGTGGGATCCTCCGGATTCCATGGCGACTTGTGTGACCCGGGGTTAGTGCGGGATATCCCAGATTGTTTCGGATTGCGGTGAGTTATGCCAGAGCTCCAAGACAGCGCATCTGCTCCGGTCCGCCCCCCTTAAGTGTCAGTCTCCGCCCCCCTTAAGTGGTTTTTTTTTTTGTTTTTTTTTTTACTACTTAACAGATTAACAAATCTGTGAATTGATGATCTAGATGGATTTGATACTCCCCAGCCTAGATTACTATACAAGAGTGCAATTGATAAAATACTGCAGGCTTTCCACCTAGATATATAAAAACTGTTTTGAAGTACTATCTGCAAATGCTAGGCAAGTGATGGTGCAGTAAGCATTTAGAGATGTAATTTGAGGGTTCCACTATTTAAATTGGGTAGGCACAAATATTGGATCTTGGTTGTATCCTAGCTATTAGGTTTTTTTGTGTGTGTTTTTTGTACAAAGATATGACCTATTGTGGGTTTTGTTGTGTGTTGTTTTCCTTACTATACTATTGACACGTTCCTAAGTTTTGCTATGAGAAGGGTTACCTCCTCCCCCCTCACACCACTATCTCATCTATATCTGGGGAATTCCCTCTGTCAGCTGGGACCATATTATGCCTCAGACTGAAATTAATTTAAGCCCTACACATATTGGGCATTTAACAATCAAGACTGATCTGAGTATCTATTTTGAGTTTTTTTTATTTTATTTATAATACGTGAAAAATAGTGTTTCCCCTCCCCATTTTCAACACACTTGATGCTTTAGATATACATAGAGAATATTAAAAGAGAGCCTTTTCTGTCCTTAAAATATATATAATATGTGACACTTAAAAAGAATCCCTTAAATTACAGTGGAACACACACAAATCATCTGGGTTTTGGTTCAGAACTTGGAAATTTACTTCTATCTTTAAGGGGTTAATAATCTATGCATGTTTTACTGTTCAAAATGGAATCCCCCTCTCAATACTCTGCTGCAAAACAAAGGAGAAACCAACAATGTTGAGTGTCTGGTGAGGTTCCAAAGAGTATCGCTGTCCCCTCTTGTGGCTGGAATATTTGTGCTTTGCAGGGTAGATAGACTACGGCATCAGGAAACAGAAGGCATCTGCAGATTAAAGGTGTTCTGTTGGGGAGAGATCTCTTTTCTTATGTTACTATCAGGTTAGTTGGATCTTCTGTTAAGTATAGGCTAGTGTCCTACCAATGATAAGGGTAGAATGCTTAACGTTTAGAGGAGATAAAATAATTAGATCGTAAGGCAAACAAAAGGCTGACAAAGCAATTGCTGATGAAGAATTAGGATTTTTTTTTATTGTGCTTACTGCCAGGATAGAATGTATAAAAATGATGGACATGCAGCTAAGATGGAAGGGTTCTGTTGCAAGATAAAGGGTTGTGGATAGGGTTGTACCGAAATTTTGGCTGAAAATGGGCCCTATCCCATTTAGTCCGAAAACGGGTAAAATCTGCCGAAAATAGGGCCTAGTAAATTGATATCTGTTGCAGATGCTCTGCATCCGTGAGGATGCCAGGCTGGAGATGCCTGGGGTGACCCAAATATGAGTTAAGCCTTTCTAGAATACTGGTTGCGGTGCCTATACAGGTGATATTCGAAAAATTTAGAATATCGTGCAAAAGTTCATTTATTTCAGTAATGCAACGTAAAAGGGGAAACTAATATATGAGAGACGCATTACATGCAAAGCAAGATAGTTCAAGCCGTGATTTGTCATAAGTGCGATGATTATGGCTTATAGCTCATGAGCAGCGGACAGGAGGTCATGGGCAGAGCGGAGAGACAGAGAAGGGGCATACCTATGGATCTGTAAAGAGATATGAGGGGTAGAATTGTTCAGTGCTTTATAGGTATGGGTTAGCACTTTGAATTGACTCCTATAGGATACAGGAATTTCTATGGAAACTCCCTAGCCAGTGATTCTAGCTTAATGTATGTATAGTTGCTTACAATGGCTGACAGCGTTGGCTGATGCTTTTGGCCCCATCACCATCTCACAACTTGCACTAATGCTTCCACAGAGGAGGAGAGGGACGGATGGGCACCCGGGAACACATCTTTAGTATTAACCCGTTCAAGTACAGTTTAACACTTAAAAGACTGCACTGGTGTACTACAGGCACTCAAACAACTTCATTGAGATACATGTATTATGCCAGGAGGTTTTATTTTTTTAAAGAGCTACATTTTCTTTAGTGTGATGGAAAACATATGTATTTGTTATGAAACTGCATTCCTCGGGATTCCTTCTAAAGCTATCAAAATTATTTTCTGTCAAAGGGGGTAGTTAATCGCGATTTCCTCTTTTGCTCTTCTAGAAATAGTTATTTTTTTTTTATTTTTTTTTTGTCAACCAGTATGATTCAGTAAATCATATTTTTTGGGGATTTGATGGAAACAAAATATAAGGTTAGATTGTAAATATAACTGTCTGACTCTTAAATTTTACTTCGACTGGCGTTTTGTCTCCCACAGATTAGTCTGGATCCACCTATTAAGCAGGGACAGACACGGTACCACTTTCTAATTCTGCTTTTCTCAAAAGAAGAGGAGATCAACTTGACACTTAACATGAGCGAGTAAGTAATTTTATTGTTGTGTTTAATTGTCCTCTTAATTTCACTTTTACTCCTCTTTCACTTAGAAAAGGTTATGGTGCTGGTAGGTCCCAGGCACAGGTTTACCTTCAGGGTTTAATCCCAAAGACCTGGGCCGGTCAGCTCTGCCCCTCCATATCCACTTGAGTCCAAGGTTTGAACCCTGAAACCTCAGGGTTTGCTGACACTCTCAGCCTATCTGTGGTGCCCAGTCCTAGGCTTCCTGTTTTTAGCCTTGGACTCAAACGGATGTGGGGGAGAGGTAAAGCTGACCGGTGCCGGACAGAAAAGTTTGAAGTTAAACTGTTTAAATGATTTAACCCCTGATGGTATGCTGGCACTGATAATTTAACAACTTTATTCATTCTGGATTGTTCTTTTTAGAGCTTTATCACTGACTAAATACTCTGCACTTTCTCTCTTCTTTTGCATTTGAGACAGCTGCTCTATAAAAGGCACTGTGCAAAATATATAGAATTACGTTTTTGAACTTCCACTTTTTTTTGTCATTTTGAACACTCTTTTTAAAAAAGTAAATTATTGGGAGCATGGCCTGGCAGCTCATGGACTCGGACGCGTGAGCCGTCAGCTCCTCTGAGGGTGAAACTACATACAGTGATTAGAAGAGATTTCACTGACCTACCTGCGAGACAATACTAACCCAACACAGTCTCAATTCACCATGTCCCATCGAGGGCCAAGGAGAGTGAAAATAAGGCAAACAGAGCTACAAATCTCCTCCCTAACACCGCCATGGAGCCGCACACAAAATGGCGCCGATGGCCCCAACTCTCCCGTGGCCAGCTCAGATCGGAGTGATATCACATCCCTCTCAACAACAAACGCTGCCCCAGCATCAGAAGATGCCATGCAAAGGATGTTACAAAACTTACAGAACACACTGCAAGCTGAGTTCGCCAAATTAACAAAGGACGTCCGCGCTGATATAAAAGAAATAAGTGAGCGAACTTCTGCACTTGAGGACAAGACTGAAGAAATTATCGAGGCCCACAACAATCGAACTGAGGTATTTGAATCATTAGACTCACGCCTGACCCTCTTAACTGCCAAAGTAGCAGATCATGAAGACCGAGATAGGCGCAATAATATACGCCTCAGAGGGATTGCAGAAGAAATTAAGCCTTCAGAATTGTATGATTATGCTGTGGGCATGTTCAAAGCCTTATGTCCAGGCCTCACTGCCGACCTACGCCTTGACCGCATACACTGCTTACCGCGGCCTAGATTTCTGGACCCATCCACACCAAGGGATGTACTCACTCGAGTTCATTATTTTACATCGAAGGAAGCTATTATGCGGGCAGCACTTAACGCTGATAACATCCCAAACGAATTTGCTGGGGTAAAGCTATTTATTGACCTGTCAGCAGCCACTCTAGCGAAGCGCAAAGAAATGAAACCGCTGACGCAAGCTCTACAGGATGCGGACATTCTATATAAATGGGGTTACCCTACCCATATAATCATTAAGAAAAATGGAGCTGAACACCACATCCATAACATAGACGACGGAATCAAGCTGTTGAAGGAATGGAACCTGCAAGTTAACCGTCAAGACACAGCAGAGCAAATAAGAGACCTCAGAAAATCACTGATCAAACTCCCCAAAGACTGGGTCACTGTATCAAAGACTAAAGACTGGTCTCCATCTAATAAGAGTCACTAGTTCACTTCGCACTGAAATACCGACAAGATATGTGAGCATGTTCTGATACTATATATACTGTATGCTTTTTCAGTGTTACAAGGCTAATGTGTGCCTAACATTTTTAAATGTCCATGTCTTTAATACTGTAAGTCACCTTTCAGAAAGTCTCACTACCTCGAGGTATGCTCTAACGGTGAACTAATTTACATATGTTTAGAGAGGGCTTAATCCTAGCCTTTTTTACCCAACAGACGGTTAGGCAGGTGTATAGCAACTTAACCACCCTCCCCAATGTTTTGGCTTCATGGAGCCGCCGAATATTTGGTTCATGTCAGATAACACTTGTCTGACGAACACCTTGTATATAGTTTTTTTCCCGGTTACTCTCAACCTTCCCCCCACACGCTTGGTACTCCACCTCCACACCCTTAGGTTTCACAATACACAATATCATGACATACCCCACTTCAACCACTGGCTAAACATACTAGATAGAGCCCATCACCACGAGCTCCTGCTGCACCAAGATGATCTGCATCATACGAACGCAGACACACTTAAAATATACCCATGGCACTAACTAATATCGCTTAATGCGAAGGATTTAAATTCTCCGCATAAATGAAGGCTCGCCCTTGACGAAGCCAAAAAAATGAAGGTTACGGTGGCCTTCTTCCAGGAAACCCATTTCCTGAAATCTAACCTGCCTAAATTCACATCCAAACAATTCCCCATAGGCTACCACTCCGTATACTCTAAAAAGAAGAGGGGAGTATCAATACTGTTCAATAAGGATGTGCCTTTCTCATTCCAGAAAAAAACTAAGTGACAAAGAGGGACGTTTCCTCCTAGTACAATGCCTAATTAACAATGAACCATACACACTTATTAATGTGTATGGACCACACGAGAACCAAGCCACATCCTTGGATAAAATTTTGAACTTAGCCAACTTAGCCATTTGGCAATGTAGTGATAGGGGAAGACACCAACTTTATCTTGGATAGTAATATGGATACATCCTCCTCCTTAAATGTATCACAGACCACGGTCAAGAATCGAATAACCATGACAAAAGCGATCCAACAACGTCTCCACAACACTAGCTTCTTAGATGCATGGAGAGTACTACACCCCATCCGAAAAAGATTTCACCTTCCAGTCACAAGCTCATAATTCCTACTCACAGATAGATTTCTATTACACTCCTCTATGATGCCTAAAGTCTAATCCACTAAAATAGGCCTGGTAACGTGGTTTGACCATGCCCCTATCTCTATTACATTAATGGCTCAATACCCCGACAAAGGCACGGGCTCCTGGAGATTGAATTAATCTTTACTACGCGACCCTAACATCGTCACACAAGTTATGACAGAGCTTATAGAGTATTTCCAACAAAATACCACGGAAGCCTCAGCCATAGAAATGGTATGGCAAGCCCATAAGGCAGTACTACGGGGACTATTCATTAAACATGCCCGCTTCGCGAAAAAGACGCGGCTTCACACTTACAACACTCTAATTAAACAGATAACCACACTCACCCATGCTAACAAACTAGATCTGACAGCAAACAACTATGAACAACTAAAAACATTACAATCACAACTACGTGAACTAGAACTAAACAAAGCAACCTATATCCTGCAAAGATATAAACATAAATTCTTCGCCCAAGGGAATAAGGCAGGATCCCTTTTAGCGTCTAAATTGAAAGCACACATGACCAACTCACGGGTGACCTATATTCTCTCCACCAACAAGAGCAAACTCTTGCACCCACAAGACATCGTGGAAGAATTTGCAAGGTACTATAGCTCTTTATATAATCTCAGACGACCCTATGACATCCACACTGTCGTAAGGAACATATCACACAATTTTTAGACAAAGTGAACCTCCCCACTCTAACGCACAATGAAATAGAATCAATAACACAACCTTTCACAATAGAGGAATTGAAAAGCACAATAATCAAATTACCCCAGCATAAATCCCTTGTCCTCATAAATAGACTAGGATCAGATAACACCAGAAAAGTATTAAACATACTGGCACACAACACGGAAGGCCTTCTCCTAGCACTAGATGCGGAACATAACAGGGATTAATATCAAATCCTCAGAATACACACTGTCAATGTTTGCAGATGATGTCCTGATAACCATGTCTCGACCCGAACGCTCTCTACCAAATCTCATTAGCGTACTGGAGGAATACAGTCATGTGTCCTGTTACAAGTTGAACCGGTCAAAGACGCAAGCCCTACCAAATCCGTCTATCCTCCTCAAGGGTATCCAAACTGAAAACCGAATTCTCCTTTGACTGGAGACAGACACATCTCACTTACTTAGGAGTGAAAATAGCGGCCACATACCAAAGCATCACCCTACATAAATGGAAAGATGTTATGTTGTCATGGCTGGGTAGGATTAATACTGTAAAAATTATGGTACTTCCAAAGCGTCTATATGTCTTTCAAATGCTACCCTTACCCCTCTCACCCACACTATGCAAGCAAATACAAAAATTACTATCATCCTTCATATGGGACCTTTTAGAATTCCGTTAGCATTATTACAATCCCCAAAGAAGAAGGGCGGAATGGGGTTCCCTAACATCATGAGGTATCATAGAAAACGCAGTGAAACTGCATGCCCCACAATCGACCTTACAATGGGTAGACATTGAAAACCAATATGGGCCCTGAGGCTCTGTGGTAGACCACATGTGGACTCCCAAACATCTGAGAGACAAAAGGTACAAACTCCTACCCTTAACCCAATACGCTATCCAAGTGTGGGACTCCCTCCGCCACTCAAAACAGACTGATAAACAGTTCTCACAGTGGGCACCTATAACTGCGCTTCTCTCAATCTCTCCATGGCTATCCTTAAATGGATGGAAGGAGCGAGGAGCTAAACGCATCAAGGACATGTGTCACCAAGGGAAGATAATACCCTTCCCGGAATTACAAAACACATTCAAAGTACCCACCTCCTATATCTTTCCATACCTTCAATTAAAATTCATAATCAGAGACAAAGTCGCACAACCCATAAGTACTTCACCCACCATTGACGTGGAAACAATGATGCTTTACGATAGGTGCCATTCGGCACCGACTAAAAACGCGGTGCTGGGAAACCAGACTACCACGCCTGAATTCTCCTACAGGAGCCAGTGGGAAAGAGAATTCCCCTTGGCTTTATCAGATAAACAATGGCTAGACTCCCTACTAGCCCTAAAGGGCATAACCACCTGCTACTCAAATGTGGAAGCCCACAAAAAGCTTGTGTACAGATGGTATTACACCCTGATAAGCTGCATAGGATTTATCCTCTCACTTCAGACAAATGCTGGAGGTGTGGAATTAGTGGGGGAACCATGACCCACGTATGGTGGGGATGCCACCTAATAGCACCACTATGGGCGGAAATCCCAAAACTATGGACCCTTATGGGTATACCTGGCACTGACACCTCAACTGGCCCTTTTGCTCTTAGTCCCTACCCCTATCTCACACCTAGATAAACTTATGGTAATGATAACAATATTGGCGACACGCAATCTTATAGCTACGCACTGGAAACAAACTACTTGCCCTTCTTCCACACTGCTGGAAGCTAAGATTAGACAATACCTCAAATATGAACAATTAACGGCCTCTACACAAAAGTAAATCGCAACCACACATCATAATTGGCACAGATGGACTACCCTAAAAACATAGCCTACCACTGTGGTCTGGTATAGAACATACCACAAGATTAAAATCCAATTGTTAATAAAGGTCTGCATGAGATATACGCGGTTGACGCCCACAATGGAAGAAGCACAAAATATGACCTACAGGATTTTTATATATGGTTATACTAGTTCCTAATGTAGATAGATGCGTAAGACTGCAAGTGAATCATACAGCATGTCACATATGTACATATTAGGCCCATGCATGTACTTGATCTCCGAAAGAAAAATTAGTTAATCGACTGTTAACGTGCATACTGTTGTGTTATACTGCAAGTACATGTGAAACACCCTACCCCTCCCCACCCTTCTTGCCTTCTGTACCCTATCCCCACTCGTAAAACCTTCCATAAAATACAAATTCTGAAAAAAAAAGAGTAAATTATTTTGCTTCCCTTATTTGTGTGTCTTTGCACATAATTTTCTCCAATGTTTTCATCCTTATTAGAGAAGAAGTGGAAAAACGCTTTGAAGGGAAGCTGAAGAAGACCATGTCAGGCTGTTTGTATGAAATGGTTAGTCGTGTTATGAAAGCTCTAGTAAACCGCAAGATCACAGTGCCAGGAAATTTTCAGGGGTAAGAAATGACAAAATTCTGTTTCAAAGAGTGCTGTAGAGAGATGTCTGGTGTGCTAAAGATTTTGTCTAAGCACACTTTTCCTATCAGAGCACAGAACATTTAGAATTTTACTATAGCAACATTTTTATTTTATTTTGTTTCCTCTCTGTGTGTTTTAATTTACAAGTCTCATAAGGGAGATATAACTTAATACACCTATATCATACAAATCAAAATTACAATTTGTATCCCTCTTCTCTAATCTTAAGCATTATCATTCATACATCAGAATATTTGTCTCTGCTTCAAGTGACTTAATTTTTTTTTTTTTTTGTTAAATGTATATACTGTTTAAATCTTTGTCAGACGTTTAGCCTTTACGTTGGGTTAAGTAGTTCTTAAATAGTTATTCTTATATTAAGTGGCACTCTATATCTAGAACATGGACAGAATACCGCCTTTTAAAAGAACACTCCAAGCTCTATCTCTGAAGTGGTTATGGTGGCAGGAGCTGTTTAGATTTACTGCAACTGTGACTTCACTTGCAAATCACACTTTTATGAGTTACCCTACTGGTAACTTATTGACTGTACATAACTGAACGTTTTTCCAACATTTTTTTAAAATTTGAACATTTTGTGGTTAATCAATGGAAATATTTATTTAAAAATTAAAAACAAAAAAGGTATAAAAGACTGTTTACAAACAAGATGTTGTAATGATTGTGTTTGCAGGCACTCGGGAGCTCAGTGCATCACGTGTTCTTACAAGGCCAGCTCAGGACTGCTGTATCCCTTGGAACGTGGCTTTATCTACGTCCACAAACCACCAGTCCACATCAGATTTGATGAAGTAAACTGTGTTAACTTTGCTCGTGGCACAACAACAACACGCTCTTTTGATTTCGAAATAGAGACTAAACAAGGCTCCCAGTATACATTTAGCAGCATTGAAAGGTTAGTGATAACGTAAGCCTTCTAATACATTGAGCTGGAAATCTGAGATACCTAGTCTTGATTGTAACTGGAGAGCCCGATCAATTGGTTTCTCAGGACCTCAAGATCATTTGTTTCTGTAATGAACAGAAAAAAACTGTTTATATAAAAAAAAAAACCCTTTTATCCTCGGGACTCTCATCTATTCCATTTTGTAGCTTTGTTGTTAATGTTTTAGAGGCTTCTGCAAACAAACTAAAAGGCTAATTTATTGATGGAATATTATGGGACAATGTCATTGGTTTATTAGTCAAGGAACACTCCAAGCACATTACAACTGCAAGGTGATGTAGTAGTTATGGTGCTAGGAGCACATCCAGTGTAAGTAGTCAAATCATTTGCGGTTTGACGTCTGCTGAGCGTCAGTCATTGCTTCTCTGCAGCTTGTATTGAGAGCTTGAAGCTCCTGCTAGGTGCTTCTGATGGCTTTCCTGAGCTATATCACTCTCAACCAATTGGTTAAGCCTTGCATTGCCAACCTTAGCTCAATGAAGAGAGCGTCCGGTGGCAAAGATGCAGGGAATGGCTCTCTCTTGGTAAGAAGCTAAAAAGCAGTTGTTTGCACTCCGTAGTGGTTATGGTGCTTGGAGTGTTTAAGTGTTGCTCTTTTTTGGTTTTTCTTTGGTCTTTTCAGGGAGGAATACGGAAAGCTGTTTGACTTTGTGAATGCCAAGAAATTAGTTATCAAAAATCGTGGCCTGAAAGAGGTGAGACTCTGTCATAACTCCCACATTTTTAATTTTTTCCCCTTGTTGCATAAATCCTCACTCATCTTTCCTTCTCTTTTTTTCCTCTTTCCCTACCACCTTTAAATCATTCCATTGTTAGAAATCACAGGTCAGGTCTCCATTAATCCATTTTTATATGTTTGCTTTGATCTCTTACACGCTAACAACATTCCAACGCATGTGATTTGCTGCAGATCGGATTAGAAAGTGTGTTGGTGTGTTTTTGTTTGTATGCATGAAGATAAACAAATCATGTTTACATTTTTTTTTTTTTCCTGTTGGCTTGGTTGTTCTGCAAAAATGAAGTGAAGTTGAAAAAGTTGTGTTGTGTGCATAAATGTACATGTTATTTTTGTGATGCCTCTCTTTTTTACACATTCTGCAAATAAAGAACAAGGTGTTTAATGTATTCACACTGTTTTTGCTTCAGAATGCTGCATTTTTTTTGTATGCAGCGTCTTACTATTTTGCTCACTACAACCTTGACTTTAACTTGTACTTAAACATAACTAGGAGGTTTACTATGCTGTTGATCCCATGCTGATATGTTTTTTAGCTTTAGCCTAGTCCTTGCCTAAATCTCTGGCATATAATGCGTGTTTGGTATGCTCCGTGTACCTCACTTAATCATGCTGTTAGATATTCTTGTATGTTTATGGGCAACAAATTGTCCCATAATCCCTTTTCTGCTGCTTCTGCAGTGTAGCATTATTCACTTTCCTTGCCGCAGTTGATAAAACAGTTCCTTTACATGTTATTGATAATTTAGTAGTCATTCATGTAACATCCTTTGAAACCATCTTAGTGTCTCAAGTTACCCATTTCTCGCACATGGAACTGATGTTCTTTAGGCACTAAAGTCTATTGATTCTAATTACTAATGCATTGCAGCCAACAGTTAAGCTCCAAAATGTGTAATTGGGCTTTCTGTGCTTTAGACAAATGGATATTTTTGTTCCCCAAGGATTTTGTATGGCGTTGATATAAGACATTATATCTTTTTTTACGTATGACCTTAACACATGTAGGAAAAATGAGGTGTTATCCACTGTTGTCATTTGTTGGTTGTTTACTGCAGAAGCTAAAAGGGACTAAGTTAGAGATCAGTCTATGAATGCCATGGGTTACTAGCTAACTCCTTTGGCAGATTTCAAAGTGTGATTGCTGGTTTCCGAATGGAAGTGTAGTAAAATAATCTTCATAGTCAAATTGGATTTTCATATGTTAAATCTTTAGCCATCTGGATATTTTGTGTTCTGTGTTCTAAAACATCTGTCTGTATTGCTTCAATAACGGTCTGAAATGTTGCTTGTTTTGTGATTTCAATGAGTTAAACTTAGCAACATGGAATAGGTTTATTTTATTGCATGATTTTAATAGTTGCCTTGCAGATTCAAAGACCTTGCAGGCCCTGTTCATAATACGTTTTATGATATAAATCGTGTTACTCTTACTGGTTCTAGCCAAGATGTACTTTCTCAGTTTTACATATATTCTCAGAGGTATTGTGTGTTACAAACTCCTCTTTAGGGTATGAAGCAGAATTATGATGATTATGCAGACTCTGATGATGATCAGCATGATGCTTACCTGGAGAGAATGAAAGAAGAAGGGAAAATTAGGGAAAATGCAGACAGTGATGACTCTGGAGATGAAACTGGTGAGTGTTTGCAGAAGTTTTTAAGTGTATTGTTGATAGATGTGCATGAGATGAGTAACTAGAAAAACTTTTATGTTGGTTGATAACTGGCCTCCCCTTTTTTTTCTCTTTTCTTTTTCTTTTAGATGAGTCATTTAATCCTGGTGAGGAAGAAGATGAGGTTGCAGAAGAGTAAGTAGTCTGATTATAAAGGAGATAGCTTATCTAACCACGCTCACCTCCGTGAGTATCTTACAAATAAAATGTTATTCTGAAGGAACCGTTTTGCTTTTTAGTTATCTCTTTGTTCACATGTTGCAGGTTTGACAGTAACCCATCAGCCAGCTCATCCAGTGCTGGCAGTGATGAAGAGGAGGGTGAAAAAAAAGAGAAGCAGAAAAAGCCTGTGAAAACTAAGCCGGCAGAAAGAAAACCACGAAAGAAGTCAGAGGTAAATAAGATAATTCTGTCACCCTCAGATGGCTTCTCATCAATCCAGTATATTTCTTCAAGGAAAATCAGACACATACCTCCCAACTCTGCCAACCTGTGCTCTGAACATCGCACAAGCGCGTATAATGATGTGTCCAATCAGGACATTAGGCATGAATTAACATCCTAAATTACTTTTATTTCTTTTTGTTTTTTTTTTCTTAAATTTTTCCAGGGTAAAAAACAGAAAGACCCAGCTGCTCCCAAGCGTCCAATGTCGGCCTACATGTTGTGGTTAAATGCAAGTCGGGAGAAAATTAAGAGTGAAAACCCAGGCATCAGCATAATCGACCTATCTAAAAAAGCTGGGGAGATATGGAAGACTATGACTCGTGACAAGAAGGAGGTATGCAATGCTCAAGCCACTTTGTGAAAGGACGTTTGGAAATTAAACCCATGTCGGCTTTTTTTCAGAGCTAAACCATCTATACCTTGCCAGTTGCTAGGAGTAGGTCAGGTGCTCTGGAAGTCAAAGACCAGAGCCATTGCTGACTACATTGAGTAGACCATAGCTTCAGAGTGCTGTTCTTGTGTGAGCTCTGAACACAGCTTATGGTGGCTCATGTTGTGGTTATGCATGATGTTACTATAGTCTTAAGGGAGTAGAATTTGCTAAAGCACAGCTCCCATAAGTGAATGGGAGTTCTCTAATGTCTTATGACAGGGCTTGACAAACTTGCTTGAAATCTAGGAGCCAGATTTTTTCAACGTCAAAAATACAATTCTTTAAGGGACACTATAGTCACCAGAACCACTACAGCTTAATGGAGTGCTTCTGAAGTTTATACACTGTCCATGCACGCTTTTCAAAGTAAGCACTGCCCTTTCAGGCTAAAGGCAGGGTTTACATTGCTGTCTGGTAACATCTCTAGTGACAGTCACTCAGGCGGCCTCTAGAAGTGCTTCCTGGGTCAGTGCTGCAGTGTGCAGCACTTTCATTAATGCTCCCCATAGGGATGCATTCATTCATGGCATCTCTGAGGAGAAGTTTATTGCGCAGCATGGTGTTTTGCAGCGCATGCGCAATAGTCTCCCAATGTGTGTGTTTTTTGGTTTTTTTTTATGGGAAAGATTGATCTCAGCCATTGAAGCACGGTGTGGGAAAAAGGGTGAGTAAAAACACCTTTAACATGTGATTGGAGGGGGCATGTCACCAAAACATACACTCGCTGCCGGACATGCACACTCTCGCTGCCGGACACGCATACAGACTCGCGCACAGTCGCTGACCACAAACATTACAAGCTGAAACCACACGAACCGGCAGTGGTTCCGCCACACCGATGATGAACCATCGGGATACTGACAGGTAGAGAAAGATTTGATAGGGACAGACAAGGACATATAGCGGAAGGTGACATGGATAAAAGAGGAAGAGCATACAGAAAGTTGACTTGAACAAGGAGCTGAATCGCATTAGAGGTGATATGGATAAGGAGAGGGAAGGGACACAGAGGTGTAATGGAAGAATGAGAGGAAGGGGCATGGCAAAAGTAAGAAAGGAGAAGTAAAAGACATTGACCATCTTTAGGATTATTTGGAATGCTGATTTAGCCAGACCGTTTGTCAAATTTGGGAGTTATATATAACATAACAGCAATGTGAAAGTGCATACAGTGATTTATATTTGATCACTGTATATTGTCATAAATTAAAAGACAAAACAACTCTTGTAGATATATTCGATATATTTTAAATATTCCTACAGACACAATCCAAAATCTTGAGGATATCCTTCCCAGCAGAGTGGCAGCTGTTATAGCTGCAAAAAGTAGTGCAAACTCCATAATAATACAGTTCTGGAATGGTGTGTCCAACATGCCCATAGATCTAACAGTACGATGTCCATTTTTCAATCCATGCCGTGTCTGAGTGATTTTTAAATGTTTTTGTTCAATAGCCTAATTTCCAGGGAAGTGACAAGTCTACTTGAAAGCAATGGTATAGTGTAACTGTTAAAACAGAGGATGCCAAGATGAGGTATACCCTTGAAGTTCCTTATTATCCTTTCCTTTTTATGTCATGTTATTTGGAGTTAAGAGTGAATCAGTGCCTAGTATATCTCAGATTGCTTCTGCTTTCTGGTACACTAACCTGTATTATCTATTATTTCTGCAGTCTTTAGCATACTGTTTGTTTTCATCATAGTTTTTAATAATGTGAGCATAAGAAATTTGGTCTGTGGACAGCACTGTTCTTCTGAAGGATAGCTTCTTCTTTAAGAGTCACTCCAACCCTTTTAATCTATTTTATTTATAATTTACAATGCCCTATGGGGCATTACTAATGGGTCCACATGTGCTAAAAATGACTCTTTGGTGAAACATGTGGATTTTTTTTTTATCTTGTTCCTGAGGTGGTATGCCTAATTTCAGGATCAAGTGGATGCGCTATAAATCCGTTGTGATTACAATGTGTTCTACAGGTTATCTTTGGTTAAATATTCTACAAAGTGTCAGCTCTTCAAGTAGTTCTCCCCTAATAAAAAGGAAAAATCAATATGATATAGTAAATCTAATCCTGATTCACCTCCACAGTGGTGAATATACAAATCGAAAAAATATATTGTGGTCAGAAGTGAAATGATGTAGTAAATCCACAGTTCAAGATTGTAGTAATGTCTTTGTGGAAATTACTTCAAACGAATGAAAGTTCAAACACAATTTATTCATCAAGTAGATAAAAACTAAAATTCCTTGTAGAAAATTATATAGAAATGATTAAAATAACAAAAGTGGTATAAGGGATGTGAGTAATCACTGTAAAGTCCCAGTACATGCAGTATGAGCAGTTAGTAGATAAGCCAGTGTAACCCTTCCGTTAGAGCAGCTGGAACCGTGTGAAGTCTTTTCTTTCAGCCGCAAAAGTTGTAACCAAACTTGAGGGGCGCCGTTACCTCAAACAGCTGGAAATGTGCTGCTGGTACTGAGAAGAAGGTAGATAAATGTAAGCTTTGTCCTCCGCATCAACGTTTTTTGCCCGTGCTTGGAAGGTTTTTTTCAAGATAGTGAGGAGTCCTTCTGTCATGATCTATATACCCTGTCGACTTGTGCTGCCTGTCAGGATTTCTTAAAGACACGTGCCCTTTTGTTGCAGGACTTTTCATGTGTGAACCAACACTTGTTTTCAATTTGACCATGCATTTGTGAAATAAGGAATACATATATCGATATACTTGTATATTCTAAAGATTCAGAAATGTATACAGCATCTTAAAATCAGTATAAAATGCATTGAGGAAAATCATGATATGATTAATGATAATATAGCACATAGAGAGATCAATGTGAATGGGATTGTGGCTTCACTTATTTTTCTGAAATTTACCTAAAACAATTTGAAGCCATGGTAAAGAAATTAAAAAATATAATAACTAATAAAATTATATCAGTTATTATATTTTTTAAGTTCTCTACCATGGCTTCAGATTGGTGTGTTTCTGTAGCTTTTCCAGTTAATTTACTAGATACAATTGTAATCCCATTTTAGGGGACCATTTTTTTTGTAATCCACACTGTTTTTCAAAGTCCTTAACATAGCCCTCAGTATCTTCTCTTCCTTCCGCAAAGGTTTTAAATTCCTAGAAGGGAAATTCCTTCTTTTCTCGTACCTCTTGTTCTCTGAGTGTACTAGCTCCCCCAGGCAGCATTGTATCAACTTGTGTAAATTTCCCATCAACTTTAGGTTGGTCTCCTGTGAAGTTTAGTCCAAAAACAAAGATGCAACACCCAAGTTCCTTGATTAATCTCAGTGGGCAGATTAGAGCTTAGTGCTCTCCCAGTCTCGTTCCAAGAGTGTGGTTATTACCACTGCCTTACAATTTTGTTGCTGGCCGTCTGCCCTCTGGATTCAAACATGTCTTTTAATGTGGTACATTCAGTCAGCTGAATCCACAGGACTGCTGTGGTCTGAGAGGGGCCTCTCAATTACCCTTTGTGATTGTTTAAGCACCCCAAGAAGAGGAAAAATCCCACTGGGCACATACCTAATCAACACCTGTCCCGCCATGTTTTCTGTCCCTTCTTTTCCGGAATCAAGCACTATCTTTCAGACAGAAATTGATACGTTTGTCTACTGCTTCAACTCGGTCAGGAATTGGTCCCAATGCTTGCTTGGTCTGCTCACCCAGGAACCAATCACCCCACACTGTCTTTGACACTTTTTAGCTTTCAGGGTTAGATCTTTGCCTACAGATCTTATAACTCTAAAGCTGATCCCAAATACCAGGGAGCAGTGCAGCCAGAAGACAGGCCCTTAGACTCTTCTGCTGTGCTCCATGAAAGCAACCTGCTTGAACACTGGAAAAAGGAAGTGAATTATATTTTTTTTATTTCTAAACTGGAACTATAGCACTTTAATTTAAATGGTTGAATTAAAAGGCCATTAGTCACCCAAGCCACTTCATTAAAGTGGCCAGGGTTCAGTGATCCTGTTCTCCTTGCCCTGCAATGTAAATCATTGCAGTTTTTATGGAATTGTAATGTTTCATTGCAGGGTTAAATCCTCCTCTAGTGGCTGTAATACTAACAGCCACTAGAGGTGCTTCAATGACACTGACCTAGTAAACCTCACTCACTTGACGCGGAAGCCCTCATAGGAAAGCATTAATGCAATGCTTTCCTATGAAGAAGCTTGGGTGCAGCGTTCTGGTGCACATGCACATCAAATTCTCTAGTGCTCCTCTGAGGATCGTTGGATTGGACAGCCATGACATTTCAGGGAGCAGAGAGGTCAGCAGCAGCACCGAAGGAGTATATATGCTTTAAAAAAAACAAAAACAAAAAAAACTCAGGGGCGTGGCTTACTGAGCAACGGTACAGACGTCTAAGAGACGAGCTCTGCTCAAGCACCGCAAAAAGAGAGAAATAATAAGCACCTACCCGTTCCTACAAGCTGACATCCCACGTCCCCACACTCAGAGACAGTTATGGGGCGAAAAAATTTAAAAATCAGGCACCAAGAAGGCCCGATATCAGGCTTTCATTCGAGAGGCCTACTCCACAGGCTCCCCACAAGATGGTGCCGGAAGCCCAGAGTGAAGGAGAAACCTTGGAGGAATCCCAAGAAGGGGAAGAGAGGACTGCTTCACCGACCGGCAGCAGTATACAGACAGACTCTGAGACAGAGGGGGATTCTTCGCCAGCAACACGAAGAGACATAAGAAATCTCCAGCAAGACTTCAGAAAAATATGGCGGGCCGACCTCCAAGAGGCCCAAGCAGACCTGGGTATGCTCAAACACAGAATTGAGTCCATGGAAACTGCACGGGACACCCAGATGCAGACTACACAAGACCAATTGGTAAAACTGACCACCCAGATTCAGAAACTTACTCGGGAGGTGACTGTGCTAGACTCCAGACACAGACGCCGAAACATCCGCATCAGAGGGGTCCCAGAGAAAATTGGAGGGACAGAGCCCTTCCTGCAGAGAATGCTGGCCTCCATGGGTCTAAAGAGGGGAGAGAGCAACCCGCTGTAGGTGTCAGCGTTCCGGATACGCAAATCAGCGACGGCACCCACGGAAGCACCCAGAGACCTCATAGCAGTGACAACGGATGTGGCGGTGAGATCAGCAATCATGACCTGCAACAGAGATATCGGCAACATCCGGTTCGAGGTCAGCATGCTCGCGATCTATGGGGACCTGCCGTTCGCGGTGCTACTGGAAAGAAGGCAGCTGGCCCCGGTCGCAAAGAGACTGCAAGACGCAAATATTAAATTCCGATGGAGAGTAGACGGAACGCTGGAGGTCCCACAAGGCGACACAATATTGACCTTGGCCTTGTTCGGAGACCTGGACGCTTTTCTCAAGAGCCTGAACCTGACACTGTCAAAACCAGTGGAGGCTGAGCCAGCCGGACCAAGAGAGCAAAGTACCCCTAAAGCCAGCACCGTGAGACCTCACCAGCAACAACCAGGGGTCCTAACCCAGCGCAAAAGAGGGAAGATAAAACGCCTAGCTCCCGCCTAACGCACCTACTCCCACCCTCCATAAGGTACCTCCATAGCACTTAACCACTTACATAAGCTCCCTTTCTTGCATGCATATACCGCACCTGGTCAACGTCTATCTTAACAGAAGAGACATTGGTCTAACTCACTGGACTTCCCCGACAAGTACAATTACAGTGACACTCTCCCAAATATACACTTGCTAAGTTGTTGAGACTTCTAATGTGACTTTTATCGCCCCCAGACAGTATGTGAAGCCATACATAAGTCTTATTGTTATAATCCATATAATGAAGACATTTTTTTATTGCAAGTATCACACCAATAAAAAATAAAAATTTTAAAAAATTGTATCCCTTTAATGTGATAGTTTCAAAGCAGTACATAAAACAAACATATAGACAACAAGGAAAACAAGGAAAAAAAAAGAAAAAAAATACTAATTCACCGACACATATGCCCAGACGGGTGTTGTGCCAGGAAAAAGTTGTACAACCCTGTAGAAGTATGCTAAATCGTTAAAAGAAAGATATTTATTAATGAAACTAAAAACACTTGGTCTCCTGCCAAAATAGATACTAAAGTAGGGTAGGTATATCTGCCAATAGCAAAGCTGTAGGTAACTGTCAAAGGTAATCCAAAAAAGGGAGGACTAGAGAGGATGTATAGACCTAGTATATATATATATATTACAAGCAAAAAAATTACTCCATCTATATACACTATATAGTCTTAAGATAACCTAGTAATCTCTCGGTCTGTTACTCCATACTGACAACTAAAAGCTGTCTAAGAAGGATCCCTGTTACCTCAGCATAGCATAGTGCTAATGCCTACTATTACTACTAGATCTAATGAGGGACTAAGAGAAGTATCCAAGTGCTACTACCCACAACCCCAGTGCATGGTGAAAAGAATCAAAATAAATTAAAATAAAGAAAAAGCCCAATGAAAACAATAAAATATATAACTAATGCACGGGATAATCAGGGGAAATATAAAATCCAACTCACAGAGCATTCAATATACATTAACCCCTTAAGGACGGAGCCAAATGTACACGGAAACAAAACCTGGCATTTGCGCTATATGTCTGTCCAACCGTAATTCACCTCTTTCATATTAAATGCACCCCCCTTATTATATATCATTTTATTCAGGGGAAACAGGGCTTTCATTTAATGTCAAATATTTAGCTATGAAATAATTTAATATGAAAAAAAAATGGGAGAAAATAAGAAATGTTGTAATTTTTTAGTTCTACATGACATTTTAACTGTCATGTCGTAATACGGTTTGCTTTTACTGCAATAAAATACACATATTTGTAGTCAACAAAGTCTCACATGTAAAACAGTACCCCCTATGTACAGGTTTTATAGTGTTTTGGGAAGTTACAGGGTCAAAGATAGCATGTTACATTTGAAATTTAAATTCGCCAGATTGGTTACGTTGTCTTTGAGACTGTATAGTAGCCCAGGAATTAAATTTACACCCATAATGGCATACCATTTGCAATAGTAGACAACCCAAGGTATTGCAAATGGGGTATGTCAAGTCTTTTTTAGTAGCCATTTGGTCACATACACTGGCCATAATTAGCGTTAGTACCGTGTATACTCGAATATAAGCCGAGGCCCCCAATTTTACCCCAAAAAACTGGGAAAACGAATTGACTCGAGTATAAGACAAGCTTGGGAAATGCAGCAGCTACTGGTAAATTTCTAAATAAAATTTGATCCTAAAAAAATTATATTGAATATTTATTTACAATGTGTGTGTGTATGAGTGCAGTGTGTTGCAGAGCCTTGGTGGGGGGTGGGCATTTTTTTATTATTATTATTTTAATAATTTTTTTTGTTAAATTATATTTTATATATATTTTTAAAAAAATATTAATTATATATTTTTTTATTTTTTCGTCCCCCCTCCCTGCTTGATACATGGCAGGGAGGGGGGCTCTCACTCCCTGGTGGTCCAGTGGCATTGGCAGTTCATTGTCAGCTCCCTCCTCCTCCGCGCTGGTCCGGTCAGCTCCCAGTGTAAGTCTTGCGAGAGCCGCGGGGTCATAGTGCGGCTCTCGCGAGACTTGCACTGGGAGCTGACCGGACCGGCGCGGAGGAGGAGGGAGCTGCAGGAGAGGTAAGAGCTTCCTGCCAGCCCCCTGTCTGTATTATGGCAATGTAAATTGCCATAATACAGACATTGACTCAAGTAGAAGTCGAGTTGGGTTTTTTCAGCACAAAAAATGTGCTGAAAACCTCTGCTTATACTTGAGTATATACGGTTTGTTAAAAATATATAGGGGAAATAAGGGGAGTTACTCACCAATCATGCAGTGTTCACCGGTTTCCAATTGCCCGAATTCGGAAATGTGCGTATAGCGTCATTGTATGTATATACAATATATATAATTTTTTTTAAAATATTTTTATATATATATATATGGATATATATTTCGTTCTACGTGTATTTTGATATAAATATATATTATCATAATAGTTAGAACGAAATAACACACAAATATATATTTTTTAATTATTTTTTTTATTTAATTTTTTAACGTATTTACATATTTTTTTTTTATATTATATATAAATATATATTACAGTTAGTCCCCCTGCTGGCAATGCACCAGGCAGCTAACCCGGCTATGTGATTGTGAGGTCCTCGCAAGGACATCACTCTCACATGGCCGGGGGGGACTGCAGGATGTCGGATGTGCTGCGGGAGGCTCCCTGGGAGTCCCCCCAAACTCTATCACCGGCGACCGGGTAAGTGTAAAAAAAAAAAAAAAAGGAGGGCGTAAAAGTACGCCCTCCTTAAGGGGTTAAAAAAATTATGTAAATCAGTGTTATTAGCGTTATATTTATATAGCGACAACAAATTCTATAGCGCTTTACATTGGGTGGACTAACAAACATGTAATTGTAACCAGACAAGTTTGACACACAGAAATAGAGGGGTTTATGGCCCTGCTCAATGAGCTTACATGCTAGAGGGAATGGGGTAAAGTGACACAAAAGGTAAGGGAAGTAGATTGATAGAATAGTATTCAGTGAAGACTTAGTGTGGGTTTATTTGGAGCCATTAACAGTTTAATTGATATTTTTTTGTGAAAAAATTAGGTATTTAATGATTTTTTTTTTTTTTTTGTAGTGGAGACTGGGTGAGCATCTAATGGAAAGGGGAAGGGAGTGACACATGAACGGTGCAGCCCTAGAGAAGTCTTGGATACGAGCATCAGGGGTGGGAGTACGAACAGAGTTTAGACACAGGTCTTCAGCAGAGCGTAGGTGCCTTGACTGGTCTATTAGGGAGGATAGATAGGTGGAAGTAGCATTAAATATCTACATAATGCTGCTCCCACCTATCTATCCTCCCTAATACACAAGTATGTCCTGTCTAGGCCCTTACGCTCTGCAGAAGACTTGCATCTATCTTCTGTCCGTACTCCTACCTCTGATGCTAGTCTTCAAGACTTCTTGAGGGCTGCACCGTTCCTGTGTAACTCCCTTTCCTCCTCCTGCTCATCCAGTCTCCACTCCTTCAAAAAAATCATTAAAAACCCACTTCTTCATAAAAGCGTATCAATTAAACTGTTAATAGCTCTCGACTGATTCCTCTCTTGCAACTGTCATTAGTCTAATACTATCCTTACCTTTTGTGTCACTTTACTACCCCACTCCTTTGTGCATGTAAGCTTATTAAGCAGGGCCCTCAAATTAATGTAAACTTTTTTTTTTTTTTTTTTTTTTTTTTTTTTAAATCGATGTAAGCTTTCTGTATCAAATGCTACTTTAAAGAGATGCTCTAAGCACTATCACCACTTTAATCATTTGACGTGGTCATGATGCTTGGAGTCTGTATGTTAAGTGTTTCAATAAGAAACACCGCACATACAGCATTAAAGCACTTTAACTCTACCTCCAGCAGTATCCTTCGCTTTTTCGGAACAAGAGTTAAAGGAACACTGTAGGGTCAGGAACACAAACCTGTATTCCTGACCTTGTAGTGTTAAAACCACCATTTAGGTGGCTTGGCCCCTTTTAGAAGGGATTAGAACATACCTTATTTTCAACACCGCATGGGTGCGCTGGCGTTAATCTGTAGGGAAAGCGTTGTATTAGCTAAAATCGCCATGGGGCGGGCCACACGCCATTTTGCCCAAACAGCACCTTCTCATAGAGGTACATTGAATCAATGCATCTCTGAGAAAATATCAGCGTCTCTATGCAGAGCGTATACTCACCAGAACAACTACATTAAGCTGTAGTTGTGCGGGTGACTAGTGTCCCTTTAATCTGAATTCTGTGCATATTGGGCATCTGTTGTCCGCATACAGCCTTACCTCTGCTGTCAAAGTCCTCCCTTCAGACTGTCCTCTGCGATCAATTAGGCGATGCAACGTCACCAGAGGCAAATTGGGCTGCAGAGTGAACTTGGTCTTGAAATGGAGGTCCGTCTACTAGGTTGCAAGGGGTGGCATGCTATTGAAAGTTACAATGGCCAACATTTACATAGTAAGCCTCTGTTACAGAATGTGCTAAAGCTAAGAAAACTTTTGACTCTATTTTAAAGTTTATTGAATTAAACAACTAATAAAGACCAGCTCCACAAAAAATTACCACTGGTAAAACGTCACTTTTCTTAGTAATTTCTAAATGTGAACCGTAAAGTTAAAGTGAAGGAAAAAAAAGCATACTCTTAACCACCCAACAGTGTTGCTGTAATAAGTGCTTAAAGTGCATCTAATGTTAATAGACCAGGGGGCTTCACAATATCATTTTTTTTTTTTTTTTTTTTGATCGTGCTAGTCATGTCACTGGAATCGTTTGTAGCAAGGGTTAAGAGCTATTGTATTGTGAATTTGTATCCTTAACCCCTTAAGGACACATGACATGTGTGACATGTCATGATTCCCTTTTATTCCAGAAGTTTGGTCCTTAAGGGATACAGTGATCGCATTTTAAACCACTGTTTAAATAAAGGTTATGATTGGAACTGAATAAATGCTTGAAATCGTATATTATGTTTGTGTCAGTATATAAGTAGAGTCCAGAGTTTTATAAAAGTAATATCACTGCTATATTTAGAAAAAAAGTCTGTACTTGTGGAGAATGGATTATAATTAATGATTATCAATACAAATAAGTATCAATAGAGGAAATACACAAATGTATCTAGTAAGAGATGGAATTTCACAATTAGTGTAGAATCATTAGATATAAGAGATGAGATTTCCAAGCTTAAAAAGATTACGGTGAACCATCTGCAGTTATGAAACCTCTATATCAGTAACAGAGATAACCAAAAGCTGACTGGTAGAAAAAAATCAAACAGATCGGTAAGAGTGGGCTATTCTAATAGTTCTAAAATTAATATATAGGCTTATAAGATGAGGTTAACCTTGTCAAACAGGGAAATGTATAGAAAATGGCTGAATGGAGAAATAAAACTCCCAATAAGAGACCGGTATCACATCTAACCTAATAGTCTATCACTGCTTCGAGGCAGTCCAAACTAAACTTCACTGGGCCCCTCTAACCAGATCAGATAGCCCCCAAATGAAACACAACTTTCTGAGATAAAACAATAGTATAAGCTTGATGCACATTTTGCCGCATGTGGTGCCTTTGTCAGGAATTTGGGTTAAACTATGCAGTGTGTGCAAAAATGTGCATCAAGCTTAAACAGGTTTTCCAAAAAATTAAACTACTCTATTTGACCTGCACATTGTGCTAGCAGAATTGCCAGCAAATTAATACATGTTATCATGTACATAAAAACAGGTCCTTCCTCTTACTTTTCACAGTTATCAGAATTCAGGGAGAACCCTCCTACAAATCAGTATCTTGCTCTGTGTCAGCTACAGTACATGTCACTTAATTCTCACACTAATACATTGATAATAAAGTCAGAGTGAGAGCCTCATTGTCCCAGCTTGGGGAAGTGTTTCAATGCAGGACCAATTTTGTCAAAGTGGGGCAAGAAGCAAATGCAGTAATTGCCTGAAGTCTAAAGCTAGTAATTTTGTTTATAGTGGTGGCATATTTAATAGATATGCTTTCCTTTTAAGGCTGAAGCTTGTATTAACACTGTGATTTACACAAACACACTTTAAATTTTGTAACACATTTTTACTGGTCTTTCTTTGGTAGGAATGGGACGGTAAAGCTGAGGAAGCTAAGCGAGCTTACGAAAAAGCCATGAAAGAATATAAAGAGAGTGCACCCTCAGAGTCCAGCAAGAAGTATGAATAATTTTATCAAACTGATTTTATTTGAGAATATGCATTGTATATTTGCCAATCCGATTTTTATTTTTTTTGTTTTTTGTTAGATCTAAAAAATCTAAAGAAAAGCAGAAAGATGAAAAGCCTGAAAAGAGGAAACATAAATCTTCAAAAGGCTCTCCTCCAGCAAAGACACCCACTAAACCCAGTTCAGAATCCTTCAAAAGCAAAGAGTTTGTATCCAGTGATGAAAGTTCCTCTGAAGAAAGCACAAACAAGAAGGTGAGAAACTGGATATTTAGAATGTTTGCTGAATCATGTAACATTGCCTTACTTAATGTTACTGATAAAATGGTATTTGTTTATTTCAGGGATCAGATGAAGAGAAAGCCAGCACTCCTCCAAGCTCCAATGAATCTGGTTCAGATTAAGGGTCCACAGAGGACATGGTGTCACAAATCATTCTTACAAATCAGTGTTGTGATGTTGGGACAGCATTGGAGTGTTTATTAAATATGGGAAGATGTGTACATTTCTATGTGTAATTGAAGGTAGAACCTGCTTGTGACTTTTTTTTTTTTTCCTTTCTTTTGTAATAAATTTCTAGGTTTCCTTCCTGTTTTGGTGTTTTCACTTCCGCTCCTATATGTGTGATAAAAGCAATGGGTAATTTGATTCTTTACAATTTACGCCCCCTCTTTGCCCTTTAGCACTTAAAAGACGCCTCGTGGACGCTAAGTGTGTATAATTCAGTTAAAGAACCTTAAGTAGAGTCTCCTGAGTGCAAGTAAAGTGCATCCAATGTCTTAACAGAAGATTGGAGCCCATTTCACAGCCTGCCATCCAGCAATGTATTTAAAACATCTTTAGGAAAATTCATGCATGTTATCTTAATTTTGTAATGAACAGCTCTTTCTATTTTTATTTGTTTTTCTTTGTTAATTTGTTCCTAATATAGGTATCTTTTATGCACAATTTAATAGAAAGTGTGCGTAACTAACTTGTCAGACCGTTTATTTTTGTTTTGGTTTTTGTTTTACTGATATCTAAGGAACTGTTTACTAAACGGTGCAAACAATTTAGTAAATTGTTCCAACAAAATGCAGGGGCTGCTTAGCATTAGTGTACCTTCCAGGGCTTGATAAGGGAAAAGTACACTATCCATGCATGTACATGTTCAGCCACTCAGATGTTTATATGTGTTGATTGGTTAACATTTTCATTTGCACACAATATGTGTGGGTACTATTTAAAGTGGCACTGTCTGGGGACTTTGCAGGATTCACAAAGCCCACTAGTGGTCATATCGTCACTTGGATTCAGGTGGCCGTGGGTGGAAGGTGAGTTTTACTTGCTTAAACCTGTCCTTCGCGGGCATGGCGAATTCTATTCAGTTCCTGGTGCTTCATCACCAAGAGGACTGCTGTGCTCATATGCATATGTAAAAGTACAACATTGAGGTCTATAGAAGATCCCACAAGACCACAGGATCCTCCATAGACAGAGCCAGTTCTCTGCAGCTGTCACTAACGACTAGGGGATGGACACTCCTAGATGGTGGTAGCTCTGTCCAGTGTCTAGAAAGGTCAGGCAGAGGAAATATACAGATACAAAATAATCCCTACTTTTTTTTTCAGTAAATCTCTTGACTGGGTTGGAATATCTTTTTTTTTTTTCTTCTTCTTCTTCAGAGGGAGAGGGGCAGTACCCTTTGACTTAACACATTATGCACACACAGTAAAATGTTCTGCCCGACAACTATTTTATTTCTTCTATTTCTTACATTTTCTGGGTTCCAGTGAGCAGATATGCTACCCAGAATTTAAAAAGCACTCTATTGCAACTAGAAATTCTTTTCAAGTAAAATATTTTTTCCTGGTCAATGCACAATTGTATTTTACATGTGTTCATTAGGTCAAAATAACAATTTACACTGGCAAAAATAAATATGTGCACGCACACAGATCTTTGGGTCAGGACTTGCCTTTTTTTTTATTTCCATAAATGTATATTTTTGGCTTAATTCTTTACAAAACCATTAACACGTCTTTTCAGATCATAAATAGTTATTTGTTACAGCATTAAATTAATATTAAAGCATTTAATAAATAATGTTAATTAAAATATAACCAAAATCCAGTAAGTTAAATAGACAGACTACCCATTAATAGCAACTGAAGTTACTATTGATCCCCTTTCAAACTATGGCATGATTTGCCCAAAATAATACTACAACAGTGAAAACAAAAGATGGCAAAAGAAGGAAGGGACTATCAGACAAGTGACAGCAGTTCTGCTCCATGGCTGCTTTTTAGCAGCTCTGCAGCAACACTGATGTGAAGGGAGCCTCCCTTCTGTTCAGCCAATCAACTCTAAAGTTTTTCGTGCCAATACTGTAATGATGCAAGTTTGCACCATAATGCCACCATGTTGGGATTCATTAATGCTGTTGATGCTTGTCAAGAGCAAGCAACAATAGCATCAAGCAATAGTGCATAAGGCTCTGCTGGCGTGGAGGCAGAGCAAGACTCATGCCAAATCTCCAAGCAAAAGAACACAAGGGATGTCTCATGCCAATGGAGGACAATTCCTTCCTCATAAAATGTCGATGGTGACCTTTTCATGTATAAAAAGGGCATTTATTCTTGGGGTGAAAATATAATTGTAAGACCACACATTGAATATATTGTGCAGTTTTGGGCACCTGTTCTATGGAAGGATATTATGGCACTAGACAAAAATGCAGGGGGCTGGCTACAAATAAAAAAAAAAAAAGGAATGGAACACTTTAATACTGAAGAAGGGTTAACAAATTGAAATCTGTGTATTTTATAGCATTATACAAATATATCTAAGACCTATTCCTTTGTCTGTAAATCTATTCATAAACAGGGCTATACATATAGGACACAAGGTCAAGCATTTAGACTGGAAGAAAGACGATTTAGTCTTGTGCAAAGGAAAAAAGTTGTTTTTTTAATTTTTTATTTTACATTAAGGGTAATAAGGATATGGAATTTCCGGCATGAAGAGATGCATGTGTTGAACCTACATGAGGTCATAGTGCATAGCAGTAGCACACTATGCAGCCTCTGTAAATGTAACTGAATAAGTTAAAACAAGCATATTTCCAAAAAGAAAGCATCCAGTCACATTGAAGTTAAATCCTAAAGAACATAACGCCCACACTGCTTAAATTACTGCAGTGATAAAATGGAACAGGGTAAACTGATCCCCAAACTTGGAATTCAGACTTTTCCATATGTGTTGTATATGTCCCTTTTCTTTTAGTATCGGAGACATCACAAATTTTCAGGGTAAAGTCCTGTTCTCTACCCACTAAACCAGATATTCTTCTGATCACTCCTTCCAGGCAAGAATCAACTCCTCTGAGTGCTCCTAACACTGTCTTTTAAAAGGATATTTTTGGCTCAAAAGTTCAAGTGATTAAGCTCTTGGCAATAACAGAGAGGCAACATTTCTGTTCAGGGTGGGGGGTTAAGAATACAGAGAATGCTTGTCGAAGACAAGGACTCGCCTCATGAGGGAGCACATGGAGGTAGGGTACATTTTTACGTCTGTCGGTGACAGATGTAAAATGTGCACATAATTTACATTAGCGATCCTGGAACTGGGCTGCCTGAATCACGTGGGCAGGGGATGCAACTAGTCCCCAGCACAAAACAATAACTGGGTGTGCAGTGTGGTTGGAGTGACCCCTTAAATATTCTTAGAACAATAGAAATAGAATAGGATGGCTGTGGAACCTTCAGTAGACTATTCTGTTACAGTGAATAATCAGGATTTCTATATCATTACAAGTGTAATGTTTCAAAGTGGCCGGGGCATAGCCACACACAAATCCATTAAGGCTTACTATGCTGTTATATGTCATTGCAGGATATCCCTTTGTTTTTGGCATTCTTCTGGGATATTCCGATTTGTATATTCTTTTATATCTTTAAAGAGTTACATTCTGGTTTGACTGCTTGGAATGAGATGGCTGGCAAAAAGAGAAGCCCTGTAGAATATATATATATATATATAAGACACTCAAATTCATGTGAATACTGCTAACCACAAATCGTGAGAAACATTAGGCATTTAACTCAGAATCCATTAAAGAAAATTCCTCATTTAGTAGGAGAAAGCAGGGCAGAGTGAAGGCGAGGATGAAAAATTCATGACTGCATGGCTGGTAATTGGAAAAAAAAAATTATATTTAAGATAGGGAGTGTGGACTAAGAGCAGTTTAATAAACTACTAAGAGAGTTTAATATCTTTTGTAATTTATATAGTTTTACGCAGAAAATACAAATCTCAAGACGTGTGGTTCTTCACTTTTTTGACAAGAGACTGATACCGGAGAAACTGACGGAAGCCAAGCACAGAAAGATAGACACAGGTTTCTTCAGGAAGGAAGAGATTCTTTGTTCGATTCACCGACCGGGACTCAGAGGGACTAATGTCACCAAAAAACAGCAAAGTCTGAGCCCTGATCATACAGTGTAGGTCCCTTATATAGGCATGTAGCTCCTCCCATAATCAGTTCAACCTACACATACTATTATCCATCAACCGAATAGAGACTAAATTCCTGTTTGACCACATGGCTTGCCCAGCACAATGGAGGAGGGGAAATACTCGTATATCCTGTATTCCTACACATGCTCCTTACACTACTGATTGTATCATTGCCACGTGCAACCGACCGATACATCAACATATGCAAGTGCACATACCATGTGGCAATCTTGTCCTAGTAAATTTATTTTTACTGAGATTCCACCACATTCCCCCATTTGATGCTTCTGATATTTCACAATTCCAGATGCATCACTCAACCATAGTTTGCTTACACCTCAAGTTGCCATGAACCAGACCAGACTTTGCGACTCCCTAAAGATACGAATCACGCAACATTCCTCTTCCTGTACTAGTTCTCCCTGATTTAGAGCCTCATATCTATAAATAGCCATTATCTGTGCAGCAGCCTTTCTCTCTGCTGTATTCTCTATAATGCTCTGCACAGACCTAACTACTAAAGGAATCAGACATGGTAGGAGAAGGCACAGCATCAAGATTAGCATGACTCCACCTACCAATGCCTTAAGTCCTCCAAACTGCTCATACCAGTTACCAAACCAACTACTTGGATTATACCCTTTCCATACCTGGGTAGGCACATGCGCTAGTTTAACCATATGGCTAGTAAGCTCAGCTATTGCTTGCCCTTCATCATCTATTTGAAGACAATAATTGCTTAGGTTAAACTTCCCACATACACCTCCCTCTACTGCCAATAGGTAATCCAAGGCTAATCTATTTTGGTAAACGGCTGTCCTCATCCTAGTATTATGTTTCGCTAGGAGATTGAGCGCTTGCGATGTTTCATTGGTAATTATCTCAACCACTGCCTGTAACCTTATAATACGGTTGAGCATATATATTGGGGTTCTATATCCAAAAGTACCATCCTCTGCCCACGTAGCTGGCCCATAATAATCTATAATACGCTGGGGAGGCCACTCATCATCTTCCCAGGTACCTATCTCTAGGGGTCCGCTTTTCTTTCTATGATTCACATCATATACCTTAACTCCCAAAGTCTCTCCTGCTTCAATAGGCAACAAGAAGAAGGATGGTTTGAGCATACCTAACACACATGTCCCTTCCCAGTCCTGTGGTAACTCCGAATAGGCTTTCTTACCACAGATCCAGTACAAATTTGCTGGGGCTTTCCAACTCGATGTAGCAGATAGGTCAAACCACACATCCTTTAAATTGGTATAACTTGCAAATGGGTTAGGTGGTTCTGAGACATTTGAAGCTGACCACCAAGTTGTATTCTTTGTATCATCATCATAAGCTTTTTGCCCTAGACAAGTCAATTCTCCTACAGATGTATTAAACATTATTCCTTTCCTTGCTATGCAAACATAACCTATAATGGAGGTCTTTAATCGCCACTCAGATTTACCTCTAACACTCATTTGATAATCAGCTTGAGAAGATGTTATCTGTTCAATTGTCTCATAACCGGAATACATTACCTCCTTTGCTTCCCAGGGCCATTGGTCTCCCATATTAGTACCTCCACACACATAGCAGTTGGTTACATTAAGACTACTGTCAATACTCTCGGCTAGATCAATAAACAAGTTCTTAGCATTATGGGGGATCTTATTCTCTACACTCATCTCCTCGTAGAAAGAATGGAAAACCTGATGAGTCTGGGCTGCCACAGTATCGGTCTCTATCCCTATAAATAATATTGTCCCAGGATCCAAACCTGTCCCATATATCTGGAACCCAAATAAGTTTCCGAACCTATCTATAAACTGTTCAGGATTATTAATAAGTATATGGACTGGGTTACACTCCATAGACTTACAATATGGTTTGGTAGGCAACTTAGTAACAATCATATCCTTATCTACTTCTGTCCCCAAGTTGCCCACCCTACACAAGACCAATATGGACAATAATTATAATTCTTATTTGGGCATTTTGGATCTATATACTTGTTCTTACTACTGGGGCAAATATACTTATCATTAGACCCATAGGCTCTTTCCCATTTAAGATCCCCGCATACATTCCACGGTTTTCTACCACTTGATATCGCCTTACATGCATCAAATAGCAGAACACCCGAAGAATGTACGGTTTCTAGTATTGTCTTATTTATTAGGGTCCCCTGTGAGTCTCCATTCCGAAGGGTCAACCAAATTGTACGGGGTTGATACTCTGGACTAAAACACTTAGGTTCTCCTACTCCTAAATGGCATACACTATAATCTATACCTAAGTATCTACAGTTAGATACATATCCTTTACACTCATATTGTGAATGCCAAATAAGTTTCTGGGAAATATGATTACCTGTTTTTGTAGTCTTAATGCAAACCTCACAGCCAGGTGTGTCGGTACCTCTACCTTCCTGAATAATTAAAAACACACATATATACATTATAAAACACATCACTCCTGACATCTTTGTCCTCATTCTTCGACCGTGCGATGGCACCTCAGCTTCCAGGATGTAAGGGCTGCAAGGAATGGAGTCCTTCAAGTCCTCTCTTCCCTTCACAGAGGTCCCTTCAAGACACTCTGGCTATGTAACTAGGGTAGGTGGTCAGGCTTTATTATGGCCATCAAAACACCTACTTGCTGATCTCTTTGATTACTCTAGAAGTCCCAATATCTCCTCGTCACTCCGACTGAGTTACACGCTTTAACCGGATCTTACAGGGATTATCTGGATCTGGTGTAGCTTGCCAAGAATCTACTGCTGCTGGTTTAACCCTGGAGTGATGAATCCACTGAGTCACTTCAGCCACCTTTATAGCTGTAGGGGTAGACAAAAGAACAACATAAGGACCCCTCCACTTTGGCCCCAACGGTACACTGTTCCACTCCTTTATCCAAACTTGATCTCCTGGATGATAACAATGGACAGGTGGATACATATTCACAGGTAATCTATCTTGTACCCATTTCTGTACCTCCTCCATAGTTTTACCCAACTCTACAACCTGCTGCCGGGTAATTCCTTCTCCCAACTGACTTAAATCCCCCCCTTAAGTTACCAAGTACGGGAGGTGGACGCCCATACATAATTTCAAAAGGTGAAAGACCCATCCTTCTGGTAGGTGTACTACAAATGCGTAACAGAGCTATTGGCAGAAGAACATTCCACTTAAGTTGAGTTTCTTGACACATCTTTGCCAATTGGTTCTTAATAGTTCTGTTCCTCCTTTCCACTTTCCCAGAGCTCTGAGGCCTATATGCCGTATGAAGTTTCAACTTAATACCAAGCATATGAGTCAGTTGTTGTAGGCACTGGTGAACAAAGGCTGGACCATTATCCGATCCTATAGAACATGGTAGTCCATATCGGGGTATTATTTCTCGCAACAGGAATCGCACAACTTCTCCTGCTTTCTCTGTACGAGTAGGACATGCTTCCACCCAACCTGAGTAGGTACACACAACTACTAGTAGGTAGCGATGTCCGCCGGATTTAGGCATTACCGTATAGTCTATTTGGAGATCGGACATAGGGAGTCCTCCCATATACTGGACTCCCGGTGGTTTCACTGGACCTTGCCTTGCGTTGTTCTTGGCACATATCACACATCTACGTACAATGGCTTGAGTCAAGTTGGACAATCTTGGTATGTAGAAATGCTTCCTAAGAGATTCTTCCATACTCTCTCTCCCGGAATGTGTCCCATTGTGATAATTCTGGACAATTTCTACGGCTAGCGATGCTGGAATAACTATCCTTCCATCTTCTAACTGATACCACTTATTCTCCAGGTACTTCCCAGTTTCAGTCTTTAACCACTCTTCTTCTTGAGCTGTATAAACTGGAGTCCATTGAGACAGAGGGGTCGGTATGAGAGCAGCTATACGTTCCACATACTCCTGTTTTCCTGATTCAGCGGCACGCTTGGCTGCATTATCTGCCATCCGATTTCCTTTTGTTACATCACCATCACCTTTCAGATGTGCTCGACAATGTATGATACCAACTTCTTTCGGTTCCCACACGGCTTCCAGTAGTTGTAATATCTCAGCTGCATACTTGATTTCTTTACCCTCTGAGTTCAGTAGTCCTCTTTCTTTATACAAAGCTCCATGGGCATGAGTGGTTAAAAACGCATACTTGGAGTCCGTGTAGATGTTCACCCTCAAACCTTCAGCCAATTGTAACGCTCGTGTGAGTGCGATTAGTTCTGCCTTCTGTGCCGATGTTCCTTTTGACAATGGCCGAGCTTCTATCACCTTGTCTATGGTTGTCACTGCATATCCTGCATAGCGAATCCCTTCTTTCACATAACTACTGCCGTCCGTATAGTACTGGACATCAGGGTTCTGGATGGGAAAATCACGAAGGTCCGGTCTACTTGAAAACACTTCATCCATCACCTCCAGGCAATCATGTTGACTCTCAGTAGGTTGTGGCAAAAGGGTAGCTGGATTCAAGGTATTAACAGTCTCTAGATGCACTCTCAGGTTTTCACATAACATAGCTTGATACTTAGTCATGCGGCTATTGCTAAACCAATGATTGCCTTTATATTCTAGCAACATCTGTACTGCATGTGGGACTCGCACGTAGAATTCCTGACCCAGAGTGAGCTTATCAGCTTCGGCTACCAGCAGGGCGGCGGCAGCTACGGCTCTTAGACAAGGTGGAAGACCACTGGCCACTGCATCCAATTGTTTGGACATATATGCAACAGGTCGTTGCCATAATCCCAAGTACTGTGTCAATACTCCCACAGCCATTCTTCTTTGCTCGTGTACATATAAGTAGAATGGACGTGTATGATCAGGTAGACCTAATGCTGGGGCACTCATCAATGCCTTCTTAACATCTTCAAATGCCTTTTGCTGTTCAGGGGTCCACAGGAAGGGATCGTGTTCTGTACCTTTTATAGCCACATAAAGAGGTTTCGCCGATATCGCATAACTGGGAATCCATATCCTACAGAAGCCTGCTGCCCCCAAGAACTCTCGCACTTGTCTTCTATTCTTGGGTATTGGTATTTGGCATACAGCTTCTTTTCTCTCTGGCCCCATTATCCTTTGACCTTCAGAGATATGGAATCCCAGATACTTGACAGTTGGCTGACACAACTGGGCTTTCTCCCTGGACACCTTGTATCCTGCCTTCCAAAGAATGTGCAGTAGATCATGTGTTGCTTGCTGACATATCTCTCTTGTAACTGCCGCTATCAACAAATCATCTACGTATTGTAATAGTACACATTCTCCTGGGATGGAGTTGAAATCTAGTAAGTCTTGACTTAAAGCTGACCCAAATAGGGTAGGTGAATTCTTAAACCCTTGGGGCAATCTTGTCCAAGTCATCTGGCGTTTCGAGCCCGTTACAGCATTTTCCCATTGGAATGCAAAGATACACTGGCTTTCCGCAGCAATTCGTAGGCAAAAGAAGGCATCTTTGAGATCCACAACTGTGAAGTAGGTAGCCCCGCCCAGAATTAAAGCAAGTAGGTTATATGGATTGGGCACAACTGGATGTATACTTACTACCGCATCATTGACTGCTCACAAGTCCTGCACAGGGCGATACTCATCTGTACCGGGCTTTTGAACAGGCAACAATGGGGTGTTCCAGGGGGAAGTACAGAATTTTAGGATACCATACCTTATGAACTTATCCAAATAAGATTGTATGTTCTTCTTGGCCTTTTGTGGAATGTGATATTGTCTCAGGCTTACTGGATAAACCCCAAGCTTTAGTTCGATACGAATTGGTGGGATATTACGAGCAAGTCCTGGTGGGTTATTTCTCTGCCCACACTCCTGGTATATTGAACAAGGATTCATCACTCTTAGGGTTTTGGCTAGTCAACACTGTATAAAGTCGCCACTCTTCTTCCTTTGGTACAGATATTGTCATTATACCTGAGGGTCCATTGAACTTCAAAGATGTTGTTCCGTTAGGTAGAAATGTTATCTGTGCTTGTAATTTCGACAACAAATCACGTCCTAGCAGTTGGACTGGACATTCAGGCATATAAAGGAACTGGTGTTTCACTATGTGGCCTCCCAATGTACAGAGTCGACTTTTAAGAACCGGTTTAGCGGCACTCCTTCCAGTTGCTCCTATTACGGTGATAGTTCTTCCTGAAGGAGGAGCGACTAGGTCAGTCACCATCGAATGTTCAGCACCAGTGTCAATCATGAAAGAACTCCTTTTCCCCCTATTGCTACATCGACCATAGGCTCTGCTCGGCCAAGGGGGATGGAGCCCGGTTGGTATCAATAGTCCTCCATGACTGTGTCAGCCAAACCCACAAAGTCCCTATCCTCTCTCTCTCGGGTTCTCTGCGCTGCTGGGTAATATCTATCTCCACTAATACTTCCTCTATTATTCCCACTATTTCCTCCAAGGCCTCCTCTTCCTCTCGCTCTGCCTCTATAATTATTACTATACCCTGCCATAGGTCTGTCTCTCTCATATTGTTCCCTCCGTGGACACTCACTTCTCCAATGCCCTTCTTCCCTACAGTACGCGCATTGGTTCCTACTCAAAGGCTCCCCATTCCACTTATTCTCACCTTTATCCGTTCCCCTATACACTTACTTTTCCCTTCTATCTACGCCTGCGATAGCTACCGCTAGCATATCCGCTTTCCTTCGCATCTTTCGCTCTTCCTCCTTCTTCGTCTCTGTCTCCCTATTCATATAGACCTTATTTGCTATTTCCATTAGTTGGGTTATGGACATCCCTACAAACCCTTCTAACTTCTGTAGCTTGCGCTTTATATCTCTGTAGGCTTGGCTGACAAAGGCAGAGTTAACCATTCGGGAATTCTCAGGAGCCTCTGGATTAAAGGGGGTATACAACCGGTATGCCTCCAATAATCGGTCATAAAAGGCACTGGGCGATTCATCACATCTCTGCAATACCTCAGCCATCTTAGACATATTAATCGCCTCTTTTCCTCCGGCTTTCATGCCAACAATAATAGCGTCCCTGTATGCTTTTAAATGGGCCATATCTGCGCCATTGACATTCCACTCCGGATCAGTATTTGGATAATGTGCTGCGGCCCATGCTGCTGGGTTGGCCTGATTTTGTGTACTTCTTCCAGTGCTTTAATACACTTGCCGTGTATGAGGAGTTATGGGTCTTCCAGTTAAATAGATCAGTAGTAGTGAAGGGAACATAGGCGAATACAGGATCAGCGTGTTGTAACTGGCCGTCACCGTTAATGTGTGTCGGGCCTGGTGTCAGTCGGAGAGGCATTTGATAATGTCGGGGTTGAAGGGTACCGGTCAGTTGTCGGGTTAGTATGGGGCTTCGTTTAGAAACGTCAGTTAGGGGTTCAGGTCGAGGGGTAGTAAGACGAGGGGAAGGGGACGCTTTACTGAGGGGGAGATCAGTGAGTAAAATATTCCGGGCCGGGCTAGGAGGAGCCTTACCAGGAACTAGATATGACGTCAAATCTGGATAGGTGGGGTTAACGGAGGTAGGTACCGGAAGGGGAGGGTTTAAAACAAGAGGGCTGGGCTCTGAGCTAGAGGAGGGGGTAGGTGGGGACAACGGGGCAAGGGGAGTAGCGTTACCAACATCACCTCCTCTTCCTCTTCCTGTGGAGGAGGAGTAAGGGGGGGGCATGGGGATCTCGGATTCAGGAGGCGTGTCCAAAATGGGCGTAATTACAGCCTTAGTGGACAAGCGAGTTCTGGCCACCATGAGGCGACATTGTTCCTCGTGGCATACCCGGATCCATTTTGGCAAGTCATTTACGGCCTGCTTCCAACAGTCAATATACGGAAACTGGCCGTAAAGTTCAGGCCTACCTGATACAGACACGTGTACACGCTGTACCAGATTAGGATCCAAACTGCCATGTGGTGGCCATGCAGCCACCAAAGTAGGCCATTCCCTACTACATAAAGTAGTCAGGCGTGTTGGAGACATCTTTACCCCAAAATCATACACAGTGTATCCCTTTTTTAAGTTTTTCAACATACATCCTAAGGGATCCATAACCGTTGAATCTCATGCACCCATACTAACAATGAAGCATCGTCTCCAACAGAAACTAAACAAACATACTCGTTCCCTTGGCAACAGCACCATGTGGTACAGTTACTAGGTGAAACGCACACAACAAAACACTCAGGGAATTCCCGTACACACACAGCTGTTACACCAGTCACTAAATAACTATTACTGCGCCTCTTGGCGAAACTATACAGTCACCCACGCTATAATTCCCTATATCTGAATTACCCGTCTATAACATACCCCAGTAACATCGTCTTCACAAACAGTAGTTATAGTATGGTTAGCATTGGTTAGAGTACAATTTAAAGTCACTGTTCAATTAGTAGTGGTTATGGTGTTAAACATACAACATAGACGACAGTTATTAGTAGTTATTTACAGTATCAGTAATTATACATGGTTATGGTACCGTGCGCTATAATACAGTTACACACTATTCGTACTCTCGCTAGACGGCAGAGCTCACGATATCTAGCAAGATATACACGCTACTACAACAATCTTTAAACACATTTACAATTCCCAACTAATCTATTGGCCAGTACCTCGATGGACTACCTAAAACTATTTACATCCGTTTTGGTTAGCCACGCTGCCCAAGCACCACATATAGCGAACTAGAGGGCGGAATTTACAACAGCACCCTCTTAGTCTATATACTCTATCAAAAATCTAGTGGGTTCCAAATTTACACGCCTTCCCACTGGGCCAAGATAGGTTGAGATCTAGTGGACCGAATTTACACAGACGCCGCTTAGTCTCCCGGTCCCTCTGACCTAGCGAACATAATATACACCCTAGAACGCTAGTCTAGACAAGACACCGGTGTCCGGCTTGGGCTATTTACACAGAACCCATCCTGACTCCAAACCAAAATTAAACGGGCTGACTACAGGGCGTTTAATTGAGCGGTGCGCCTTCGCTCCTTCCCTCCACTGGAGGGGGCAGATTCCATACACAAATAACCCCTTATGGGCCTACCGCACAATCGGTATCCAATACCCCTAGTGGGTCCACCGTCTAAAACAGTGGTCGTCTTACCTCCTCGTTCCTGAACCTGATTTCACACTCATCGACGGGGACACCCCAGCACTTACTACGTAGAGGCCGATGATCTCCTGGACAACAGACCAGTGGCGCCGAGACTAAGGGTGGTCCACGCAGAAGTTCAGGGGAGCAGCCAAAGAGAGAGTGGGCAAAGATAGACCGTCACACGCCTCTGCTTCTCAGCTACCGTTGAACGATGAGCTTCCTAGCCAATTGCACCAAAATGATACCGGAGAAACTGACGGAAGCCAAGCACAGAGAGATGGACACAGGTTTCTTCAGGAAGGAAGAGATTCTTTATTCGATTCACCGGGACTCAGAGGGACTAATGTCACCAAAAAACAGCAAAGTCTGAGCCCTGATCATACAGTGTAGGTCCCTTATATAGGCATGTAATCAGTTAAACCTACACATACTATTATCCATCAACCGAATAGAGACTAAATTCCTGTTTGACCACATGGCTTGCCCAGCACAATGGAGGAGGGGAAATACTCGTATATCCTGTATTCCTACACATGCTCCTTACACTACTGATTGTATCATTGCCACGTGCAACCAACCGACCGATACATCAACATATGCAAGTGCACATACCATGTGGCAATCTTGTCCTAGTAAATTTATTTTTACTGAGATTCCACCAAATTATCTAAATAGCACTAGCTTGTTGACTGATTCTTCAACTGCTAAAATTTCCTCAAAACTTTTATACTCTCCCCGAGTCAGTGTTTCAGGGTTTACCATTGCAATGAGGAAAGCAAATACTTCTAGAGTTTTTTTTCTATTAACATAGGCTGAAAAGAGACTTAAAGGGACACTGTAGGCACCCAGACCACTTCAGCTCATTGAAGTGGTTTGGGTGCAAACTCCAATCACTCTTAGCCCTAGAGTGGTAATTATTGCCGTTTTAATAAACTGCAATAATTACCTGCTAGGATTAACTCCTCCTCTAGTGGCTGTCTACCAGACAAACGCTAGAGGGACCTCCAGAGTTAAAGGCGACCTTTGGTCACCTGAACGATGCTGGACGTCCTCACGCTATGCATGAGAACTTCCAGCATCACCGGAATCCCCAAAGGATAAGGGGGAGGGACTTGACAACGGTGGAAGCAGGGCCGGATTAACATAGGGGCTGATGGAGCTGCAGCTCCAGGCCCAGGCCCATGGAATAGGCCCATTTAAAAAAAAAAAAAAAAAAAAATTTTTTTTAATTTTTTTTTTTTTTTTTTTTACACACTACTCTTAGGTTTGCCACCTGGCTGGTATTTTAATGGCACAGCCGGTATTTGAGGCTGCCTGGCACAGCCGGTATTGCAGTAATACCGGCAATACAAATGCAGGTCATTTGCTTAGTATAAACGGACATTACTCTGCAATACCAGCACCGGCCAGTAGGGGTCACTGTGTGTGGAGAGAGGCAGGGATAGGAAGTTACAGCATATCCGTGCCTCTCTCTACTACTCACTGATCCGTGGGGGAGCAGCTACACAGAACAAAGAGTCCAGACAGCAGCTCTACAGCTCAGGTAAGTGAGGGATAGGGTGAAAGGCTGCAGGGAGACATGGGGACACTGAGACACTAGAGGACACATGGGGACACATACACTAGGGGACACTGGAAAACATGGTGACACTGAGACACTAGGGGGCACTGTGAGACATAGGGATGCTGAGACACATGGGGACAATATGAGACATAGGGATATTGGGAGAAGCTGAGACATTGGGACACGGAGATTCTAGGGACACAGTGTCCCCATGTCCCCCAGCCAGTGTCCCCATGGCTCTCAGTTTCCCCTAGTCTCCCAGTGTCTGTGTCCCTATGACTCAGAGTCCCTATGTCTCCCAGTGTCCCCATGTCTCCCAGCCAGTGTCCTCAGTGTCCCCATGTCTCCCAGTGTCTACAAGTCTCCCAGTGTCTGTGTCCCCATGTATCTCAGTGTCCACATATCTTCCAGTGTCCCCATGTCTCCCATGTCTATGTCCACAAGTGTCCCCATGTCTCCTAGTGTCCCCAAGTGTCTGTCTCCCAGCCAGTGTCCATAGTGTCTCAGTATCCCCTAGTCTCCCAGTGTCCCCTAGTCTCCCACTGTCTGTGTTCCCATGTCTCTCAGTGTCCCTAGTGTCTTAATTTCCCCAAATGTTTCAATGTCCCCATGTCTCTGTGTCCCCATGTCTCTGACCCCATGTCTGTATTCACATGTGCCCCCATGTGTCCCCAGGTCTCTGTGTCCCCAGGTGACTGTGTCCCCATGTCTCACTGTGTCCCCTAGTATCCTAGTGACACACTGAGACATGGGGACAATGGGAGAAATTGGGACACAGACACTGGGAGACTAGGGGACTGGGCTACATGGGGACACTGACACTGTGATACATAGGGACACTGAGACACTGGGTGACTTGCGAGACTGGGAGACAGGGAGACACTGGGAAGAATTCCTCTATACAGCAGAATCAAACTGTGAGTAGTTTGTTGGTGATTTTACAGAATTTTCTCTTATGTCACTCCTTGTGATTTACATCATGTGATGTCACGCATAACTAATTAATTATACAAATGATTAAGGCTGGTATTTTTTTCCCAAGAAAGGTGGAAACCCTAACTACTCTTCACATACTCTTGCTTAAAGGAACACTATAGGGTCAGGAACACAATCATGTATTTCTGACCCTATAATGTAAAAAACACCATCTAGCCCCCCTGGCCCCTTCTTGCCTCCCTAAATATAGTAAAATCTTACTTGTATTCTGTAGTCTGCAGCTGCTGGCTCTGCCTCTGAACTGACTCTGTCTGCTGACATCATCAGAAGTGGTGGTCTGAGCAAATTGCAATGCTTCCCTGTAGGATTGGCTGAGACTGTCAACTAGGCAGATCAGGGGCAGAGCCAGCACAAGTCAAACATAGCCCTGGCCAATCAGCATCTCCTCATAAAGATAAATTGAATCAATGCATCTCTATGAGGAAAGTTCAGTGTCTGCATGCAGAGGGTGGGGACACTGAATGGCAGTGCTGCACACTAGGCAGTACTGCCCCAGGAAGCACCTCTAGCCGCCATCTAAGGAGTGGCCAGTTATTTTCTCTGAAAAGACATTGTTTACTGCAAAAAGCCTAAAGGGAATGATTCTACTTACCAGAACAAATACAATAATCTGTAGTTGTTCTGGTGATTATAGTGTCCCTTTAGGTTTGTTTAAGAGGGATGTATGGCAACAAAACTTGTGTGGACTGGCTTACAATAAAATTAGGTAATTAGGTAATGCAGACTTTGGTTTCTCTAACACTGTGACATGTCCTCCTCTTTCTTCTACACTCACTATGTACACCTTTACTCTGTCCCAGACTATATACCAGGAACGTCTGCCTGCTAGTAAGATGATAAGGAGACAAGTGGACATGTGAGTGCTAGGGGACAGTCCTTAGAAAGCGTGGGGTAGGCGCATCATTAGACGCATTTATGTCAAGCTCTGGGTGCTGCCTGCATAGTATGCCCTTAGTTGGACACCATTCATGCCAGGCTGGCCTTCCAATTCTTTGGACAGACATGCCCCCTTTTTGGGCATGTTCTCCCCTTTTGGCAGGTCTGGTCACGTGATTTGCACCAGTGGCCCACCCTTTTACCCTTTCCTTTGACTTCCTGCTTCACTGGACACTGCTGTTAGGGGTTCTGGGTTTACTTGAAAGATGAAAGCATAAATTAGAGAGAGATTAGCATAGAGTATGTGTTTTCTTATAGCTGCATCCTATGAGTTTCCCTCCAGCACCATGTCCATCAGATACATGACGCTTGGGAGGTATGACCGTTTTAGTGTTTTTGGTCAATACGATTCTGTAATTAGGCCCATCATATTTGTCAGCTCCAGGCCCTCTGGGCTCTTAATCCGGCCCTGGGTGGAAGCTATAGTGCCAGGAAAATTAGTTAAGTCCTTCTTATATCTGTTTTTGATGTTGATCTAAAAGGAGGCAAAAAAAAAAAAAAACAGTTTGAAGGATTTCCTATTTTGCAACAAACTAGGAATAAGTTCTTTCTCAACCTGAGAATTTAAATCAGATTTCTCCTTGGATCAAGTAAATCAATAATTTTATTACAAGACACGGAGGCTCGTATTTGCATATCCCTTTCTTTACTGTCCACAATAGCAGCAAAGAACATTAACAGAATTAAAAAGAAAAGGTAGTACCTGTCTCACACACAAGCCACGCCCCTTTATGTCCAGTATAATACCCGAGTCCGCCTTCCCATTTCCCTCTTTCTTTGCTGCTACCACGTCAGATAAGTACCTTTTTTATTATACTCTGATAATACTTTTCTCATTACTATACATTTATAAATTTTATTAATCTTTTCCTTACATCCTGCTTTATGTATTTTATGTGACTGAATATTAGTTCTTTGTTGTACTCCCAGGTTCCCAGACCTTTATTCCTTGTGAGAAATCCTGACCTCCTTCTCTCACTAGACTTTATACCTGTTTTCTGGTCTCTGTTCAGCGCTTTAGCACCATTTTCTCCCTGGGTACTTCTGTCTCCATTAGTAATTTGGTTGTTTTCCCTCATTTTAGATGAATTTTTCATTCAAATTTTTTAGACGAACGACTGTTCACCTTTTTATTCACTTTACTTAAACCCTTCTATCTATTCACTGCATTAATTCGTTTTTTTCTTTTCCCGCTCTTTTCTGGTCAGCTCAGTGATCCTCCTGTTTCTCCTCCCCCCTTATGGGACCTGCCTTCCTCATACCAACGATCCGGGCCCTGGTGAGAGTCTCTGTCTTCTGTCTGTCAGCATTTTTTTTTTTTTTTAAATACCTTTCTCCTATCTGGTTTTGAATATTGCAATTCTACTATTACTTTAACAGTCAGTTTGGGTGAATTACTCTCACTGGCTTTATCCCTAGCATTGTTATTACTATGCCTAAACCCAATATGCCTGTCTCCCCCGCCCATACGGATGGGGACTGTGGCGAAACCGACCTCGCCACGTGTCCTTGGAGGGGGCTGCTTGCCCGCCTCTTGCCTTTGGACTATGGACCAGACTTTATGTGAATGTGTTAACCCAGATAGCTATGCCATGGAGCCCATTCGTGTAGTTAAAGACTTCGGCTCCATGGCAATTGAACTGTGTGAATAGGATCTGCACGCTATTCGGTAGTTTTGTGCGCTCAGATCCCAGCTATCTGGGGATATGTGAAATGTCTGTGTGTTATGTGTAAAAGGGGACTTTATGTATTTTAAAGTGTTTTATGTCTTTTTGCAACCATGTGCTCAATGGAGTCTGCCTCTAACCCTGGATAATTGGATTACTTTTCCCTTTGTCTCCAGGATAGAGGCCTCTGTAAAACCTGTCTGAGCCAGATTGATATACTGCCAGTCAGGGGAACAAAAGATACTTTTACTAACTTTTGAACCCCTGGTCTGATTCATGCCAATTTTGAATATGTTGTTCCCCTTAATGGATTGATTGTGGATATGTATTTTTATGTGAATGTGATGTATGGTTTTGAAGTTATAAATATTGTGTAAAAAGTATATTTTAAACTGTATGAATAATGGGATTATGTGTCACACTAAGGGGAGGGGATGTGTGGGTTGCACCCGTGATGCTATTGGTTATTTTCAACCTCCCCCTGGGTGTGTTCTGTTTGTACCTTTTTGTAATAAAAGCCAGGCTGGATGTGCCAGTCCAGAGTTCCTGTTTTACCCTCAAAGTGAAGTGTCGTCTCATTATTGGGGGAAGGATTTATTGCATGCTGTTCCAGTTGACTGCTAGGAGTGTAAGCTTATTCGTTTGGTTCCTATTCAACGGTCTACAGCATTCCTATGCTTGAGAAGATTCATATGCTGCATCGGTTCGGTGATTGTGGTGTCTGCCAGAGTGCTTGGAGTCCTCAGGAAACGCTAGGAGCATCCTTTAACGGAGGTACCCAGTCGGGGTGCCAGGCGATCCGTTACAGGGACAACACCACAACATTAGGGGAGACCTCGGCCACCATATCAAACCCGCTCTCTTTGGGCGATAACCCCCATATTTAAGAGGGACCCCAATTCACGGCGCTTCAGCGCTCTATGTCCGACGCCATTATGGCAGCAATGGGATCTATGTCATCAGCCCTCTCTCAGTCTATTGCCCAAGCCCTTTTGGCACGGCCTATGGGCGCAGATCCCAGTGATTTAGGCGCAACCCTCAAGCGCCCTATGGGACAGCCTGGTGACCATGGAGGAGGTGAAATAGGGATGGCAACCCCCGCGGCCGCGGGGTCCGCCCTAGTGGATCCGCTGGGAGAGCCATTATTTGACCCGGACGAGCTTCACCACCCAAGGTCCACGGAATGGCTCCCAGCGGACCACGTTACAGGCTACCTAGAAGCCTGGGTACGGCGCCCACTCAGTAAGGCTGCAAGAAACAAGCTTAGGGCAGAATGCCCCAGACCAATAGTCCCCAATAAAGTGTGTGACACCCCAGAAGTGGACCCAAAAATGACCCAGTACCTAACCAAACTGGGCTGGAACCCACGCAAGGGTTTAGACTCAGCCCTGCGTGCCTGCCAAGACAAGCACTTAGACATATTTGGCCTCTTGGCCAAACTGTTTGACCTGGCGGAAGACGCCAAAGCGGAACACCGCATGGTTGACCCCGATGACCTTCGTGGCTGGGTCCAAAGAGCAATATGCATTGCCGGGAGTGTGAATACCTCCCTATCAATTGAACGGCGTAAAGCCATACTTTTTAAAATTGACCCCAAACTAGCCAACTTGGCCCTCACGGAAGCCGGCAAAAATGCCCAGGGCCTTCTGTTTGGAGACTCATTTATCAAAGATTTGGGGCGTTACATGGGCACGTTCACTGCCCTTGATAAAGCACAAACCTCTATGAGAAAGGTTTTCCAGGGACGGGTCTCTACCGGGGCTGGCAGATATAGGAGCTGTCTGGCCGGCCGGAATTATTTCCAGTCCCGAAGTGCGGGACAAGGCTCCATTACTCAACACCCCACCTATCACGACACAAGGGGCCGATCTCCATTCTTCCTGTCCCGTGGCCGGCAATGGTGCTCAAAAGGTTTCTGTGGATACACCGGCTCAAGACGACCTTACGGTGAGTCTTTACAATTCTCACACTCTGCGCACACATCTATGTTTTTCTCATGTTTGTGTAGGGGGCAGACTCCAACATTTTTTCCCAGCATGGTCGGGCCTGACGTCCGACACCTGGGTGCTCAACACAATACGGGGGTTTCACATAGAGCTAGTGGAGGATCCGGTAAGTATCCCCTCCCCCAGATCACTTTGCCTCTCTCGGCACGATCGCATGTTGATCAACGAGGAACTGCTCGACCTCCTAGACAAGAGGGCGATAGAACAGGCACCCATAGGCAACGCTGGGATCCTGAGCAATGTATTCTCGTGGAGAAAAAAGGTGGCCTTATGCACCCGGTTATAAACCTGCGCCCCCTCAACAACTTGGTAAAGTATCGTCATTTCAAGATGGAGGGTATACACCTCCTGAGAGACCTACTCCAGCACGGAGATTTGTTGGCGAAACTAGACCTCAAGGATGCCTACCTTACAGTCCCGGTGGCAGAAACATCTCGGGACCTCTTACGCTTCCATTGGCGCAACAAGACCTGGCGTTTTACCTGCCTCCCCTTTGGCCTCTCATCGGCCCCTTGGTGCTTCACCAAGCTCCTCCGCCCGGCGATGGCCTGGCTATGCAGTCGAGGGATAAGACTTATCGTCTATCTAGACGACATCCTACTCATGGCTCAAGCTCACCAGGTCCTCTTACGACACATCAAACTGGCACTAGATCTCCTTTCCCGTCAAGGGTTCATCATCAACTGGGAGAAATCCTGTCTGACCCCTACGACACGGATAGAATTCCTAGGATTTATGGTGGACACACTTCAAGAATCCTTGAGCCTACCCACGAGCAAGGTTCGTGCGATCCGCAAGGAGCTGCGCAGGGCACTCCTCCGACCGCAACTCACGTTGCGACAATTAGCTTGCTTGATCGGCCTCTTAACATCCTCCATTCAGGCGGTATTTCCCGCCCCTCTACATTACAGAGCCCTACAACAACTCAAGATTGCGCACCTACAGGAAGGCGGACGCGGACCTGGTGACTCTGGACAGAGAGACAAAAGACGAAATCCGCTGGTGGTTTCTTAACCTGTCCACTTGGAACGGCAAGGCGATCTTCGGCTCCCTCCCAGAGTTCACCATAGAATCAGATGCGAGCCTACAGGGATGGGGCGCTCACTGCGCAGGCGTGTCTACGGGAGGCCGCTGGTCGGAAACCGAAGCCCGGTTACACATCAATGCCTTGGAACTCCTGGCGGCTCCTTCGCGGTCCGCAGCTTCGCGAAAGATCAGGCACATGGATGTATCCGCCTCCGCATGGACAATGTCTCAGCAGTGCGGTACATCGATCACATGGGCGGTACCCATTCGGCGCTCCTAGCCGGATTAGCGAAAGACTTCTGGGAGTTCTGTCTGGAACGGAACCTGATGGTTCAAGCAGAATATTTGCCAGGGTTACACTATGTCCAGGTGGACTGGAGTTCTCGCTATCTCTCGGACGCCAGCGACTGGAAATTGGACGTGGAGGTGTTCTCCACTATATCATCTCTGTGGGGTCCTTTTGCTATAGACCTTTTCGCATCCCAACGCCCAGCTCCCACGTTTCTTCAGCTGGAGACCAGACCCATCAGCAGAAGCTGTAGACGCCTTCCTGCAGAACTGGCAAGAAACCCCACTATATGCGTTTCCCCCATTCTCGATGTTCCCCCGCACTCTAATCCAAACCCGCCGCCAGCGGGCCGAACTAGTCCTCATCACCCCTTTCTGGGGGACGCAATCATGGTTCCCACAGCTATTGGAGATGGCGGTGGATCTCCCCAGATTGCTGCCAACCTTCCAGGACCTTCTCAGGAACCTGTCAGGGGATTGTCACCCCCTCCTGGTGAATGCCTCTCTCAGCCTACTGGCCTGGTGCATTTCAGGGGACCCTGGGAAATCCGTGGTGTTTCGGACTCTACTCGACGACTCTTGGCGGATGCATGGGCTCCGGGCACTCGACGAGCATATGGGTCAGCCTGGAGAAATTGGGCTAGCTGGTGCATGGCTAGGAACGTGGATCCCGTTTCAGCCCCTGTGCCATTCATTCTGGATTTCCTCACATCCCTCTACAGATCGGCTATTTCCTCGACACATCAAGGCTTGGACGGAAACCCAGCCGGTCAACACCCACTAGTGTGCAGACTCCTAAGGGGCTACAGACTTTCCCGACCACCCAGGCCCCGCTACTCCTCCACTTGGGATGTTTCCACTGTTTTGTCCTTCCTCCTCGCCTGGCCTCCGAATCCGGATCTCTCCCTACGCCAATTATCGGCTAAACTACTTTGTCTCCTTTGCCTTATATCTTGTAAGAGAGTATCGGACGTCCGGGCCTTGGACCTCGACGCTAGATCATACACCCCTGACGGGGTAACGGTTACCATCAATAGACGAAGCAAAACATTGATTAGATCGGTTTCATACCCGGCTTTCCCATCTACACCAGCACTGTGCCCGGTGGTGTGTTTAAGAAAATACGAGGATCGCACTCGTACTAAGCGGGTGGCGACTACACCCCAGCTCTTCCTCTCACTCCGTCCCCCTTTTAAACCGGTGGTAAGCACTACCCTATCCCGTTGGTTGAAGTGGCTACTTGGCTCAGCAGGTATCGATACCTCCATCTTCGGGGCTCATTCAGTAAGGAGCGCCTCGGCATCCGCAGTTATCACATCTGGGGCAAGCCTGGAGGACCTTATGAGGATGGCTGATTGGTCTTGAGAGTCGACATTCCGAGAATATTTCTTTCGCCCGACTACTCACCTGTTTACGGCAGTAGTGGACCAGCTTTAAACTTGCAAATACGAGCCTCCGTGTCTTGTAGTAAAATTACATGGTTTTGCTATTGCATGACGAAAAGTCATGATTTTAATAAAGACACGGAGGCGAGTATTGTCCCACCCAACTTGCGTAAGTATGTGAGGATTTTATTCCGCAAATTTTCCCACTCACATCGTCTGCATACGGACGACTACGGACAGGTGGTAAGTGGGGCATTTTCTTGCACTTATGTATGTGGTTCTTTGTCTTATAGATGCAATTGCACTAGCATGACGCTCAGGTGCGATTATGTATATTCAGCCTCTTCCGGCCTTGATATAGGTACACAGATCCGATTTAACCTTTGGGTTCCTGTCACTTATGTTTTCACAGCCTGACCTGGACCTGCACGAGTCAGCTGGAGACACGCTGCCACGCCCGGATGAAACGACCCTTCTCGTCCAGTGGAAACGGCTCATCATCACCTGTTTATGAACTTGCTTCCATGGGACTCACAGTTATGCGGGTTACAGAAAGCCCGAAGTTTTGTTGACAGTTACCTACATGTTATATTCTTACGTTTGTTAAATTTTTCATGTAGCACCTTCAGAAAGAGGGAAATGGGAAGGTCAGTATTATACTGGACATAAGGGGGCGTGGCCTGTGTGTGAGACATGTACTACCTTTTCTTTTCAATTCTGTTAATTTTCTTTGCTGCTATTGTGGACAGTAAAGAAAGGGATATGCAAATACTCGCCTCCGTGTCTTTATTAAAATCATGACTTTTCGTCATGCAATAGCAAAATCATCTAATTGCCATCAGTTATCGTACCTGACAGATGTGTGTGTGTTTCAACCAACTGAGGCCGAAAGGAAGGTTCTGATTCAGAGGTTAAAAACACAGACCCATCTTGCAGTTTCTGGTACTACTCTTAGTAATATACCTGGGCGATGGGTGGGGTGAAGTTAAATGTTCAGGTTTTGTAAAATTATAAGCATATGCCAGCTATCTGAAGTATTTTAGGAGTTGAATGTGGTTCTTGGAACCTTGTAAACTAGTTATTTTAGTGTGGGATGATAAAAACCAAAGTCTGATTTCTCTCATCCTACACATCCTCCACTTAAATATTAGTTTATTTTCACTGTTGTAATTGAAGATTATAAAAAAAAAAGCAATATAGAAATGCAGGTATGGATAAACACTAGGCAAATCAACAGTGCGTTAAATAAGGCAACAATCACTGTTAAGGAGGGGGAACTCTGTAATCCCCCTTAAGACAAGCACAAGCAGAACAAATAGAAGAACAACACAGGTTTAGCCAAACAATAAATATTACAAGAAATCAAAAAATAAAAAATAAAAATAAAAAAAGAGTCCACAGGTACACACAGAAAAAGAAAAACTAAGAGGACTTGGATTTTTGTACTCAATATATATTATCTTTGCTTTGGATTACGAATGTAATAAAAAAAAGTGTTAACTAATCACTTCTCATGATCTGTAAGTGTGATATAGTAGAGATGCACTCACAGTGGAAGAGCTTTTTTTTTTTTATTCTTTATTTTTGGGTGCATGAGTGTACAATGAAGCTTGCAACGCCACAACAGCAAGTAGAAGAGTAACAATAGGGGGCGGGGCCAATCTGCTGATCGAGACGGACGCATGTCGGATGAGCTCCGACAATCACCGCTATATTTTGGCGATTTCTAACCCCTTACCACGACTGGCAAATCGGACTACAGGTGCTAATAGTGGTCATGGGCCGCAAGCTAAAAAAGCAAAAGCCCGACAAGCCCAAAGCGGGCATAAACATAGGGGATCTACTCCGGCAGGCCCACGGAGCAGGCAGGCCCAAGATGGCCGCTGACATGGACGAGTACTCTGACTCCTCGGAGGACTCGATACTGGGGATGGGATCCGCTGTGGTCCCCCTCCCACCACGGCCCCAGACAGCTCCAAAGAACACTGACTCAGCTCCGGTGACAAATTCCACTCTGAAGGAGCTACTACACGGCCTCCAGCTCACCTTGCAAGCCGACATGGCCTCACTCAGGGCAGATCTAACGGGCCTGGTGGGCCGCTTGGGGACAGTGGAGACGACAGCAGCTGAACACGCCCAGACAATCACCACTCTCTCAGGGGAAGTTCGAACCCTCCAGGCACAGCAAGCCACCTTGGAACAACGCTTGGCAGTGATGGAAGACGGCAGGCGCCGAAATAACCTCAAGATACGGGGTGTCCCAGAGGCGATCCAAGACGCAGCACCTGGTGAGAAGGCTGCTAGGGGCACTACTTACGCCCAAGCAGGCAAAAAGCATTATGACTGATGGCATCTTTCGCATACCAAAGCCTAAAAAAGCCCCCGAGACCGCACCCAGGGATCTGGTGGTCAGATTCAGCAGCGGCAGGGAGAAAGCAGCGGTACAGGCAGCAACCAAAGGGAATTCGCCACTCTCCTTCGAAAACATGGCGCTCACGTTCTACTCAGACCTATCTGGGGACACCCTGAAATGGAGGAAAACTCTCCAACCACTCACCTCACTGCTGCGCACCCACGCTATCCCATATCGCTGGAGACCACAGCGGCTTGGAACTGTCAGCCGCCCACGAGATGCGCTCGCCCAAACCGGCCCGAGCAATACCGCTAATGCGCACACATGGGACCCCACTAGAGTTACCCCGTTTGTCCCTCAGAGGGCCCGCTCGGATACTTATGCGGTGGCAAAACATGAGGTGACGCAGGACTATCCAGGCTCCAAAGGGACATCACCCACTAATTTTTCACCCACGGTTTGGGGTTCATATGAATCTCCTTTTCAATAAGTTGTTTGTTTGCTAAATTGTATATAGTTTATGATTTCTCTTCAGAGCTGACGCTCACGGTCCTATATGGGACACAAACACACACACCTCACCAGAGACGGCAGGGGCTTCAAGATCCTTGCCATTCCCCCCCCCCCCCCCCTCTGAGCAACTCGAAACTGAGGCGATACAGCCAAGCGCAGTAGGGCGACCCGGGAGAATTAATCTCGGTAGATCTAATCTCCCCTACGTCCCTAGCAGGACCCGACAACCGAATACATACCGGGTCCATACATAGTTCACTAGATGGGCTCCAACAGCCAGGATGGTAGAGACCTTAGGTTACACAACCACCTAGTTTTTCACTCGACAATTAGACAGACTAGAGTAACCTGAAACACTAGCCTAAATGCATTACATACTACTGGGAACACGGGCATCTTACATAGTTTTGACATAATAAAGCCCTAAGAATCCATGTTAACTAGCATATGCAACAGGTTTGCATTGGATATGGCAACCTATATAGTCCCCTTTAAGCTAAACTAGTTGCAGGACAGTACTTGGTGAATGTAGCTTGGTATCAGTACATTATTTATCAGACCTGCCCACTGCTTAGCCATATCCTACACGGGACTAACTGTATATTGCTCTACATGATGCATGCTATCTGTGCTTGTTTCTAGGAAAATTTTTGTTTTATTTTACTTAACCTCACTCAGACGACACACCTAGTTGGCTAAGCTTGCAAAATATAAAATGTGTGCGACCTATCATGCCACTGTCGGAATATGGTGGAAACTGGTGATACGCTGATGTGGCGCCGACCTACAGAACGTTTCTTAACCTACTCGATATGTTAAACATATTTACTCTTATGTCCCTATATAAAAACGAAAATGTGTCCTGTCATATCAATATGCCTATACTGTTAACATCATAGTTTACCTTTACCTCGCCATGACTGTTGTGGCATAGCGAGAATGCTTGTTACCCTCATGCACGTCAAAAATAAAGAATTTAAAAAAAAATGAAGAGTAACAATAGGAAGAGAAAACAAGCTGAATAAAAGGGTTTTTGGTTTTGGTTTGTGACGTGGCATTTTGATGATAGAGCACAAAAGAAATACTAGACATGGTGAGTGCTTATTTGTACTACATAATGTGCTAGACTAACTTGCATAAAACAGATGAGACCACCAAGGACTTATTTAGTTGTCTCTGGATGTTGCTAAGACTGTTAGATAGTGCTAGGGTGCATGACAGAGCAGTAGTAGGTGAACACAAAAAAATATATAGTTGCTGATACATTGAGCTTATGTTACAAGCTCTTCCACTGTGAGTGCATCTCTTATTTATTACATTGTTGCTTTTATTTTTTGAAGACTTTTTCATTGCCTACCACTGGTCATTATTGGCTGTTACTCACAAAAAGCATGCACTCACGATTGGATTTATCTTATTGCATGCTATATAAACTCGAACTGGTCAGAAGCTCTGTAAAATGTGAGTGGGTATTTACAAAGTGTACATGATTTGTGTATATATCTTTTTGTATAAATCTGCACCAGCGGTTTTTATTTAATTTATTTTTTTGCATGTACCTGTGGATCTAAGTCCAACTTTACTGGAAACAAGTTTACTGGGTGCAGAAAAATATGGACTACATCCCGTTGCACTCTTTTCCATAATTTTTCATTTTTTGTGATATCTATTTGGTTTTTGTGCAACCTGCATTTTCCTTCTATTTGTTCTAATTGAAGGTTGTGCCTATATATTTAAGGATAGCTTTTTTTGTCTGTAATTCTTCTGGCTTTATCACTTTGATTTTATATTCTGTAAAACCTAACTAAAGATATGTGCTGTATATATAATTAAAGAATAATGGATTGGGCCATTATTTAAAGAGGGCTATTTTATTAGATGTGAAATGAAACTGCTGATGTCTTAATTGTTTGCTGATGCCTTAGGAGAAAAAAACATTGGTGTGTTAATGCTAGTTCTGGGGTTTTCCCTGGGCAGGAAACACAGAACATTAATGTATCTTAGAGATGGAAATTCCAAGAGACAGCAGATGTTATGGGGAGGAGCATTGTCATGAAGGAGATTCGTTTGCAAAGGGAGTAAAAAAACTGATAAATCAGAAACAGACAAAATACACAAGAATTAGATATATGTAAGGATTAAAACAGAGGAAATATGTTGTGAATGTTAAAACTGAGTGAGTTGCACTTGTCTGATTTATGAACGACTGTGGTGAGAGGATTCAACATTTGTTTGTCTGTACCAAACAGCAAGGGTGTAATAATTATGCATTATTCAATGATATTCAATAATTAACAGTGTCCACTTAGACATGTGGGGACCTGAAATCCCCTTTTCTATGTTTGTTGCCAACAACAGTCCTCAAAAAAACATGAAATGTATGTTGTTGCACTAAATTCTGTACTTGAATCAGCTGCCTTACCTACGTTGCCATTTTCTGAACAAAATGGATATGCATATACATTTATAAAAGTATTATTTTTTTGTGTCAAATACGGTTATTTGTTTTTATTCGATAGCAAACATAAAAATGTCTATTTTTTTCTTTCACCAAAAGATACCATTGCAACAAAAATAGTATTTAAATTTTGATGTGATTTATTATTCATTCATTTTAGCCTGTGGAGATAGACTGATGCTGGCTCGACACTCATAAGATTAACAAGCACACAAGTTATTAAGGGCTCTTAGCTCCATTAATTTTGTTTTAACTCTACAGTGGGAAGAATTATGCAACTTCATTCTACTTATTAGCGGTAGTACACACTGAAAAGGTTTTCAATAGCAACCTTTTTTTGTTACTAACAGGTTAACTGAGCTAAAATAATTAAGTTTTTGAGGTTTGATTTAAAAAAGGCCAGTTGTTGCTTTGCCGATGAGATACAATAGAATTTTTGCTTATAAATAACAATTAACCCCTTCAGCGCTAACATGAGGAATGCCAAAAACAAAAAACATTTTCCTAACCAATATCCCGAAGGCATCAAACAGTATCTTAAAAATATTTTATATCCCTGAATATTGTCTGCCAATTAGGTAAATCATTTGGTCCTAAAACATCTTTGTTGATGAATTTGGGAGCAAATAATCCTTAAAAAATATCTAAATAGTAATTATGCCTATAAAAAAAACAAAAAAAAAAACTTCTAGTGAATCAAATGTAATAAGGATCATCAGTAAACAAGTTTTGCAGTTTTTCTTTTTTTTTTTTACTTGGAGTTGACAATTTGGTTATTGTAACAAAGTTTTCAAATGAGAGTTTAAGCTTTGGTAAATATTAATAATGCTATGAAACAGTTGACATATTTATTTTAGCTGTATGCACCTTTTTCATTGAACGGATACAGAGTATCCTAATGGTGAATGGTAATTACCACTTTACGGAAAGCTTTATTTCACTTACCGCCAACATCTTTATAACAAATCCACATCCCTGTTCTGTGTAAATTGTGATCTCTCTTCCATCTCAACAATCTCTAGTCAGTAAGAGGTGTCCTTTTTCCACCCACCCCCTGTCTCTTTATGTTATTTTACTTCTGCATTCATCGGCAGTAATTGAGTTTGGCAAATTGAAATGTTTTAACGTTCGGTCCATTGGGATTTTCAGAGCAGCCCCTGGTTACATCAGCAGCAGAAGTGAGGAAGCATCACTTAAAGATCAGGCAAAAGGCACATGGAAAAGAAGACAGTGAGAGGAAAAAAAAACAAGGCGAACACAAAGAATAAGACCTCTAACAGTCAGGAAATATAGAGAATTGGTAGAGTAAAATTATAGTGTTTAAATGGTATCCCAGTAAGTACACGGTTCTGTAGACCAGGCCTGAACACCTTCATCAGCATCTCTAACAATAAGGGGAAGAAGGGTGAGTGACTTTACTGTTAATGTTTCGGAGCGACATTAATAGAAGAAGAAACATTTATTTTGCTGAAGAGACTTTACAGTTATGTGTTCTTAACCAAGTTTATCAACTTAAAACACAAGCACATGTGCCTCACTTTTTGGGATCATTGAGCACAGAATAATCCACTGGTCAACGGCTGAAGACTTTTGAAGAAGTGCTTATCCCAGGGAGAAAGACGTGGAAATATCTGACAATATGGGTTGCGTCACTGACTTCTTCACTTACGAAACTACCAAGTCAGTAGTGGTAAAAAGCTGGACAATTGGAATCATCAATAGAGCAGTGCAGCTCCTTATTATAACATACTTTGTTTGGTAAGTGGAAGACCGTATTCCAACTAATTGTCTTTCCAGGTTATTCACTAAAGTGAGAATTCAAAGTGAATTACAAATTTAAGGTCAAAGTAGCAGTAACCCTGTTTGTTTTGACATAGTATAGTTTTAGTGTTTGCTCACTTGTTTTGGTAGCTGAGTGTGTGGTAACTATGACTTGTGTGGTACTATGTGTAGTTTACATAAAATGGTTGATATTTTGTGCAGGTCTTTGTGGTTTATTGTATCATTTTCAAATGTATGATCTGTATGACGTATTGTGTGATATTGCTGGTGTATCTGCACCTTAACAATATTATTTCTGTTTTTCATACTAAGATTCTTTTCATTCTTGATCACATTAAACACAATTCATGCATCCATATCTTATCTCCATGATTTCAAGTTAACCTTGATTCTTTCTGAAACAGAGCTTAATTTGCTAAGTAAAACCAATAGCAGAGATGCAATTTCATAATTTACAAATCAGTTATTTTATAACAAGGAAATCCCAGTGTTATGTTAAGTTGGCTTAAATGATAATGTTTTAATACATTACATAATTAAGATATTATATCTACCTGTCCTACAGATATTTATATCTTCCTATCCAACCTTCCAAAACCAGTCTACTTACTCCATACACTCCACAATAGCTAAAGATCAGGATCTATGAGAATATATTTATATAATTTATGCAGGTTAACACTATTCTATATGATTGTTCTGGGTTGTGTATTTTCTATGTTTTATACATACATATCTTGTGCTTTAAACTAGAGATGCTTCTTTCAAGATAGAGAAAAATCTCTCTCTTACTTTGTTCCTAGCTGGGTGTTTCTCCATGAGAAAGCTTATCAGATTCGTGACTCCTCCATAGAGTCATCTGTAATGACAAAAGTAAAAGGTGTTGGACGTTATAGCAGAAGGGTGATGGACGTGGCTGACTATGTGACACCACCACAGGTAATAACTAGATGTCAAATTGGTCTATTCACTAAGCAATGAAATGTAGAGCACTGAAAACCAAAATGAAAAAGAAAAAGGCTATAATAGCTTAACCTTTTTTTGTTCTTAATCTCCTTGCAGGGATCCTCTGTATTTGTTATTCTTACAAAACTGATAACTACACAGAATCAAGTTCAGGATTTCTGCACAGAGGTAAGAAAAAAAAAAGAAGAGAATCTTGGGGGGAAATGCTATTTGTTTTTAATTATCTGTTACAAATCTCTATATCTCTTTACAGACTGATACAAAGTATAAATGCATCTATGACAGTGATTGCGTCAGAGACAAGCCCACAGGAAACGGTAATTCATTTTCTTACGGAAAAAAATTATCTTTATTTGAACTGGCTTATAGTTTAATCATTTTTGTTACCATTCTTCTATTCTTCAGAATATTGATATGGGTCAGTCATATGGGACCTCTGTTCCTTTTGTATTGGTACATGTTCGTTATTTGTCTTTGTTTCCTCTATTGTACAGCACTTAGAATATATAGGCACCTCATAAATACCAAATTATACTAATACATGTATGAAAGTAAATGCAGATAAAATGTTAAAGAACATGAATCCTGTTTTAGCAAAATGTCTATATTTTCTGTATATTCATGTATCCATCTATGTAAGAAGGAAAATACATTAGGTCAGTGAAATAGATGCTAACGGGGGATCTCTTTCTTTAACATTAGTTTGGTAGGGGTAGTTTGTTTTTAATATTCTCACTCTCCAGGTCATAATTAGAAAATATATGACCTTCTGGAAGAATAGTCTCTGTAAATTTCACTTTGTTTCCTTCTTTTGTCTTTTAATAGACCTTCCTTTCTTTAACCCCTTAAGGACACAGTTTCAAAAACTGGACTTACCCTTAAGGACACAAGCTATTTTTGCATATTTTGCTGTTTGTGTTTAAACGCAATTTGCATCTCTGTCATTTATTGCACCAATACATATAATATACTGTTTTTTTAGAGGGCAAAGGGGGCTTTAATTTAATATGTGACATATACATAGATAAATTCTCATTAATTATAAAACAAATGGCAAAAAAAAAAAGTTTTTTTCACAGTTTTGGCAATAAGAGCATGCGCATAATATGTCCAGCTTAGAAAAAGTAATTAAAAATAATTTCATTTCGGGGCGAGGCCTGACCATCATGGTGGAGAGTCACGTTTTCCACGAGTTCCCGCACCTAGCAAAACGAGGAAAATATGGCTCAAAAAGGGACACAAACTCCAGACACCCACCTGCCACCCAAAACAGAGGGCACACGTTGGGATGTCGAGAGACCCGATTGGGGCCAGCTGGAACCACGACCAACACGGCGGCCTGGTACGCGACTGGCGGGGGAGGTAGCCGCTCCCTGACTTGGAAGCATCCTGAAGCTGCCCACCACACAAGCCTGCCCTGTTACCCCCGCCAGGACCGGCGGGGGTGATCCTGGTCAACTCAGGGGTGGCTATCCCGGGCACACAGAGAAGCGGAATTGCGCCAAGGCGAGAAAAAGGTGACCTACCTAAAATGGCAGACGCAGCAAAGGCCGGTATTCCAGCGGACAACTCACGAAATATCCTCACACGAATCCACAACCATTTTGAGGCATTTTGGAGGAAGCTGGAGGGTAAGCTATACCTACCTGCCCCACCACGGGCCTCCCACCTCTACAAAGCGACCACCGCTATACGAATCCCATCAAACGAACCGGCACCCGCGCAGCCGCCCAACACCCACATCCAGCCGGGCATGGCTCCCTCGCAGGCCTGCCCACCAACCTCATCGCGGCTCCACCACACGCCAACCAGGCATAGACTGGCTCCACGTTTACACACCATCATGTAGCCAGCACCAGCAAGGAGCTCCCAGGGGGCCACACCAACCGAGCCCAGTAAAGAGCAGAGGCAGACCGAAGCCAGCTCAACGGAGAGGTGAGAGGAAGCGCACAGTACCGCAACGACACAGCTGCCAACCCAAGACAAGCTCTGCCCCTGGACCGCAAGATACAGACCGGGATGCAGCAGGGTCATTCACCAGTGGACGAAACCGGCAGAGAGCCCATTCACAGCCAACCGGGGGGGGGAGAGCCCAGATGGGGCACCTACCCTGCCACGCAATAAAAAAAGCCATCATCACCTCACCAAGTGAGCGTGCCGCCCTCAGGCAAGTCACCCTTATGCTGGACAGTTCTGTACACCTGGTGGGCATAGGCTGAAAGGGTTAACAATGGACATGTGGTGTTGGGCTCCGGTCCCTACATTTTGCACCTCATGGGACATTGTGACCGCTGGAAGCAACCTACAGCTCAAATACTCACCTCACAGCATGAGTTATTATTAAATTGTGAATACTTATCCCATCTTGCATTATCTAGACCTGCATGTTATTAGTTTTACTCTATCTACCCCAGCATTTACCTTATTGTTCTCTGCAAATACATATGTATGTGTTTCACCAGAGATTAGCCCCATATCATATATCATATCATATCATGCCGTCATTAACAACTGTGTCCCAGCGGTGAATTAAATAGCGAGCGCTAAACATGTGACCTTATACCTTTAAATACACATTTCGCAGACTAGCACACTAGCGCTAAGACAACTCAATCTTTACACACGTATAACACAACCAGCGAACCTAGCTCAGGAGAGTTAAATATGCTGTCAGCTACACATGTCACGCACGTGTATTGTTAATTTCTAAAATGTTAGTATTTTACCATTTCATTCTCTGTCTATTATCACACACTGTCTAACCCTAATCTAAGTTCGGTGCAGACAGCACAGTTATTAGCTAGCATGTACCATTAAGTAAAGTCTGCCTTGCATACGTTCTCCCTAATTAATCTTTGTCATAACCACAAAAAACAACTTACACTAGCAGCATTTTTTCAGGTAAATCCCCACAATAGAAACAGAAAAAACAGGAAATGGACTTTCACTCCAACCAGTGTAAATATGAACAGTCTTTATTGAAATACACATAAAATCTTCCAACATCACCTTTAGGCAAAGAACGGTCCTATTGCTGGGTAAATGCAGTTGCCGTCCAGCTCAGACGATTCTGCAGATACTATTCCGGCTCCGTTCATGATCAGCTACTTCCGGGTCGCGGGGTTTAGCGTGATGACGTCAGGCTGTTCATCTTGTTTGTTGGAGTGAAAGTCCATTTCCTAAGGCTGTTTTCTCCTTATTTAGTTTTTTATATTTGTTTAAAAATGTTTGCGTGCGGGGGCGGAGCCTGCGCTTGAGCTGTATGGACGCGTAGAGATGGAGCTCCCCGGCTAACGGCTAATTCAGCATTGAAAACAGCGGCTAAACAGCCCGAAATCACGCCAAACAAACGGCACCCACAGCATGGTGCAAAGAGGACCAAGGAAAAGCACTCCTTTTTCGCCGCGAAACCGGCAAGCCAGAAGTCTACGGCCCAACTGCAGCAAGATGGCGACGGCAGTGGAGACGGCAGAGATACGTCGAGGCCACACTCTCCACAGGACACCATCCAAATTCAGGGGGAACAATTCCAGAAAATGCTGGACGGTATGGCAGTCAAAATCCAGGCCACAGTACAAGCAGCTATTGCAGACCTGAGGAGAGATATCTTAGACCTCGGCAACCGCACAGCCTACATAGAGAACAAGATGGCTGACTATGCTGAAACACACAACAGCATGGCGACGAAACTGGAGGAAATGGAAGACCAGCTAGAAAAACAGGAGCTGAAAAGCATAGATTTAGAGGATAGGTCCCGGCGCCAAAAGGGTAAGAGGGGCCCCCGAAGACGTCCTGGCCGCGGACCTTGTGGCCTACCTGACGGGCCTATTCCAAGCCCTAGCTCCTGACATCCCACCCAGCATGATGCTCTTACACCTGCCGGCATCTACCGCTCGGGATGTCCTAACGAAGCTACATTATTACCATGTCAAAGAGGCGATTCTCCGATCCAAATGCCTTCCACAAGACATGCCGGAAAAATACAGATCCACTCAAGTGTTCGCTGACCTCTCTGCCGAAACCCTGAGGCGCAGGAGGGCCTTCAAAGACATAACATCGGAGCTCAGGAACAGAAACATCCAATACCATTGGGGCTTACCAATCAAGCTACTAATAGTCAGAGAAGGCAAAACACATGCGGCGTCGGATGTAGACACAGCCACCTGCCTGCTGAGAAGCTGGGGCATCATCACGGCAGCCGCGAACAAAGGATCCAAACGACAACTGGAGGTACAACCGAAGTGGAAGTCGGCCAGATACTCCAAATCATCCAGAGCGACGACGGGCAAATAACAGAGATAAGCGGCTGACAAGCATCTTCTATCTGAGACACAAGGAGCCTATCCCACGTTTGAAACAGCTTACATATCTTAGTTACGAAATGACTTTTTTGAGAACAAGGACTGAAAATGGGTAATATACTTGCATCTTGTGCTTCACATAGACGTTTATTGCATGTTGTCAGAGGTTAAAATAGTATAATAAGCGGAGGGAAGGGATAGCAGAGGGGACGGGGGGCCAAGCGATTTTACACTGCACAGGTGGGATGGCTTCTCATCAGGGATCCCCACTAGTCCCGCTTCACCATATGCCATTACACAACATAAACCATCGACTCACATGCCAATCCCCTCCCTCCTGCCCATCACTCAGAGAAGCGCCACAATACGCGGCCCGTAGGGGCTTCAACGCGAATCTCAGGCCCTTCAGAACGGGGGGTTTGTAATTATATACCAAGGTCCTAAGACATGCAGTGATTTCTTTGAACGTTCCTAGCATATAATTCACAGGGGACAAATAACAGAGCCGACCTGGTTCCACGCACAAGGTATAGCTAGTGGGAGAAACTAGCAGGAGAAAATCTATCCACGAAATCCCGTAGGGCACACTGCCCGGGAAAATGTTTTGGTTATGGTTATGTTTATATGTTTACTGTTTTTTTTATTTGGCAATGTCTATGATCGCATATGTTACTGTAAATAACGGCCTTGACAGGAGCAAATCTCAGGTGAAACACACACACGGGTACCCCCACACGCACAGTATTAACAGAGGTCACGCAGGAGCCCTCCAGAGACCTAACTCCCAAAAGAGCAATATATTTAGACGACACGAGAAAGACACCGTAAGGGCATCACACAGGCTAACCACGATCCACAGCATAAGGAAAAAGCGACCGCCAACCGCTCACATTCAGTCTTAAATGATATTGCCATAATGTATAAGGCTTGAATATACCCTTCAAACGCCATATACTAGAAAAGGAACTACGCAAAAACCAGGCAGACATTGTATACCTGCAGGAAACTCACTATAGGGGGGACACGCACCCATCTCTGTGCACCCGCTTGTATCCCCACCAAATCCACGCCACAACGTCGCACAAATCCCAAGGATTCTCCATACTTCTCAGCAAAGACCTGACGGTGACATCAAACACACACATTATAGACCCAGGGGGACAGTACATCATCTGGCAGGGCACTATCAATGACACAGACTACACCTTGGTCAACATATATTCCCCAAATACTAACCAAAGGAACTTCCTTCATGGAGTTCTCACGAAAGCAGATTCAGTAAAAAAAGGCACCCTCATACTCAGCGGTGACCTTAATCATGTCCTTGACCCAACAGTGGACTCCACTAGATCTCCCTCCACCCCACATTACAGCACCCTTAAAAAACAAAGCAAAGCACTTAGAGCTCTGTTGGCCACGTTCGGCCTACGAGATGTGTGGAGGGCCCTCCACCCGAAAGAAAGAACGTATACCCACCATTGCAAAGTACACAACTCGTATTCGAGAATAGACGGGTGTCTAATGCACGACACCACCCTGACCCAAGTGCTGGATTGTGAGATAGCAACCATTCATTGGTCAGATAACGCCCCAGTCATAACAACACTTACAAGCTCATACGAATACAAGCACAGGAGCCCCTGGCGTCTCAATGCGAGACTCCTCAAAGACACAGAGAAAAAGAACTTCAGCACTACTTCACCACAAACACCACATCAGTCCGAAACCCACATGTGCTTTGGTTAGCCCATAAGGCTGTGATTAGGGGCACACTAATAAGCAGAGCGTCATACATTAAAAAGCAAGCCGACAAGGAACTGACACAAACTAAACAGCAGTTAGAACAACTACATAGGGAAAACCAAAAGATCCCAGGGTCAGATCACAAATGACGAATAACAGCCCTACAAGAGAAACTCAAGGAGATCAGGCTACACAAATTTGGATTCCTGCTCAATAGACTAAAAACACACACATACGTACAAGGCAACAAGGCAAGCAAGCTCCTGGCCCAAAGACTGAGGGACAGACAACAACAAACACGAATAGCACACATAGTGAATACAGCAGGTCTTAAACTACACTTACCCGCAGAGATATTTGTGGAATTCGCACAATACTACAGCCAGCTCTATAATCTCAAAGATGACCTAAACACCCCAAATCCCTCAACCACAAGTATACAATCATACCTAGCAGAGATCCCTCTACCAGAGGTAACGGAACCCCAACAACAAATTCTAGCCTCCCCGATCACGGAAAACGAAAAAATTGATTGCATCGACTCGCTTCCTAAAGGCAAAGCCCCGGGACCCGACGGGTACACAAATAAATACTACGCGAAATTCAAACACCTCCTGGCCCCACAAATCGCATTAGCGTATAACCATGCACAACCTCTGAATTTTTTGCGGCCAAAGTGATAACCCTACCGAAACAAGGCAAACCACTGACACTCTGTCAGAATTTTCGCCCAATATCACTACTGAATGCTGACACCAAACTATATGCCAAGATTCTAGCCATGCGGCTTAAAAACATACTGCCATCAATTATCTCAGATGACCAAGTAGGATTTGTCCAGGGGAGACAGGGCTCGGACAATACCCGGAAAGTAGTAGACATCATACAAACTATTCACGCTGACAGAATGCAGGGTCTCATGGTCTCCCTTGACGCTGAGAAAGCCTTTGACAGACTGAATTGGCTGTTTCTCGAGGCTGTACTTACGTAATTTGGGATCCCACAACAATTCCTAACAGCAGTTAAGGCCCTATATAGCTCTCCAAACGCAGCGGTGTCCACGTCGCCATTACTAATGGTACCAGACAGGGATGCCCCTTGTCACCATTTCTTTATGTACTGGCCCTAGAACCGCTTGCTGAAGCAAATAGACGCAACCCAAACATTCATGGGATAACAATAAAGGACCAAGACTACAAAATACACTTGTTCGCAGACGACGTCCTACTGACTCTTTCCCAACCAAACATCTCCCTCCCCAACCTCCAAAAAGAACTGCAGAATTATAGTGCACAATCCTACTATAAACTCAACACCACAAAGACCCAAGCAATGGGAATAGGCATAGAGAGAGACACCATGGACAGATTATGGACAGCATTTAAGTATGACTGGAGACAGGACTATCTTACTTTTCTAGGTATCAGACTGATGAGATCCCATAATGCTCTTTTCACGATGAACAATCAAAAGTTACATACAGACATAGAAAACACCCTAAAGAACTGGGAGGGAAAATATATGTAATGGATAGGCCGGTGTGCGGCTATTAAAATGGTGATATTACCAAAGATCCTGTACCTATTCCGCACATTACAAATCAGTACCCCCCCTAAATTCCTCAAAGCCCTACAGACTACACTACTCAAGTTTGGTTGGCAAAACAAGAAGCCAAGAGTCCCTTGGAGGCTCCTATCCCGCACAGTGAGGGACGGGGGCTTGGGCTTCCCAGACGTAAGGGAATACCACAGGGCTGCCCAACTCGCCAATGTAATCGGTTGCCACGCCATAGATCAGCCCCCACAATGGGTGGCATTGGAATCCTCCAGACTTGGGGGGAAACATCTGCCACACCTCCTCTGGGCCCCCAAAGGGATGCGACCTCAAACACCCAAAATGCTGCCGACTACCCGGTTGATCCTCTCAATTTGGGATAAGAACAGAAACAGGGTTTGCTCACCATCCAAGTGGTCCCCAGCAACCCCACTGAAAACCCTACATGTGATAAACCCGTCATTCAACTATAAGACATGGGCCTCACACGGAGTAACCCACCTACACCAGATGACCCATAAAGGGGCACTAAAGAGTTTCACAGACCTAAAAACCCAATATAATATACCACAAACGGCCCAATTCTCTTAAATGCAACTGAACAACGCGATCGGTAGGGGCAACTCACTGACACACGGGAACCAAGAGACAGGGCTCATGTCACGATTTGAAAGCAAATGCATTGGCCCTCAACAACCAAAGAAAACCCTCTCATTCTGCTACAACTCTATTGTAGGGGAACCACAGGCACAACTATGGGGATTCCAGAGGGAATGGCACAAAGACCTAGGCAAAGACCTGACACCCTTGGAATGGACAAGAGCATTTACAGCTCATAAGGGCTCATCTCAGTGTGCCTCACACCTTGAAATAGCGAGGAAAATACTGTACCGCTGGTACCTGACACCCAGTAAGCTGTCCAAAATGTACCAATCAACCAGCAACACCTGCTGGAGATGCCAAGAGACACCCGGGGACATGTTTCATATATGGTGGAAATGCCCACGGATCAGGCCATTCTGGGGTAAAGTAGAAGAAATAATCAACAAAAGCACAGGGACACAAGTGCCGCTAGCAGCAGAGTCCTACTTACTACACATCTTGCCTCAACCAACTGAAACCTGTCCGCAAATTAATGTTCTTAATAATTATAGCAGCACAAACGATAATTGCCAGGTACTGGAGGTCGGATCTGCCGTAGAAGAGGTACTCAGTCTGATATCCACTGACATATGAAAGATTTGGTACACCTCAGGTGTCCACGAACGTGCAGACTTATGACCTGTGGCAAAAGTATAGAGCGCACCTCCCTTCTGTCAGAGAAGAGCCCATGACGATCCACGCCACGCATTAGCATGCACCAATAGCTCACATACGGGCAACCCCCAACGAGCAGCCCGGACGGAGCACATCAAAAGATAGGCACACACTACTGCAGCAACAATCCATAGTACTTGCCATTCACTGTATATAAATTCATGTTTCCATATATAGAATTTATTTTGTATTGCTTTGTTTTATTTTCTGTGTATCTGTTGGGTACATCGCAAGCAGGGTACTGTAATGGACAAGTTCAACATCACGAGGGACAACCTCGAACGCAAAACTTAACACGAGTAAAATGTAAACCATGTTAAACGTGTAAAATGTAAAAGGTGTTAACTACAGGCAACAGTAGTTTAAACGATGAAAAATGGCCACTGGGCCCTTTGACCTCCCACTCCTTATTTCTTTATTCTGTATCCCTCTCAATGCCTTGCGATTGTACTGAAAATAAAAATTGTCAATTTAAAAAAAATAAAAAATGTTTGCTTGCTAGTTTTAAATAATTACCTTCAAGTGTTTCATATCCCTTTAACTTCCAGATTTCACACTTCTTCCAAGGCTATTACAACATTTAAGTATCTAATTAGATTTAGGCTGTGGAGACAAGCAAAGCTCCTGATGAGCATTACTGCATCTCACCTACATCCTTCCTGTGATTATTAATATTTGATTAAAATACCGTAAGCACTTAAACTTTTCTATTCTGATGCTTCTCTGCCCATAAACACTGCAAATCCTGCACAAACGTATGGCAACTTATTCAGTATACTTTTGAGAGTTATGATTGCTTATGGTTATAATTGATTTCGGAGATGTCTGGGTTTCTTTTTAACGTTTTATTGAAAGCACGTGAATGTCACATGTATTTACCAAACACTGAATTGTAGTGAACTGAAATTTTTTGTGTGCAAATTTTAGGCAAAAATGTGCCTTTTTTTTTTAGATTTGTGAATGTATGCATACCTCGATACCTCCACAATTGTGTATAGAGGATTTTAACCATTGCAAATAGAATTAATTTATTGTGATCAAATTTCCTTTGCAATGGCTGCCCAGACAGCAGAGCCTGTGATATCATTCATGCTCTGGCTCTTGTGACACCCCCTGTAGATGAACGGCCCACTAGGGATCTACATATGTCCCTTCACAGCCCTGCTGTAAAGTGGGGGATGTAGGGAAGCAGCGCTCAACAACCTTAAGTCTTTGTGTGGAACCCAATAGAGCCAATATGTGAGAGAAAACAAAATGGGACAGGAATACTAATATATAGTGAAGTATGTCTATAACAGCAGAATATAAGGAAACAATATACTGCACTCACACTTTTCTGGAGCTCAAGATCAGCTCCAGATCACAGCGTATGGATGGTACAATCCCCATCTGTGGATGTTAGGATGGACCTGATTTCCTCTGGTATCGTATCCCAGTGCCAGTAATCCACATGGTATATTCCAGATGATGCTCCAGTGATATATTTAAGATATAAAAGAACAGGAATAGTGTTCTCTGTATAAATAAAACAAAAAAATAAAGAGAGAAACATACTCGCAATAGATGAGAAAATAGGGATTGCTCAGTCTTTTACAGCATAGGTGAGTTTTCCCCAACCCGGGAATGTGAGATACAGTTTCTCCAATAAAAGATGTCCAATGAAGATCCAGGGGTAAAATGCAGATTCATTTTATTAAATAAAAAGAAAAGTAAGTAACACACTTACGTGTTTCACCTATACAGAAGACTTTTTCAAAGTGTTTTATAAATAGATGAAAATAAAAATATTTATTAAGCAAAAAAGTAAAATAACAAATAAAATATATAAATGTCCCAACAGTATAAAAATCCAATGTGTTTCCTCCGATACCAGACTTCTCCAGGTATCTGGGACAGCATCAAAGATGATTTGTTTATATAACACCTCCAATTTGTAACCGGGAACAGCTGGCAGCTGGCTGCGTTCCACCATGGAGTGCACTTGTTCGTATGGTAAGAGTTTTTTGTTTTAAGAGAGAAGACAAAAAAAATCCCACAGAGCAGAATAGAGACCGGGGGTCTAGTAGCGTGGACACCCAGCACAGGTCGTTCTCCTTCAGCCTTTTTATACAAGGGTCCCTCAACAGGCACGACAGCATGAAAGACCACATTTGCACAAGGTTGGATGCCGAGCTACTCATTTCCCGTTCCTCCTTCTCACACAGAGCAGAATAGGGACTGTTCCCCCTACATAGGGTCACTTGGCAGATATAGATTGACACCTCTCCTCAAAGCCCCTGATACACACTTACACAGAGCAGAATAGAGACTGTTCCCCGCCATCAGAGACCATGATACACACTGACACAGAGCAGAATAGAGACTGTTCCCCGTCCTCAAAGCCCCTGATACACACTGACACAGAGCAGAATAGAGACTGTTCCCCGTCTTCAGAGACCATGATACACACTGACACAGAGCAGAATAGAGACTGTTACCCCCTACATAGGGTCACTTGGCAGATATGGCGTGGTCGTGGGAGGAGGAGGATGACTTTCACCTCTTCCCCTGTTAGATTCCCGTTGTGCTGTGACATCACCCTTATACGCTGTGTAAAGCATACTATTTAATTTGATCAGCATGGCCACTTGAGTTTTTATAGTTTTCAAGCTGCTTGTAGTTTATATATGGTTCCCAAAAATCAAACAAACGATAAAGTAAGCATGTAAGGATTCAGAATTTTCTTTCAAACCCTTACACATTGTGTGTACGTATTTTTTATCTTAAGTTTGTGGCTTTAAAGAGGTTCACGTTGTTTCTATGATGTGCATAACATGTTCTTGTAAATGTTTGTTAATTTTTTCCTGGAATTTTAATTTTGGAATCTGAATAAAGATAGTCAAATCCCTGATACACACTGACACAGAGCAGAATAGGGACTGTTCCCCCTACATAGGGTCACTATGTGCCTTTTTTGGTTTGGTTTTTGAAGCCACAGTGCAGCACCAGAGGGCCTAAAAATTAGGCATGTACACATGCCTGAAAAATGTGGTATTGTTGCAGCTGCTGCTGTAGCAGCAGCCAGAAAAATTGATGTTTGTTTCACAGGCAGAAAGTGCCCTAAAACATGGCGGCTTGAACTCTAGTTGGTGGCGGATAAGTCACGCAAGTCAACCGGCATTCATAGCTAAAATACAGCAGCGTGTGGACCATTTTTAGCCCAAGGCAGCTCATCTCATCAGGCCTTTTTTAATCGAATGTATCGCCCAGTGTCAGTCCCTTCGGGATCCATCCCTCATTCATCTTAATAAAGGTGAGGTAATCTAGACTTTTTTGACCTAGGCGACTTCTCTTCTGAGTGACAATACCTCCTGCTGCACTGAAGGTCCTTTCTGACAGGACACTTGAAGCGGGGCAGGCCAGAAGTTCCATCGCAAATTGGGATAGCTCAGGCCACAGGTCAAGCCTGCACACCCAGTAGTCAAGGGGTTCATCGCTCCTCAGAGTGTCGATATATGCAGTTAAGGCGAGGTAGTCTGCTACCTGTCGGTCGAGTCGTTCTCTGAGGGTGTATCCCGAGGGCTGTGGTGATGCGTAGGACTTAAAAAGGTCCGCATGTCCTCCATCAACAACACGTCTTTAAAGCGTCCTGTCCTTTCCGGCGTGGTCGTGGGAGGAGGAGGATGACTTCCACCTCTCCCCCTGTTAGATTCCCGTTGTGCTGTGACATCACCGTTATACGCTGTGTAAAGCATACTTTTTAATTTATTTTGCAAATGCTGTATCCTTTCCGACTTGTAATTCAGTAACATTTCCGCCACTTTCTGCTTATACCGGGGGTCTAGTAGCGTGGACACCCAGTACAGGTCGTTCTCCTTCAGCCTTTTTATACGAGGGTCCCACAACAGGCACGACAGCATGAAAGACCCCATTTGCACAAGGTTGGATGCCGAGCTACTCATTTCCCGTTCCTCCTCCTCACTGATGTCAATGAAGGCATGTTCTTCCCCCCAGCCACGTACAACACCACGGGTACCAGATAGGTGACAACGATCACCCTGGGATGCCTGTTGTGGTTGGTCTTCCTCCTCCTCCTCAAAGCCACATTCCTCCTCTGACTCCTCTTCCTCACAATCCTCTTCCAGCGTTGCCACAGGTCCAGCAAGCGATGCTGATAAGGCTGTTTCTGGTGGTGATGGTGACCACAATTCTCCCTCTTCCTCTTCACGCTCATCTACAGCCTGATCCAGCACTCTTCGCAGGGCACACTCCAGGAAGAAAACAAATGGTATGATGTCGCTGATGGTGCCTTCGGTGTGACTGACTAGGTTTGTCACCTCCTCAAAAGGACAACTAAATGCTCTTAAATCTATTACAGTGAAAAAAATTTTTTTCTTTTTAAATGTCAAGCTTAAGCTATTGTGACACCAGTGAGTGAGTGGTGGCACTGGGCAAATGGGCACAGTATCCACTGAGCCTGACACAGAAGCTGGCAGACAACTAACTGCTCTTCAATCTATTACAATCTATTTTGGGGTTTTAAATGCACGCTATAGAGACACCAGATATGAGTGGCAAATTACACTTGCTGAGGTTGGCAGAGCACACGCTGAAGGCCTGACACCCAGACGCTTGCAGACAACTAACTGCTATTAGCTTACAGTGAAACCCTTTTTTTGTTTTTAAAGGCACGCTATAGTCACACCAGATATGAGTGGTGGCACTGGGCAAATGGGCACAGTATCCACTGAGCCTGACACAGAAGCTGGCAGCCTACAGGCATTGCGCATGAGCGTCCAGTAACGTGGCAAAAAAATTCCCAGCTCCCCAGAGGCTGTCCTAGCACCCTGGTCATACAAATATTCATTAACAGCCTTTTCTTGTTGGAGCAGGCGGTCGAACATTAGGAGTGTTGAATTCCAACGTCTCGGGCTGTCGCAAATCAAGCGCCTCACTGGCATGTTGTTTCGCCGCTGGATATCGGCAAAGTGAGCCATGGCCATGTAGGAATGCATGAAATGGCCACACACCTTCCTGGCCTGCTTCAGGACGTCCTGTAAGCCTGTGTACTTATGCACAAAGCGTTGTACGATCAGATTACACACATGTGCCATGCACGGCACATGTGTCAACTTGCCCAACTTCAATGCCGCTAACAAATTTTTTCCGTTGTCACAAACCACTTTGCCAATATCCAGTTGCTGCGGAGTCAGCCACTTTTCCACCTGTGCGTTCAGGGCGGACAGGAGTGCTTGTCCGGTGTGACTCTCTGCTTTCAAGCAAGTCAAACCCAAGACGGCGTGACACTGCGTGATGTGGATTAGTACCTGGGGAGCTGGGGGGGTGCCGTTGATGTGGAGCAAGACGCAGCAGCAGAAGAGGACTCAGCCGAGGAGGTTATGGAAGAGGATGGAGTAGGAGGAGTAGAGGAGGTGGCAGCAGGACTGCCTGCAAGTCGTGGCGGTGTCACCAACTCCTCTGCAGAGCCATGCATTCCATGCTTGGCAGCAGTCAGCAGGTTTACCCAATGCGCAGTGTAGGTGATATACCTGCCCTGACCATGCTTTGGAGACCAGGTATCAGTGGTCAGATGGACCCTTGCCCCAACACTGTGTGCCAGACATGCCTTTACTTCCTTTTGCACAATCGAGTACAGGTTGGGGATTGCCTTTTGTGAAAGGAAATTTCGGCCGGGTACCTTCCACTGCGGTGTCCCAATAGCTACAAATTTTTTGAACGCCTCAGACTCCACCAGCGTGTATGGTAAAAGCTGGCGGGCTAATAGTTCGGACAAGCCAGCTGTCAGACGCTGGGCAAGGGGGTGACTTTCTGACATTGGCTTCTTACACTCAAACATGTCCTTGACAGACACATGACTGTGGGCAGATGAGCGGGAACTGCTCAAGGCGGGAGGCGGAGTGGCGGATGGTTGAGAGGGGGCAAGGAGGACAGCAGTGGTTGACGTGGATGAAGATGCTGGACCAGGAGGAGGATGGCGGCTTAGAGTTTGCGTGCTGCTTGTACTCATGTGTTGATCCCATAGGCGTTTGTGATGTGAGATCATGTGCCTACGCAAAGCAGTTGTACCTAGGTGGGTGTTGGACTTCCCACGACTCAGTTTCTTTTGGCACAGGTTGCAAATGGCATCGCTGTTGTCAGAGGCAGACACACAAAAAAAATTCCACACTGCTGAGCTCTGCAATGACGGCATTCTGGTGGTGGACACAGCATGCGTTGATTGGCGTGCTGTCGGGCTGACCCCGGGTGCCGATGCATGCTGTCTGACTGTGCCACTAGCTCCTTACGACGACCCCCCCCCTGCTTCCAACTCGTCTCCTCCTCCTCCTCTCTGTCTCCCCATCTGAATTTTCGCCCTGTTCTTCTTCTTGCCGAGCGGGCACCCACGTGACATCCATGGACGCATCGTCATCATCAACCGCTTCACTTGTATCTGACAACACAGCAAAGGAAGCAGCAGCGGGTACAACATCATCATCATCATCACACCGTACGTCCATGTGTGTAATGCTGCCTGCCTGAGACATATCCCTGTTATCTACATCCTCTCACAATAATGGTTGCGCATCACTCATTTCTTCAAACGTTTGTGTGAATAACTCCTCTGACATACCAAGTAAAGCGGCTGTGGTGCTAGTTTTGGTGGTGGCGGCAGGCGGGTGAGTGGTATCTTGAGAGGTGCCTGAAGCTAAGCTGGAGGAGGATGGTGCGTCAAGGTTCCGAGCGGTGGCTGTAGAAGATTGGGTGTCCAGTGTTAGCCAGTCAACTATGTCCTCAGAACCTCTACAAGTTCAGTGTACGTGGCCTCTGAAAACTGGCCATTATTCTAGGGCCAAAGGGAATCACAGCATCACGACCACGATGGCCCCTGCGGGGTGGTCTGCCTCTGCCTGTCATTTTTGGGGGGATTAGTGGTACTATGCGTGCAAGCTACTGTGAGACCAGATATGAGTGGCAATGTGCAATGGCAGAGGTCTGCAGAGTACACGCTGTAGGCCTGACACACCCGCTTGAAGACAACTAACTGCTATTCAATCTATAACAGTGAAAAATAAATATGTTTTTAAATGCTCGCTATTGTGACACCAGAAATAGGTGGCAATGTGCACTGGCAGAGGTTGGCAAAATACACGCTGTACGCCTGACACCCGCTTGAAGACAATTAACTGCTATTCAATCTATAACAGTGAAGAAAGTTTTTTGGTTTTAAATGCACAAAATTGTGACACCAGATATGAGTGGCAATGTGCACTGGCAGGGTTCTGCAGGGCACACGCTGAAGGAAGGCCTGACACACCCGCTTTAAGGACACTGACTGCTATTAGCTTACACTGGAAAACTGTTTTTCTTTGTAAAAGCACGCTAGAGAGACACCAGATATGAGTGGCAACTGTCAAAGTACGCTGGCAGGGTTCTGCAGGGCACACGCTGAAGGAAGGCCTGACACACCCGCTTTAAGGACACTGACTGCTATTAGCTTACATTGGAAAACAGTTTTTCTTTGTAAAAGCACGCTACAGAGACACCAGATATGAGTGGTGGCACTGGGCAAATGGGCACAGTATCCACTGAGCCTGACAAAGAAGCTGGCAGACAACTAAATGCTCTTAAATCTATTACAGTGAAAAAAAAAATTTCTTTTTAAATGTCAAGCTTAAGCTATTGTGACACCAGTGAGTGAGTGGTGGCACTGGGCAAATGGGCACAGTATCCACTGAGCCTGACACAGAAGCTGGCAGACAACTAACTGCTCTTCAATCTGTTACAGTGAAAAAAAATGTTTTCTTTTTAAATGTCAAGCTTAAGCTATTGTGACACCAGATATGAGTGGTGGCACTGGGCAAATGGGCACATTATCCACTGAGCCTGACACAGAAGCTGGCAGGCAGGCAACTACAATTACATTACACAAAAAAAAAAGCAGTCTGATGTTCTAGCCCTAAAAATGGCTTTTTGGGGTGCTGTTCTTACAGCAGAGATCAGATGAGTCCTTCAGGATTGTAGTGGACACTGAATACCCTAGCCTAGCTATCAATTTCCTCATCTAATGAACAGCAGCTACACTTTCCCTCCTCTCAGTAAGCATGTAGCTTCAGAATGAATCTAAAATGGATGCTGGGAGGGAGGTGGGAGGGTGTGGAAGGGAGGGTCTGCTGCTGATTTGCTGGAATGTGTCTGCTGACCGTGAGGCACAGGGTCAAAGTTTGCTCAATGATGACGAATAGGGGGCAGATCGAACCGCCCATGTGTTCGCCCGCGGTGGCGAACGCGAACACGCTATGTTCGCCGGGATCTATTCGCCAGCGAACAGTTCGGTACATCACTAGTCGTGATACTCTTGTGATTCCTGCTCATTGAGCAGATGATCGAAGGTGATTGATGCTTCTTCGATTTTACACGAGCCTTCTTCGACGTTGAAGGGATACAAAGATAGGATAGCGAATAATCCTTCTGGGGCGGAATGGAATATTTGATCGACAATTTCGTCCTCAGTTAAGTATTCTTCAGGGATGAGGCCTATAATTTGGTTTTGGAAACCAAATGTATAGTACTCAGCATCCAATGCTAGACCTAATAATGTTCCTTTTGGTAAAGTAACACTATTGGGTGTAACATTGTTGACCATTATATAGGTGGGAGTGTTACCAATACTTACCATTGGTGTATGCGTTACCATCATCCCTAATTGTTGTATCCTGTTGGATAAACAGATTAGGGCATCAGAGTTTTCTAATCTCTGACCCTCCTTGACCTGTAGGGGTAAAAGAAAGTTACTTGTCCCTTGAGGAATGGTTATGTCATCAGGTACTTGAATACTTACCGCATATGGTAGTATTTGTCCTGATTTCAGGGCGGTTTCCTCGTGAAGGTATTCACAAGGATTACCTTTTAACCTTGTCCACAATTTGGAATTAATCAGGTCAAGGTGTTTGGCAAAGCGATGTATGACATCATTGCCAATGTAAACCTGATAGCGAGGTTCGTCTATCACTAGGAATACATGTTTAACTGTCTTATTTCCGATGGAAATAGATAGTAAACATTTTGCTATCACATTGTGACTCTCTGATTCGCCATCCAGGTTCTGGATCCACCTGTCATGTGGGGAAGCGTACCTGATCATTTAGGATTAGCGATCTGCTTTAACAGACTTCTGCTAACATAGCTGTTCTCACTCTGTAAGTCCAGCTTTCAATTCCTACTTCTTCCTAAGTCATTTATTTGCATAGGAAAGAATAAGTTGTTATTAATTCTTTCAATTCTTTCAATTGGGCATGACCTGCCAGATCGACAGATTCAACATAGTCCCTGTGGAGAGAAATGGTTAAAACATCACCTTCCAGAGAGACATTCTGGATCCTCTCTAGAGCAATTCTTACGGAATGCTCATCTACAGGTGCGATTGCATCATTCACCTGCAGGATAGTCACGTCAGGTGACTGACTATTCCTAAAATGTACCTTTATCGAGTCAGGTCTTTCTTCTATCACATGGCAGTTATGATCAGATTGTACATGTGATTTCTCATAGGTTATAGGAACCTTAGCTTGTGACCATACAATTCCACTCACACAGTTAATAATTGTGTTAAGTCTTCTGAGTATGTCTATACCCAGAATCAGTCGGTCATAGGGAAGATCTACCACTATCACCGGGTGTCTAAAGGTTTTGTTACCTATTTTAAACTTTAACCAGGTATTGCCAATAACATGAAGGGCATTTCCTCCTACACTCAACAGAGCATTGGGGAAATCTCTTAGCTTCGGTTTATCCGCTGCTAAATCCATTACCTGCTGGAAGTAGGTGTTGGATAAGATAGTGGCTTGTGAACTAATATCTATTAACCCTTTGAAAGGCTGGGGTAGCGAATCCTGTATTTCTACAGACATGTAGTACCTTCCTTCATGTTCTTCTAATTCACATAAGAATTTAGAATGTGTCAACATATTACTTGTTTTCCATACTTTACCGGTCACAGCAGTAGTTTCTACCTGTACTGAGGAATGCTCAGTCTTACCCACAGGCCCATCCTTTTTGGGAATATCTTGAACTATCAAGCGGGAACTAGTGGTCGGCATCTCATCAGTTAACCCTTTCAGGTCTGGATCCTGGAAACTAGTGGCTGCTGGGGCTATTTTAGCCTTTGGCTGAAATGAAAAAGCAGAGGAACACGTTGCGCCTCCTTCACCCGGAAGTGAAGTCACAGGGTAGGCAATAGGTATCCTAACACAACTATTGTTTATTTGACTGTTAGTACCTGGAAAGAAAACAGGGTTAGGTATTACATCTACTGACAACCTAGCCTGTTTAGTCACAGTAGCTATATTTGCTGTGGCACCTGTTGCTGCTGCTGCAGTTGCACAGGTGGCTCTGCAATTGGAGCAGTCCCTAAAAAAGGATTATTGGCAAAGACTTGGTTAATCTTTGTCATTTCCTCCATTAAGTTGCCCATCTGGTCTGTCAATTGACCAACCTGACGACGCAAATTATTTCCCCCATTGCCGTTTTGTCTTTGCCCATTAGAATTTGGCTGGGATGGCTGAGACTGTTGGGAGTTATTGGAAGCAGATTGGTTGTTTCTGTTTTCATATCTCCTATTTCCCTGAGGATTCCTTCTCCATTGGGAATTGCCTTGGTTCTTATTAACCCAGGGGCATTTATTCCCATTGGAATTGGATTTTTCAGAGTTATCAGAGGAATTTGCAGAATTGCTTCTGGCGTTTTCCCGTTTCTGAGGTTTTGGTGTTTTCAAAACCTCGGAATAGGTCCTCTTTTTCTGTTGGGTTTCTAAACCTAACTGAATTGTAGTCTCTGACACTATTTTATCACCAGGTTTCTTAACCTTTGGCTGATTTTCGTCCTGTGCATGGTGTATAGTATACAATTTCATGCACTGACTGACTAGCCATTCTAATGGTAACTTACAATCGTAATCTCTTGCGAGATTCATTTGTATGTTTACCGGCATGGCATGAAAATACAGATCTTTGAAGTCTGTACTTTCATATCTGGGTTTTCTTTGGGCCACGGAATATGCATTTTTAAAGATTATTACAAATTCTCTGGGGCTTTGATCTGGACGGCACTTTAAGTTATAAAGCGATTTCTTAGCAGAAGCAATGGTTTTATACTTACCATATTCCATGATTATTTCATATTTCATCTTGACCAGGACATTAGCTGTATAGCTTGAAGACTTTCTAGATAAACACGGCACATTGAATCAAAGGTCCATGTAATGAACCATTTCTTAGGGATGTCATCATACATGCTCAATGAATTCATGGCTCTTTCATAATTTTCCAGATGTTCAGATATGTTTCCTGAACCTCTAGAAAATTGTGGGACAGTCTCTCTAAGGAATTTAATAACCTTTGGCGAATCATAAACATGCATCGTTGATTTACGATGTCTGTTTTTGTTTTCCTTTCTTTTTGGTAAACGTCTATGCGATCCGGCTGCTGAAGAGGAATTAGATCCGTACAACAGTGCAGATGGCATATTAGTCACATGGCCTTCAGAGTGGATAGTGCAATCACTTTCACTCCCATCACTGAGCTTCTCGTTCACTGTCACAATTCTGATCAGCATCAGAGTTCTGCTAGTGTACGGAACCATGTCTGTTTTCATTCCCATCACCTTGAACCTGATTCTCTGTGTCAAGTTTGGCCAAGACAGTCTTTTCAAACTGTTCTGCCCAAGATTGCCAATAATCTACAGTTTTTTTTCTCTGAATTACCCACATCTTTTCTTTGAGACTGTTTTATGAAAACCTGGTCTGGTGTGGGAAAATCATAATAAGGAGGGGATTTACAGATAGTGTTTTCTTGCATTTTTGTGCAACTTTTTGGCACACAATGATGACTACTAACCTAACTGTCTGATTCCTGACTCTCCTTTTCATACTCATCCAATTGCATATTTATCCGTCAAAGCTTTAAGTTCTTTTTCATGATCAGCCTGACGGATTTCATGCTCAGCAAGTAAATCTTGGTATTTCCCATTTTGAATGCCCAGATCGTCACTGTATGTGTCCAATTTGGCATTCAGTACCTTGTTTTCATCTAACGCCTTAAGAAGTGCTGTCATAAAGAAAGGCCAAGAGTGTATTATGAACCCCATGTTCTTTTGTCCACCAATTTCTTTAAGATATGTTATTATGTGTGAATCACTTAGAATGGTTTCTTTAGCTTCCCATTCTATGCCCTTCAACCAATCTTCATAGCTTAAATCATTTTTCATATGTTTATGAATATGGACTAAAGCATTTTTTCTTAGGTCTTCAATCATTTCAGCATTGTCTGATACAGAGCGTCACTGGCCATATTTAATCTCAATACGAAACTCTTTTCTATATCAAGATTAATATTGCATGAATTACACCAATATTACGGAATATAATTTCAACTTTAATGATCTCAGCACCGTGCCTCCAATTTGTGGGGATATTTATGGGATGATAATAGTAAACAGTCGAGAATTGACCACTATTTCAATTCTCTAGATCCCAAAGATCGTTATCATGTAAGTGAAATGTATTCATACAAATAAAATCACAATTTATGTTATAAAAATAGATACAATTTATTGTGACAAATTAAATAATAATAATATGTAACATGCGTGATAATCAATGAATATTTAGTATAACATAGTATGCAATACAATGGCAATACACATTCCAATGGTTAACCCCATCATGTCAGGGTGGCGTTTCGGTGCCCGGAACCCAGACACAGTGTCCAGGTGGCGGTGTGTGGACCGGGACCCAATATGCCTGGTGTTAAGTGGGAGTCTTCAGCGTGGAGGTGGATTAGCAGGGTCTGGTGCAGGGTAACCGCACGCCCCCTGGTGTTGAGCACCAGCGTTTGTGCAGCCACATACCAAGACCCTGATTCAGTTTATGCGGATAACAGGAACTAGGAGCTTGGAAATGAAGCATACTTCCCAGGAGCTGAATAGGGAGGCTCTGCAGCAAGATTGTATCCAGTACTAGAAACAAGGCTAGACTAGAGATAGGCACCAAACATGAAAACAAAACAGAACTAGTAGAACCCAGAACCAAAGAAGGATAGTAAGCTAAACCCAGAACATATACACAAGACATGAGGAAAACATGAACATAACATGGGCATGACTGGATAGGACTGTACATGGGCTGGGTATACAAATGAAACAAGACAAGATAACATAGGCAAAACAAGAGGAGAAATAACTAAGTACTACATATGAAAATCATGGGGATTTAGTCACACTATATGATCATACATTGCATAAACCTGCCAACAACGCCAATGTACCCCTTATCTGGCAGGTCCTACACTGCCTAATGTATGCTAAACTAACCACAGATTCAGAACACATATATAGCACTTACCTGCAAGAAAGGACAGAAGCAGTGAGCAGCTGCCTGCAGGAAAACTGACACATAATGAAAGATGGAAACAAATGGGTGTGGCAAATAAAACAAACATTTAAATGAATCCAAGAGACTGGGAAATCCAAGGGTGGATTACAGGAATGAACATAGAAATCCCAGCATAAAGAAAACCAGACATAGACTAGAAAACCAAAAAACCAAGGAAAACTAAGCAAGAATAGCAAAAAGAGTACTGGATACCAGAAGCCAAGTCCAGACATCAGAACAGAGCAGAGCAGATCATGACACATCAATTGTCAAGACAAGATTTATGAGGGGCTTCACAGAGAAAGAAAGTAACTTCACACAGCGCAACGAAAGGCCATAAAACTTTGGCTAACAGTTAGATCAACTGAGTAACCCTTTCAACGCTGGTTAGATCCTCCTAGGCATATAATACCTATTCTCATGTAATTTTAATTAAAATAACATTTAAACCAGCTCATTAATAAGATTCCTGGAACCATCCAATAAGAGTAATCTACCAGATTCTATAAGCCGAATTTTAATTTGCCTAAAAAGATATCTTATCTTATTTTAGAGCAAATCAATACACCTGGATAAAAACAACGGTATGCTAACACGTGATAATATCACACTAATATATATAATTATTCTTAATTCCACCTGCAGAATGGAATGTTTAACTAAGATTTCTAAATATCGAAATCTGACCATGATTTATCCAGTCATATATCATGCTATTAGAAACATTTTAATTAATTTAGATTAATTAAATAAAACCAGCATAGTTACCAGTTAAGTAGATATTCTCATCAGATGAGTCAGTAGTCTCAGGAACTTGACTTGATGTATGATTGATTGCATGGAAGTATGCAAGTGTTGCTTGAGTGTTAGTTCCAGGAGTATTTGTCTGTCATAGATCTTTCTGCATGTCCGAATCTGGAAGTCCAACTTTCTCTTTCAATTCCGACTGACTGATTCTCTGACTCTTCTCTGACTCACTTGTCTAGTTCACTTAGCCTACGATCCTGACTTTTAAAGGGCCAGACTCTCTGTATGTCATCAGTTGATAAGGCCAATAGGAAACTGAAGGTGTGGTCAACCTGCAGATTGCAATTTAGGTATTTGGTCTATAGAGGGACAGTCTATAGAGTCTCGCTAAACTTTCCTATCCAGGAAAGAGTTAACTTTTCCTGATGGCTATTTTGACGTCATTTGGCTTATCTATATGGCTATCATAACTTAAATTTACTTGTCAGTTCAAAGCGTTTCTTTGGGTTTTCTCCAGACAGTGCGTCGACAATTTCTGTTGTAATTTCTAAAATTACAGTTAGAAACTAAATTTGACCCCTAACTTACAATGGGACCTTGTAAAATTTAGAAAGTAAAATTAAATTATTTAATCTTCTCTGTCACTAATGTCTGGGTTTAGAATTATTTCTATTCCCTTAACATCTAGGCAGAGCATCCATCCCCCTGTCTCATTTCTTATCACTTAGTTTGTTTATACAAATCATTCCTTAATGTGGTTAGTGTTACAGATCTGGTTAGTGTTACAGAAAGGATAGAAATGTTGTGTCTTTGTTAGCTTGAAGATAGCAACATGGAGTCTGCTCTGATCTGAGTGACTCTGGCAATATACACTTTTAATTTCTATCATAGCACAAAATGTCTGCCGATATAAATATCCTGACAATATGGAAGTCTCAAATTCCTCTGATTCTGATTCTTGCCCACCTCATAAAAGGTCACAACCTAAGTCTTATAGGTATGTTTTTTCGGGTTTGTTTTATCTGGTATTTAAAAGGGTGCGGATTACTGATACACTGTTCTGTCTCTATTTCTGCAGTTCTAAGGGGACTAGAGCTTCAGTGTCATCCAAAGGGAAGTCGCCTAAGGACACAATGTGAATCCTGTGATAACAGAGCCATGGAGGGGAAAATTCTCAGTTTTTATTGCTTATCTGTGGCTGCAGGCCCATCTCAAAGGCAATCCTCCATCCAACCTGCGCCTGACATAATGCAGTATATTTCACAAGCAGTCTCTCTGGGCATTCAGGAAGCTGGGACGTCCCGCAAGCGACCAAGGTGTTTGGAACCTTTGGAGTGTTCTCCAGACGTCTCTGATGTGGAGTGTATGACTATGGAATCCCGGAGAGATCTGGGTTCTTCTTCTGAGGATGATGTGCTTCCAGCTCCAGATTTCCTGGAGCCTGCTGAAATTGAACATTTGATATCCAGGGTCCGCAAGACTCTCTGTTTGAAGGAATCTTCTAAGAATGAGCCTTCCACATCCAGTCGCCACTTTTCTGACCTCAGGAGGAAGAAGGCGACTTTTCCAGTCCATGAGACTATAAAAGATCTCATCAAGAAGGAATGGTCCCGATCGGACGGAAAATCCTCTGCAAAAGGAAGATTTTCCAGACTGTATCCTTTTGAGGACGCTGACACTGAAGCGTGGATGCGGCTGTGGTTAGATTGGCCAAACGTACCACTTTGCCTGTTGATGATGCGGGTTCCTTCAAAGACCCTATGGACAGAAAGATGAACTTCAGTCTTTCCAAAGCATATGTGGCTTCAGGTACTGGCCTGCACCCAGCAGTGGCCCTTATGTCAGTATCCAGGGCGCTTAAGGTTTGGATGGAGAATTTGGAGGAGGATATTAAGAACGGCAGTAGCCATCCCTCCATACTGGACAGCCTAAAGGATCTGAAATTGGATGTTGAATTTTCATCTGAGGCTGTGGTGGATCTGGTGAGGTCCTTAGCCAGAAATATGGTTCTCAGTTTTGGCCAGGAGAGCGCTATGGCTCAGATCATGGTCTGCTGATCCCTCTTCCAAAAGCAGCTTGTGCTCCCTTCCTTTTCATGGCGACATGTTATTCGTCAAGAATCTGGATGTTTGTATTAAACGAGCAGCCAAAGGTAAAAAGGTCTTTCTGCCTCAAGACAACAGGCCCAAAGGTTCCTTTCGTGCAAAAAGGGACTATTACCCGTTTTGTAATAGCAGATCCTACAGAGCGGTTAAGGAATATGGGAGAAATCAATCCTGGAAGAGCAGTCAACATGGTGCTAGAGGCGGCAAGTCCTGAGGTTCCGCACCCTCCAAAAACCCCAAGAATCTGTGATGGGCTCATCTCCCTGTCAGGCGGTGTTGGAGCTCGCTTGCTCCAATTCCGTGTGGCATGGGAGGAATCCATAAGCGACAACTGGGTTCTGGATATCATCAGAAGGGGATATCTTCTAGAATTTTGCAAACACCCTCTTTCTAGTTCCTTCCAAATCACAAAGTTGCCGGGAGACAAAGTAAAAAGGCTTGCTCTCCATGTTTTCACTTCTTCTCTACAAAAAGAAGGAGTCATTGTACCAGTCCCAAAGTCAGAAAGAGCTCACGGCTTCTATTCACACCTATTTCTGACCAAAAAGTCCTCGGGAGGGTGGAGACCCATCCTAAATTTACACTGAATAGATACTTGCATATCTGCAGATTCAAGATGGAGTCCCTTCAATCTACAGTGAAGGCTGTCTTTCCCAATCAGTGGATGTTATCAATAGACTTGTTGAATGCCTATTTCCCCATCCCTATAGCCCTTGCGCATCAGAAATCCCTGAGGTTCGCAGTAGGGGAGGCTCATTTCCAATTCAGGGACTTGCCCTTTGGTCTCAGCATGGCTCCATGGACCTTCACGAAAGTGCTTGTTGTTCTCATCGCAGAACTGAGAAAACAGGGCATATCCATCTTCCATTACCTGGACGACATCCTGATTGTGGCGGGGTGACAAGGATACTCCCATGCAACTATTTGCCTTCAGTTCCTACAACATCACGGTTGGAGGATCAATGTAAAAAAGAGCCATCTCTGCCTGAGCCAGTCCATGACATACCTGGGTGCTCTGTTCAACACTTCCGCGGAGACGGTTCAACTCTCTCCAGAGAGGATCCTGAGAATGCAGAAACAGGTTGTGGAGATGTTGGCCTGCAAGGTGACTTCAGCGAAGAAGGTGATGAGTCTCCTGGGATCCATGTCCTCCACGATAGGACTGGCAAGGTGGGCACAATGGAGAATGAGGAGCTTTCAGGCTAACTTCCTCCTCCAATTCTCCTCAAAAAGTGTACTCCAGCCTATCAAGATTCAGTTGTCAGTTCACAATTCCCTGGTTTGGTGGCTAAACAATGTCTCCTTATCCAATGGCTTCCCTCTAGGAGACATTCTGTGGATAGTAATAATGATGGATGCCAGCCATTGGGGTTGGGGAGCTCATTGTCAACACGACTTTGCGCAGGAGGAATGGAAGTTACCTGCAGACAACTTGCCTTCCAATCTCCTGGAATTCTTTGCTGTTCTCGAAGCCCTGAAACATTTCTCTCCACTGATTCGTCACCGTTGGGTGAAGATTCAGTCAGACAATGCTGTGGTAGCCATCTTAACCATCAGGGTGGCACCAGGAGCCGCAGGATGATGTTGTTTATGCATCAGTTGATGTCATGGTCTCAACGGCACTTGGTAGGCCTCACAGCAATTCATCTACCGGGGAAACAGAATCAGATTGCGGATTTCCTCAGCAGATCCAGAATCGATCAGGGAGAGTGGTCTTTGTCGGACGACGTGTTACAGATGATAGTGGACAAATGGGGCCTATCTCAAGTGGACTTGTTTGCGACACGAAAAAACAGGAAGATGGAATGTTTCTTCACAAAGGACAACGATCCTCTAGCCATGGGGAGGGATGCCCTTTCCAGCAACTGACGATTTCGAGAGGGGTATGCATTTCCCCCTTTTCCCCTGATTTTTCCCATCCTAAGGAGAATGAGGATGGTTCGTGTCTCCCTCATACTCATAGCTGCGTTTTGTCCACGCAGACCCTGGTTTCCTCTCCTGCAGAGCCTTTCTGTAGAACCACCTTGGAGTCTTCCGAGAGTCCCAGACCTTCTGCGTCAAGGTCCTGTTCTCCACCCAGATCCATCCTCCCTCAACCTGATGGCATGGAGGTTGAAAGGGAAAGGCTGTTGAATAAGTGCTTCTTTCATGCGGTGGTAGACACCCTGCTCAGTGCTAGGAAGCGTTCCACTTCTAACGCATACTATAGAATCTGGGACGCTTTTCTCTTCCTGGGCTTCCTTGAGGGATGTCTCGATTCAGTGTCCTTCCACAGGGAATATCTTAGACATTCTTCAGTCCGGCTTTGAGAAGGGTCTGAGCTACAACACCTTGAAGGTTCACTTATCTGCCTTGTCGGCTTTAACTAACCGCAAATGGGTCTTTGATTCAGACGTGGCCAGGTTTCTTAAAGCTGTACTAAAAATCAGACCTCCGCTTAAGCTGTTCGCTCCACCTTGGGACTTGCCTCTGGTTCTCCAAGCTCTAAAGTCTCACCCCTTTGAACCTTTGGATTCAGTGCCTTTCCATTTCCTCTCTATTAAAACTGCCTTACTGGTGGCTTTGGCTTCAGGCAGAAGGGTCTCGGAACTTCATGCTCTGTCAGTCAAGGAGCCTTTCACAGACTTCCATAAGGACAGGGTCGTCCTTCGTACTATCCCAGAATTTTGGCCTAAGGTCACCTCCGCCTTTCATACTAACAAGGAAAATTGTTCTCCCAGCTTTGCATCCGGTACCATAAGTAGATGGTGATGACAGAGATCTTTCCTCCTTGCATTTGGTGAGATGCCTCGGAATCTACATTGACAGAACCGCCCCTTGGCGTTCATCTCCAGGCCTCTTTGCCCTTTCTACATCCATTATAAAGGACAGTCAGGCTCCAAAATCTACCATTAGGAGATGGATTGTTTCAGCCATCATTCATGCTTATCAGGCCTCGAAAGCTCTAGTCCCGCATGGACTCAAAGCTCATTCCACGAGATCCCTTTCCTCCTCTTGGGCCTCCTCTGCTAAGCTCTCTCCTGATCTGATTTGTAGAGCTTCCACTTTGTCCTCTGCCAATACTTTCATCAGACATTACCAAGTGGATGTAAGAGCCAGTCATTCAGACCAATTTGCTAAAAGTGTCCTTTCTGTATGAAACCCTCGATTCCTGAAGTTTTGGTGTTTGTCACTTGGTTTGTGGTACCAATACACTTTGCATATGATATTTTGGAGTCTGTTTTTTCTTTATTTATTCTTCCCTCCCTTGGCTATTGCTTTGTCGTTGTGCTGCCATGGATATGGCCAGGAATAGGGAAAATGTATCCAGACTGAGAGAGGAGGGAATAGGAGGAGGTACTTATACATTTATTTTAATTAGTTCCTGTCTAATTAGGGATAGGGAGGAGATATCCATCATTGTGCTGCCATGGCATATGACCAGGAAAAGAAAATTACGGTAAGTATGGATGCATTTTCCCTTTTATATATATATATATATATATATATATATATATATATATATATATATATATAATCTTGAGAAAGACCTTTTAGAGGTCGAAACGTTTATTTTTGCACAATAAACAAAGTTATAATTTTCAACATACATACATGTTTTGCTGCTGGAGCCAATGCATCCCTTGTTTCAAATAATGTTAGCTAATATTTTTTTCCTGGAATTGGAATTTTGGTATTTTTTTTTTTTAAATTCTTTATTTTTGTTGTGCACAATAGTAACATATGGCTCTGGTGCGCCACAACAGCGACATCAGGAGAAATGTAGAGAACATTTTCAATACAGGTTGTGACATAGGTTAGTCAGGCACATTTTTAAGTTATTAGGATTAGTATTTTGACAGTGTAGATTCTCGCTTTATTTCTGATGAGCGGGTAGGTACAAGATATAAACATGCGCTACAACGGCGTACTGTAAGAGTATCATGCATGAGGAAGTCCATGTTTTCACTTCTTCTCTACAAAAAGAAGGAGTCATTGTACCAGTCCCAAAGTCAGAAAGAGCTCACGGCTTCTATTCACACCTATTTCTGACCAAAAAGTCCTCGGGAGGGTGGAGACCCATCCTAAATTTACACTGAATAGATACTTGCATATCTGCAGATTCAAGATGGAGTCCCTTCAATCTACAGTGAAGGCTGTCTTTCCCAATCAGTGGATGTTATCAATAGACTTGTTGAATGCCTATTTCCCCATCCCTATAGCCCTTGCGCATCAGAAATCCCTGAGGTTCGCAGTAGGGGAGGCTCATTTCCAATTCAGGGACTTGCCCTTTGGTCTCAGCATGGCTCCATGGACCTTCACGAAAGTGCTTGTTGTTCTCATCGCAGAACTGAGAAAACAGGGCATATCCATCTTCCATTACCTGGACGACATCCTGATTGTGGCGGGGTGACAAGGATACTCCCATGCAACTATTTGCCTTCAGTTCCTACAACATCACGGTTGGAGGATCAATGTAAAAAAGAGCCATCTCTGCCTGAGCCAGTCCATGACATACCTGGGTGCTCTGTTCAACACTTCCGCGGAGACGGTTCAACTCTCTCCAGAGAGGATCCTGAGAATGCAGAAACAGGTTGTGGAGATGTTGGCCTGCAAGGTGACTTCAGCGAAGAAGGTGATGAGTCTCCTGGGATCCATGTCCTCCACGATAGGACTGGCAAGGTGGGCACAATGGAGAATGAGGAGCTTTCAGGCTAACTTCCTCCTCCAATTCTCCTCAAAAAGTGTACTCCAGCCTATCAAGATTCAGTTGTCAGTTCACAATTCCCTGGTTTGGTGGCTAAACAATGTCTCCTTATCCAATGGCTTCCCTCTAGGAGACATTCTGTGGATAGTAATAATGATGGATGCCAGCCATTGGGGTTGGGGAGCTCATTGTCAACACGACTTTGCGCAGGAGGAATGGAAGTTACCTGCAGACAACTTGCCTTCCAATCTCCTGGAATTCTTTGCTGTTCTCGAAGCCCTGAAACATTTCTCTCCACTGATTCGTCACCGTTGGGTGAAGATTCAGTCAGACAATGCTGTGGTAGCCATCTTAACCATCAGGGTGGCACCAGGAGCCGCAGGATGATGTTGTTTATGCATCAGTTGATGTCATGGTCTCAACGGCACTTGGTAGGCCTCACAGCAATTCATCTACCGGGGAAACAGAATCAGATTGCGGATTTCCTCAGCAGATCCAGAATCGATCAGGGAGAGTGGTCTTTGTCGGACGACGTGTTACAGATGATAGTGGACAAATGGGGCCTATCTCAAGTGGACTTGTTTGCGACACGAAAAAACAGGAAGATGGAATGTTTCTTCACAAAGGACAACGATCCTCTAGCCATGGGGAGGGATGCCCTTTCCAGCAACTGACGATTTCGAGAGGGGTATGCATTTCCCCCTTTTCCCCTGATTTTTCCCATCCTAAGGAGAATGAGGATGGTTCGTGTCTCCCTCATACTCATAGCTGCGTTTTGTCCACGCAGACCCTGGTTTCCTCTCCTGCAGAGCCTTTCTGTAGAACCACCTTGGAGTCTTCCGAGAGTCCCAGACCTTCTGCGTCAAGGTCCTGTTCTCCACCCAGATCCATCCTCCCTCAACCTGATGGCATGGAGGTTGAAAGGGAAAGGCTGTTGAATAAGTGCTTCTTTCATGCGGTGGTAGACACCCTGCTCAGTGCTAGGAAGCGTTCCACTTCTAACGCATACTATAGAATCTGGGACGCTTTTCTCTTCCTGGGCTTCCTTGAGGGATGTCTCGATTCAGTGTCCTTCCACAGGGAATATCTTAGACATTCTTCAGTCCGGCTTTGAGAAGGGTCTGAGCTACAACACCTTGAAGGTTCACTTATCTGCCTTGTCGGCTTTAACTAACCGCAAATGGGTCTTTGATTCAGACGTGGCCAGGTTTCTTAAAGCTGTACTAAAAATCAGACCTCCGCTTAAGCTGTTCGCTCCACCTTGGGACTTGCCTCTGGTTCTCCAAGCTCTAAAGTCTCACCCCTTTGAACCTTTGGATTCAGTGCCTTTCCATTTCCTCTCTATTAAAACTGCCTTACTGGTGGCTTTGGCTTCAGGCAGAAGGGTCTCGGAACTTCATGCTCTGTCAGTCAAGGAGCCTTTCACAGACTTCCATAAGGACAGGGTCGTCCTTCGTACTATCCCAGAATTTTGGCCTAAGGTCACCTCCGCCTTTCATACTAACAAGGAAAATTGTTCTCCCAGCTTTGCATCCGGTACCATAAGTAGATGGTGATGACAGAGATCTTTCCTCCTTGCATTTGGTGAGATGCCTCGGAATCTACATTGACAGAACCGCCCCTTGGCGTTCATCTCCAGGCCTCTTTGCCCTTTCTACATCCATTATAAAGGACAGTCAGGCTCCAAAATCTACCATTAGGAGATGGATTGTTTCAGCCATCATTCATGCTTATCAGGCCTCGAAAGCTCTAGTCCCGCATGGACTCAAAGCTCATTCCACGAGATCCCTTTCCTCCTCTTGGGCCTCCTCTGCTAAGCTCTCTCCTGATCTGATTTGTAGAGCTTCCACTTTGTCCTCTGCCAATACTTTCATCAGACATTACCAAGTGGATGTAAGAGCCAGTCATTCAGACCAATTTGCTAAAAGTGTCCTTTCTGTATGAAACCCTCGATTCCTGAAGTTTTGGTGTTTGTCACTTGGTTTGTGGTACCAATACACTTTGCATATGATATTTTGGAGTCTGTTTTTTCTTTATTTATTCTTCCCTCCCTTGGCTATTGCTTTGTCGTTGTGCTGCCATGGATATGGCCAGGAATAGGGAAAATGTATCCAGACTGAGAGAGGAGGGAATAGGAGGAGGTACTTATACATTTATTTTAATTAGTTCCTGTCTAATTAGGGATAGGGAGGAGATATCCATCATTGTGCTGCCATGGCATATGACCAGGAAAAGAAAATTACGGTAAGTATGGATGCATTTTCCCTTTTATATATATATATATATATATATATATATATATATATATATATATATATATAATCTTGAGAAAGACCTTTTAGAGGTCGAAACGTTTATTTTTGCACAATAAACAAAGTTATAATTTTCAACATACATACATGTTTTGCTGCTGGAGCCAATGCATCCCTTGTTTCAAATAATGTTAGCTAATATTTTTTTCCTGGAATTGGAATTTTGGTATTTTTTTTTTTTAAATTCTTTATTTTTGTTGTGCACAATAGTAACATATGGCTCTGGTGCGCCACAACAGCGACATCAGGAGAAATGTAGAGAACATTTTCAATACAGGTTGTGACATAGGTTAGTCAGGCACATTTTTAAGTTATTAGGATTAGTATTTTGACAGTGTAGATTCTCGCTTTATTTCTGATGAGCGGGTAGGTACAAGATATAAACATGCGCTACAACGGCGTACTGTAAGAGTATCATGCATGAGGAAGTGGCATGAGCATTCGCACATTTTTACAATATTATTCAGCTCAATTTAACGATTGTAGTGTCAGACTAAAACAAGAGTAAAACAAGTGGGCACAGTCACTGCTTAACAGTTTGGGGCTAATTACGTTAGTGTCAGCTTCATACGAATGAGAGTAGCATCAAGGCTTGCCCTGCCATTACGGCTGTATACAACCCCTCGTGTTAAGGGAGATAACCTATCCTACATGTTGTATGTTAGGCAGGGTTTAACACAGGGAGTTTCAAACATAGAAACAGGCATTGTTTAAAAAAAGAGTGTCAACATATATAAGCAATCAACTAGTGTAGCTAGACTGGCATATAAACAATGTGGTAAACTATACATGGTCGTGCAGGTAATGGCAGGTAACAAGATCGGGTTGTAAGTCCAGCCTCATGATCAGCCGATCCCTGTCAGCGGTGGTGATGGTATGTGGCAGGTTAAGTTGCTCCGTGAGTGTGGCTGATGCAGGGATGCAATACTCTTGGGGGCCACCACCCCGGGCGGGCAATCAGCGTGGTAAGTAGGCATATCCAGCTTAGGGAGTCCACCGGTTCGGGCCCTCTGTTGCGAGGCCCTGTCTCTGTGGGGCAGGGGATTGCTCCACAGTGTTCCTGTTGCGACGTCGCCGTCTGCCGCTGTGTATTCCCTGCCTGCGCGGCTGTTTTCGGGTCAATGGCTTGAAGGCTGTGGACCTGCCCGGTGCAGAGCGCCCCTTCTCTCTGCCTTTGCCTCTTCTCCTGCACCCCGTCCGCTTGTATTATGAAGCCTTACTTTTTTCACCAAGAGGATGTTGCGGCTCACTCGATCCCGGCAGGGTTCACTGGGGTGCGTGCAGCCGTTCACATAGGTTACGCCAGAACTGGGCAAAGGCAGCCTCGATGCGTTGCATCGCTGCATCGTGGGTCTCTGCTGCGGGCGCGCTTTGTAGTTTGCATGGTGTGTCCGCCGCCGCCGCCATTTTGGGTGCTCCACGTGCTCTGCTGCCCTTGTGTTGATGTGTAGCAAGCTGTATGATCCGCCTGTGGCTGCACCTCTTGTCACTTGTTGTGGACCGAGATGACCCCCATCGGTCCAGGGGGGGGGGGTATGAGATGGTGACCCCGAGGAATCCGTGTCCAGGTCAGTCAGCACAGGGAGTGGCCGTCTCCCTGCCGCTCGATCTCCGGCAGGCCTCAGGGTATGTCGTCGGGTCCCCGGGGGATTACAGGCTTCGTTTTGGTGTCGGGTGATTCCCCCGGGTGATTTTTGGGGGAATTACCCCCCGAAAGTGTCGATTAGAGCAGGAGCTGAAGTACAGCACAACCGCTCAGTCCGGATGCCAAGCTCCACCCCTGGAATTTAGGTATTTGAAGTAAATTTTAACAGGGACATAATATAACACATGCTCACACAGTTTGGATCATTTTTGGGCAAAAAAGCACAGTATTTAACCTTTAACAAATTCATGTTGGAAACTGGATTTGATACCGAAAAGAGCTTGAGGACATTACAGTTATAATTTTACCATTCATTCACTGAACAAGGATGAGGGGAAAGTGAGGACCACTGTGCGTGTATACTCCTCAGACAGTAGTCTGCTGACACAAAATTAATTCTTATTTCCCATCTCTCTATCAAGGGGATGGAGGAAGAAATGTATGGGTTGTACACCCTCTTTTTATTAACTCTTCGACTGCGACTCATGAAGCGAACGTAAAGAGGACTTCTAGGGCGAGGGTATACTCTACACCTCCATTATTTTTTCCCTATGTTTCCCTATGTTGTTATTTAGACGTTTATGATGTCATTTTCCTATACTGTTTAATTTATATATATTTATGCCTTCTTTTGTTTTATTGCATTGCAGGTTTACTCACAGGATACTGCGTTAAATCTATGTGTCAGATTCAGGGCTGGTGCCCAACAGAGAATGACAGTGTTCAAGTGTAAGTAATTCAAATGGTGTAGGAAATGTAGGTATTTTAATACTCTTGTATCTACTAAACATTTGTATATAAACATGGAAAATGTGTGCCTATTTATAAATTGACATGCATGTCAACAGTGAGTTTTTATCCTTTTTTTGTTACACTTGTCCAGTCAAAACTATGCTCCCTCATTTCAAAACAAAATTAGCCAATTAATTCCTAATCCTTCTCCTCGTCAAATGTCCAGTGTTGCAGATTGCAGAGTTATATATCTGAATTCAAAAAATAAGTGAGAGAACTTAATTTTACATTGATTCATTGGTTGTAATATTTATCTCTTTGCTATCTTAATTAAAAATGGAAGTAGGAGTAATTTTAAGTTGCAAAAAAGGGATTTACAAAAAAATGAAAGTAGAAGGTCAGTTGATGGCCCACTCACTCTTTTCACCCTTAGAAGAACAAAGCTTTCCCACACATCGAGTCTGTAACATCAGTGAGGAAAAATACACTGCCCTCAGCTTGAATTTGAATACTTTGCATCACTGTTAAATGGTTTATTATTATTATTATTATTATTATTATTATTATTGTTGGCAATTATATAGCACCAACCTATTCTGCAGAACTTTACAATATTACAAACTGTTACAGGAATAATAGATGAGGGCCTTGCCCGAACTAGCTTACAGTCTAGAGTAGGTCCGGTATTTAAAGACAATAGGAAGGGCATGGAGGTGGATAGCAACTAAGCGAAAAAACTGGGAAAGTAGAAGATCCGGAAAGTAAGAGTGGAATGTGGCTCTTTAGAAGAGAGCAAGAGACAGGTTTGTGAAACAGAAGTTACTCTGGGAGGACATAAACATTTCTAAAGAGATGGATTTTGAGGGGCAGCATAACTTCTGGGGAGACCCAGTGGTGTATCCTGGTTTTGTGCGGCCCCCTGGAAAATGCCGCCCAAGGCAAATGCCTTGTTTGCCTGGCGGCTAAAACGTCCATGGGGAGACCAATTAGGAGAGGATATCAAGTTCATGCTCTTGTGAGAAATTACAAGAGCATGAACAAGCTCCTTAGCAGCATTTTGTGTAAGAAAGGGGCAGACACTGACAATGTTTTTAAGGTGAAATCAGCAGGTTTTAAAGATAACTTCAAGACAGCAAGCTTGCAAAGCTGGACTGATGCAGGTACCATCAACTTGCAAGGAGAGTGAAAGAGGAGCATTAGTATTATGAGGATGAAAAATAAGAAGCCCAGGGAAGGAAAGATATATCTGGGTGTCATCTATACAGGAGGCAGTTGAATCCAAATGAATTAATAAATTTGCCAAGAGAGGCAGAATAAAGAGAAATCAAAAGAGGGCCACCGACAAGAGAACTTTGGGGTACTCCATCTAAGACAGGACAAGGGGAGTCATAAGAAAAGGAGACACTGAATGAACATTGGGAGAGAAAGGAGTTGAACCACGAGAGGACACTGTCACAGAGACTGATGGATTCAAGAGTTTGAAGAAGGAGAACATGATCAACAGTGTCAATAGTGTCAAAAGGGGCAGACAATTAGTATAGAGAACAAGAACAATTAGTATAGAGCCGCAACTAGATCATTTGTTACTTTCATCAGAGTGATCTCAGTAGAGCACTATAAAAAGTGCAGAGATGAACTACAAAATTGATAAAAGGAGTGGAGCATTTTAGTTACCAAGAAAGGTTAAACAATGTAAATCTCTTTAGTTTGGAAAAATGGCGCCTCAGAGGGGATATGATAACATTATACGAAAATATTCGGGGCCAGTACAAACCATTATCTGGAAATCTATTCATAAACAGTGCTATACATAGGACACGAGGTTACACATTTAGGCTTGAAGAAAGGAGATTTCATCTAAGGCAAAGAAAAGTTTTTTTTTACATCTGACTGCTATTTTGGGGTCAAGAAGGAATTTTTTCCTAGTTTGTTGCAAAATTGAAAGCGCTACAGACTAGGTTTTTTGCCTTCTTTTGGATCAACAGCAAAAACATATGTGAGGAAGGCTGAACTTAATGGACGCAAGTCTCTTTTCAGCTATGTAACTATGTAAGAGTGGAGGGGGGCGAAAGCCACATTGAAGAGAGTTAAGGTGAGGAGAGAGTTGGAATTAAGAAATCAAGTCAAATGGTTAAAGACAAGTCGTTCTACCCTATGTTTAGCAGAGTTGCTCTCACACCATACCACTTTATAGCAGGGATTTTAGTAGTGCTAGACTGAGAGAGTTCAGGTAATCACTACCCATTACACCTGGTATGGTGTGAGGTAAAGCATCACTCGGCCTTCACCATATTGTTATTTTCATTGGGTGATGGGCTATTCAGCAGTGAGAAAACAATTGAACAGTGATGGTCACAGCAATACATCTGTCGAACACAGCCACGGTCTACATTGCTTCAGAAAAGAAGCAGCAGAAACCTTGGTGGATATTTATCAAAGCATTCTCTTCTTAAAAGTGGTCAAAAGTATTAAAAGTGGTACAGTTAGTACGAAACTAGTGGAATATGCAGAAACATTCCATTAATGACTACTCTCCTTTTAAATTTTTGCATCACTTTTTTTGAACAAAACACTTAATACATCTTGTGGTTTCTGTTTTTCCTACTCTTTCTATGCTGAATGTCAAGTGCAAAGAACACAGACAATAATACGATAGATAGGGAGCGGGGTGGACTGGCAACTCACAAGGCACCCAGGGAATAAGAGATCAAGGGATCCTCTCCTGGTGCAAGGATTTTTTAATGCAAAGATGCATATTGTAGCCCCCCCCCCCCCCCCCCACACTTCACATTGCACATACTCTTCTTGCCTTAGATTGTGCGGCTCTCACACATATTATGAGCTTGCTGCATTGCACCGAGACTTGCTCTATAACAGCTGAACGGTCATTCTGGATCAGATTTACTTTTAAGGAGTTTCTCCAACCAAAACCAGTGATTTGGCACTTTTAAAATAAAGCAAATACAATGGCCTGTCTGTGGTGATATATGTGAGATTGTGTAAGGAGGAGACTATTTCTGGTGTAGTATGTGTGTGTATGTGTGTGTAAAGGGGTCTATTTATATGTGTGTGTATATATGTGCGTGTATGTCAAAAGACTGTAGCGATTGTGTGTGTGTTTAGGAGCTGTATAGTGTGTGTGTGTTGGTAGAGGCTGTAGTATGTGTGTAATGTGGTTTTAGAGTGTACCAGGACCCAGGTAAGTTGTCAAACTGTTCTTAAACTACTTAATCTGGAAGGCTGCCAAAGAACTCCGGGCACAATTACCATTACAGTATGGGCTTGGAGTGTTCCTTTTAAAAGCTGCATGTGTGTAGATTTATAGCATGTGTGTTGTGTGTAGGGGAGAGACCATTTGTGTTGTTTAGGTTTAGAGTGGTTTTAAATGTATGTGTTGTGTGTGTATGACTGGCTGTGTTTATGCTGTGCCTGTGAATATGTGGAGTGAAAGCATGCCTGTTGATTATTTTTCTTTGTCAATCTTCTTTTATTTAGGCGTGAGCATAAAAACTTGATAATGCATAGGTTATATTTGGACAACATAAGAAAAGTGCAGCATTTATAAGTGTTATGTCACTTGACAACAGAAATGTAAAATCAAATGTACATTGAAAACTTGCCTACAAAGCGTGGTTTTGCAGCATGTTTCTGTCACCTGTGGTATGATCGGGCCTATGTTTTTTATTTATAAAATTAATGAAAATGTACGCAGAGTACATCGCCCGAGCATCTTAGGTGGTAATAGGTAGGCTAGTGGGTACTAACAGTGTGTCTGGTTCACTTAGGTCAACGACATATGAAGAGTGTAAATAGAGTGAACTTAGCAGATTATGTGTCTACCAATGGTGGTTAGCCACAAAGTACATAGAATATACAAGCGAGGCTTTAGGTATGTATGAGGAGCTACAGGGTTTAGGAACTCCATATCCCCGGGGCTCAAAGGGAGGGTGGGTGTGACAAGACCAATCTCGCCACATTGCATTGGAGGAGCCTGGTTGCCCTCCTGTTGCCTCTGGACTATGGTCCCTGGGAGGTTTGGCCCTTGATATAACATATTTGGGCATAATGGATTTTTGTTGTGCTGCTGCTGGCCCTTTAACTCCCAGGGAAAGGATTTGTACTTTTAAATTGGCAATTTGAATGCCGTTGAAGTGCCGAAGTAGTCGAAGTGGCCGCCATTCGAAAATTTAACACGTGGCGACGGCCATTTTCATTTAGTCGAACGCGGTCAGCGGTGCGTGCCCTTGAATCTATGGAACTAAAATCGGTTACACCTTTGCACGAACACCGCTGACCGTTACCTTCAGGAACTTCGATGCTTCGACTGGAATCGAAGTGCGTTCGACAATTCGAACGCACTGTTAGACTGGGCTATTTGCACGAACGGTCCCGTTCGTGCATTCGAATGGGACTTAGACATTTTTCTGTGTGGAATTGACCGACTGCACAGCCCAAATCTATGGAACTCTTTTGGGCATGAAAATGTGCTTGCGGTCGGTCAAATAAGACTTTCCCTTAACTTTTTAACCCCTGAACCGATTGCCCTGATTTTTGAGTATGTGTTTATTTTCAGCATGCTGATTATGAAAATGTATGTTTTATGTGAATGGCATGTATATTTTAGAAGTTATTAATATTTTGTAAAAACGGTATTCCTCTGCCTGTGATAATTATATTACCCATTGTGTTCAGTAATCATATTACAGGCAGAGGGGAGGATTTTGTGTGGGGGTGTCTGTGTGTATTTTACGGATTGATTGGTTGTTCTGTAAAACCATGTGGGCAGTACTATGTTTGTGGATTGGGAATAAAAGAGGCTGTATGTGCCAGTACAGTCAGACCACTGCTTGACCCTCAACACGGAGCTCTGTCTCGTCTTTGGTGGGATTTACTGTATGCTGTTAGAGACTGATTGCCAGGAGTGTAAGCCGCTTGGATTCTTTTCCTATTCATCTGCTAGAAGCTATTCGTGAGGTTCCGGTTCGGGAGTTTGGAGTGCTATTTTGTATGCAGTTCGGGAGTTTGGAGCATTCCTTTGTATTCAGTTCAGGAGTTTGGTGTCTGCAGTAGCTGTGCCTGTATCTCTGGAAGGGGAAGATCTACTAAAAGGCTGTTAATCCCTTTTATGCCTGGGGGTGCCGTTACAGTGGGTTCCAAAATGTGGCTTGTGAGTGAGTGTGAGCCATATCAGGGGTATATACTGGTGTTCCTCGATATAGGCTTCCAGGAGTTGGGGGCCCAGTGGGGAGAAAAAAGCCTACAGAATTAAAACAGCATGCTAACAGTAACAAAAGAAAGTAAAATAAAGTGAAACAATGGTCTACAGAAAATAGACATGAGAGAAGTAGATTCTCTGCTAGGAGTCTGTGGCTCCTGAAATCCTCGAGTGAATGCCACGACATTGGCAACATCCCATTGATGCCGGGGCTTGGTTGGGGTGTTTGGGGCCGATGTTAGGCCCATTGATTGTAGGAAACTTGGTGCCTCTAACAGCAAAGTTAGCCGGTGAAGGTGGCCATCCCTTTCAGCCGTAAGCACTCTCGCGTAGCCCCACTCATATTGGATTTCTGCTATTTATTCTGCATAATTTTAATTTCTAGACCTCACGAGTACAGATTTGTTACATATGGGGATATGCCAACATAATATTAATATAAAATCCCCATAGGAAAGCATTGAAAGCATTTTTAATGGTTTCCTATGTGGAGGTCTCCCCTGACGTCGGCGGGGGAGGAGCGTGGACAGACCCTGGACCAGCACCGAGGGACATCAGTGCTGGACTTTGGCAAGTCACTGAAGGGGTTTTCACCCCTTCAGCAACCTGGGATGGGGGATGGGAGGGAGAGGGGACCTGCAGTGCCAGGAAAACGTATTGTTTCTGCTTCTAGCACTGATTTATACAATATATGTCTGCATAAATTCTATGGACACGTAAAAGAAATTCTGATGATTTTTCATGCATTAAAGGAAAAATTATACTTGCAGAGACATCTAAAAGGATATTCATTAAAGGTAATTTGCTTGAGAAAACAAAATCGCCATAACTTCTAGCAAGTAATGCTGCCAAGGAATGGAAGATGAACCAGATATAATTGGTTGAGTGCTATCTTTCCTAAGGCAAATTAGATTTTAAAAAAAACTAATACAAAAGATACAAAGGTGACAGGTTCGCTTTAAAATCTTCTATTTGTAAAATTTTTAAAGGGACACTTTACTGCCAAAATAAAAATGTAAAAACATTATTTAGTAGGTATACTCCAATGAAAACATTCATGTATTTAATTATGCATTTTAAAAGACGCAGACCTTGCATATATTCCCACCTTTTCCCCCTGCCCAGACTCTATGTGGCTGTCCAATCCCAGACTTCCCATTGTAGTTCATTAAGAAGTCTTTGTGGGCAGGTGCTCAAGATAATTGCCTGCTTCTTGAGTTTTGTAGCGGACTAGGCCCTGTACCAGAGTCTGCCCCAGTTTCCTGGAGGGAACTGCTTGCTCGCCTCCTGCCCAGTGATTATCGTCCCGGGAAGATGGGACCCTTTAAACACATGTACTGGCCCTTTAAGAACCAACCAAAGGAATATAAAATAATATTGCAAAGACTTCAGACTATATAAATTATGCAGCACAGGACATTGAGCTGTCTAACAAAATTTGTGTCTTTTAAAAGGTGTTCGTGTCTTGCTTATTCTGTATATTCACCTTATATGCAGCATTCGTCTGATTGTTCGGTAAAATCACTCAGTTTATTATACAAGTGAAACTACCGAACAATCAGACCACCCCAGGAGGAAGTGTGCCTCCAATTACCGTTCGCAACAATGTTGCAAACGGGTAATTGGCAATCCGTGTAGTCTAGGCTTTGTCCTCTGGGTGGCCGCCATTCAGGAAACGAACACGTGGTGGCGGCCATCTTAAACTCCCGAACAGCGGTGTTTTGCCGTCGAGTGTCTGGAACTAAAATCGGACACTCGACTAGGCAAACACCGCTGAGACCTCCAGACTTCCATGGATTTGTACCGAAACTAAATATTCATACGAACAAGGGGATTCAAATGAAGGCAAGCAACAGCTATTTCATTCGGTATATTCATCCGGTTCTACCCACGAACAGAGACCGACCGCAAGGCCAAAACGTATGGAACTATTTTTGGCTACTGTTGCCTGTGCGGTCGGTCATAACTTTAAACCTCCATAACTCCCGAACCCCTGGTCCGATCTGGGTGATTTTTGAGTATGTTACTCACCCAGACCAGGGCTATCATGGGATCCCCTATTTAGGAGTGTACTCTAGGTATCTGGGGTACATCCAGAAAGTGGGGAAATAATGTACATAATTAACTGGATTATGTGTCATGCTGAGGGGAGGAGATGTGTGGGAGGTAACTCATGTTTGATTATTGTGAATCCCTCCCTTGCATGGGAGAATGCTTTAAAAGAAGGTTGAGTGATTAAAAGTTCCGTTCTATTCCTGATACTGTGTGTCGTCCAGTGATTGGGAAAGGTCATGGGATTTTATTGCTGATGGTGATTACTATGCTGCTGGATTATTCTCTCGGTGTGGATATTGAACCTGGGATTATTTCTGATTCCTGAGCCACACCCTGGACTACCAGCGGAAATAGTCTGTGAGAGACCAGCGTTCCGCTATACTGATGGCGTCCTGGTGTGAGAGGAACAGCACCCTGGAGACACAGGAATTATTATGGAGAGGCATAGAGCCAGCGAGTCCCTGGACAACGCTCGAGGTGGAGGATGAGTTTAACCAGAGGTTACAGAACCTCTTGGCCCCACTGGATAAGCCAACCAAGTTGGACTGCAGAGAAGGGCGCCCGACAAGAGATGTGGGAAGAAACCCTAGAGGGTGTCCAGTGTTGGCGAGGTGAGTGGCTCCCCAGCAAGGAGCAGCGACTACAAGCCAGAGTGGCCCTACGGATGCCTATGCTGGGAGACCAGCACCAGGAGGAGTTGGTGATACAGCTTGATTCACTGGCATGGAGGGAACTGGGTCTCGATGATGCGTACCAAGGCACTACATTGGTACGCGGTTCAGCATGTTCCCGTAATGGCCAAGTTCGACAAAACAGAGGGCAAGGATTACAATGGGGTTTACTCACCCCTTTGGTACAGTGACAGTCTTGAAAACTTAAATGTACATATAAAAGGAAACAAAAACAAGAAAAACAAAATATAGTGCAGATGTTCCAAAAATGGATAATTGGTAGTAAGTAATGACTGAAACCACTCACATGGACAGGAGCCTATATGGTATTGGCTCCGTAAAAGGATCCTTTATGCTTTTAGGGCAGCAACACACCTCTTTAGGAAGCTCATAGAGTGAAACGCGTTTTAGCTGATTATTCTGGACTTTTATTGGATCTTTTTACTTTCTAAGTACCCATTTATTTTTGTTTTTATTGCATTATCAATAAATGTTATTTACTATTTTATACTTTAGTCCAAAGTCCTTTCTAGCCATCAGGAACTCCATTGGGGAGAGTGCTATTCCCCCTCTAAAGTAGCACATTGTTTATCAACCTCAGAGCCGGGATTTCAGGGCTCTGCAGAAGGTGAGCACACTATTTATATCTCAAAATACCATTATAGTATGTGCAATTCTACACAGTTGTTTTTCTGCTTTTCTTCTTGTTGTATACTCCTGGAGGACACTACCTGGGGATAAAGAGGTGTGTTGCTGCCCTAAAAGCATAAAGGATCCTTTTACGGAGCCAATACCATATAGGCTCCTGTCCATGTGAGTGGTTTCAGTCATTACTTACTACCAATTATCCATTTTTGGAACATCTGCACTATATTTTTGTTTTTCTTGTTTTTGTTTCCTTTTATATGTACATTCAAGATTTTCAAGACTGTCACTGTACCAAAGGGGTGAATAAACCCCTCTACTGTTTAGAGCACTCCACTTGTTTGGTATAATTTGTATACCTTATTTCTGTATATTTGTTTTTTATTGTGGGTAAGGGGTATTCCACTTTTAGTGTTGAGCAGCTTTTACATTTTGGCCACTGTAAAGAAACACTTTCTATCTCTTTATTGAGGTAGTTTTCTCTATTGATTAAGGATTACAATGGCCCTGTTTTTTGGGGGGGGGGGTCCTTTGCAGAACCAGACTTTGGGAGTGCGGCCGAGTCACGACTGTGGGACATATTTGCATAAATAGAGGCCATGCTGGAGTCATGCATGCAGTCGGCCCAGATCCCCAACGGCAGGGTGAAGTGCAGGGAGTGGAGAGCATTGTCTCCCCTCCCCAGCGGCAGTGTACCTTGTGTTTGAAGTGCTCCTTTAAAGTGTAACCGTCACATCAATATTTATATTAATATATTAATATTATTGTTAACAATAATATTAATATAAATATTGATACTATGTAACAATATTATTAACCCCTTAAAACCGGGGTAAAACCGTACTAAGCGGCTCTAAAAGCCGCAGGGCGTAATAGTACGCCCTACGTTTTTTTTTTACTTACCCGGTCACCTGCGATCCTACGCCGGCGATCGCGGATGGGGGGACTCCCAGGGAGCCCCCGCGGCACATCCGTCCTCCTGCAGCCCCTCCCCGGGCATGTGAGAGTGAGGTCCTTGCGAGGACCTCACAATCACATGGCCGGGTTAGCTGCCTGCTGCATTAACAGCAGGAAGACTACCTGTAATGACAGTTAGTCCCCCTGCTGGCTGGAAATAATATAAAATTAAAGTTAAATACCGTATATACTCGAGTATAAGACGAGTTTTTCAGCACATTTTTTGTGCTGAAAAACCCCCACTCGTCTTATACTCGAGTCAGTTGTCTGTATTATGGCAATTTACATTGCCATAATACAGACAATGACCGGGGGCTGTCAGGAAGCTGTAACTTACCTTCACACCAGCTCCTGTCAGCTCCCTTCTCTCTTCTCCGGTGCGTGCAGCTCCCAGGTCAGCTTCCTCTGCAACTCTCGCGAGAGCCGCGGGGTCAGAGCGTTGCCACGGGTTACCGTGGTAACGCTCCGCGCGGCCGCGAGAGTTGCAGAGGAAGCTGACCTGGGAGCTGCACGCACCGGAGAAGAGAGAAGGGAGCTGACAGGAGCTGCTGTGAAGGTAAGTTACAGCTTCCTGACAGCCCCCTCCTACAGCCCATCCACTGGACCACCAGGGAGTGAGAGCCCCCCTCCCTGGCCAGCTAACAAGCAGGGAGGGGGGACGAAAAAATAAAAATATTAATAATAAAACAAATAATAATAAGAAAAAGAAAATTAAAATAATAACATAAAAATAATAATACAAATAATAATAAAATAAAAATAAAATAGTTACCTAAAAAAAAATAACATTAAAAAAATATTAAAATAATAATTAAATAATAATTAATAAAATGCCCACCCCCACCAATGCTCTGCACTCACACACACACACACTGCACATACACACACTGCATTCATACACACACTGCACTGCATTCATTATAAACACACTGCACTCACACACCCTGCACTCATACATACACACTGCACTCATACATACACACTGCACTCATATACACACTGCACTCATATACACACACTGCACTGCATTCATTATACACACTGCATACACACTGCACTCATACACACACACACTGCACTCATACACACACTGCATACACACTGCACTCATACACACACTGCACTGCATTCATTATATACACACTGCATTCATACACACACTGCATTCATACACACACACACTGCACTCATACACACACACTGCACTCATACATACACACTGCACTGCATTCATTATACACACACTGCACTCATACACACACACACTGCACTCCATTCATTATATACACACTGCACTCATACACACTGCACTCATACACACACTGCATACACACACACTGCATTCATATACACACTGCATTATTAAATACACACACTGTAAATAAATATTCAGTTAATATAATTTTTTTAGGATCTCATTTTATTTAGAAATGTACCAGTAGCTGCTGCATTTCCCACCCTAGTCTTATACTCGAGTCAATAAGTTTTCCCAGTTTTTTGGGGTAAAATTAGGGGCCTCGGCTTATATTCGGGTCGGCTTATACTCGAGTATATACGGTAAGTGTAAAAAAAAAACATATACTTAGATCATATATATATATATATATTTTATATATATGATCTAAGTATATATATATACACATATACACACACACACACATACACTGTCTAGGTGTATTTTACTATTAATATATATATAATTTTATTTATATATATATATATATATATATATATAAATATCAAATTACACGTAAACTGATACTGATTAAATATATATATATATATATATATAATTATTGTTACATATATATTTATAAAATATGGCGTATACTGCGCCCAAGTTTAATACGTACATACACCTCTGCGAGGGAAAGTTGGTAAAATACCTCGGAGCAATAAAACAGAGAAAAATGATACAGTATATAACAGTGCAAATATTTGTGCTGGGTAACTGTAAGAAAAACACTCACATACGGTAGAGCTATATAAGAGCTCTACTTTGTTCAGCGTGGACGGTATAATCCCCGTCTAAGGATACAGGATGGTAAAAGTGGTACTGGTCCTCCAGATGCACAATGGGGATAAAAGAGAAAAATGCTCTGATAGTGTAGTAAGTACTATAAGACCAGGGTAGCAGGATAAAGTAATGTACTTACAATTTGTAGAGCAAGACCTGCTCTAGTTATCACCACATGGGTGGTACTATCCCCACCTAAGGATATGATGGCACCAGGTAGTCAGCAGGACATCAAAAGTAAATGGATTAAAATAATAAAAGATAGATGTCTAAATGTAATAAAATAGACTGTTTATTATAAAATATAGCATATAAAAATATAAATACAAATGTCCAAAAGAGGGGGGTGTCCCACTTGATGCGTTTCGCCTCTCCAGAGGCTTTATCAAAAGTGTGGGGTGGTTCCTCAGTGTCCTGTATAAGTATGGGCGAGTTGATTGCAGAACGCTACCTGGTGAGTCTTTCTTCCGGTTTTGTGATGTGTACCGGAAGTGATGTGGCAGAAGGGGAGGCGATCAGTAAGTGCTGGCCGTGATTTGCGTTTCATTGTGGAGCGCGCGCGTCATACCCGGAAGTGACGCGGCATAGTCAGAGTCTCTGCGGTCACGTGTCTTCTGTTTGGAACGCACGCATCATCAAAAATGGCGTGCGTTGCGTTCCAAATGTAAAAAACCTATATCTCCCATAGATGAACATTGGGGGAATAATAAAAAAAGCGAAACAAGTGTAAATGAGCTAACCCTTGTATTTGTATAACATGGGAATCATATGGAACATCATGTAAGAGCATAATCTGGGAAGAATAATAGATACAGAATAATCATAACACATATCTAGAATATCCATTAACCCCTTCAGGACGGAGTCAATAGTACACGTTCTGATCAAAACAAAACGTAAACAAAAACTGGAATTTGCGCTATATGTCTGTTCAACCGTAATTCACCTCTTTCATATTAAATGCACCCACACTTATTATATATCAAATATTTATATATGAAACATAATTTATTATGAATAAAATTAAAAAAACTGAGACATTTTTTTTTTTTTAAATTTGTAGTTCCGCCTCACATTTTAGCTGTAAATGTCATAATACTGGTTTTACTGCAACAAAATGCACATATTTGCTTCCTAATCGTGAGTCCTCTCATTCCGGTCGCCATCCACATCGCTCGGTGGTTCAGCGGGGGGCCGGAACACTAATGACAGGGAAATCTTATCGGGGACCAGCCACGCTCCTCTCACGCCAGCATCTAGTCGGTCTCTTTCAAACACCCGTCTGGGGGGTACTACACCCCCCCCCTCACCCCCTCAGGGTCTTAAAATCCGTAAAACGTTATTTGATGCTAGGGGTATATATATATGTAATTCCAAACTCATGCTGTTATAAGAGGCTATGCTTTTACTGTGTGGGGAAAGAAAGGCTTGGCAGTTTTTCCATATTATGCATAACATATGTATTACACAAACGTTCATTCATACTTTTCCATATATTTTGTGTATCAGTTCACAGACCTAGTTTATTGGGCTGACATCACCACCTAGTGTTTTTTTATGGTACTTACTGTTTTATTCTGTATAACATACAGCTTCCCTGCAATTAATTACTATTTACACAATATTTTACCATGCCTTAAACGTGCAAATTAATCTCAGCCCTGTTAAAATAAATCTCTTTGATCTCCACAGATCGCACTTTTCCACATATTACGGCTAAATTGCAATAAAAAAACTGGGGTTCTTATCCTTAAATCCAGGTTTCCATTCTACGCTAGCACCAACCGTTCGCTCAATCTATATTTCAAAACCCTGCTTCTTGTCCTTTAATCCAGGTATAGTATTTATTTTACTTTTATTTTCTGTTTGAGGAAACTCAGGCAGCCAACAAGTTACATTTGTCAACTCACTCTGCGCTCATACGTTACGCCCACTCAGATTTACATCTGTCTCAAACCCTTAGGTTCTACTACGATAGCATCAACAACTTGCCCCGTCTAAATTCGGAGGAAACCTTGATATTTGTACCTTATCCAGGTATAGTTTTCTTTAATCTTCAATACGTTACTTCAGTTTCCCATGAAAAGGCCACAGACAGCCTTCACGGTCCATTTTGCCACCCGTTTACTCGTCCATGCCCCCCATTAACTCATATTGCGCCCATTCGCCACGCTCACGCAGATCTACATCTGTCTCAAACCCCTTAGGCTCTGCTACGACATCACGAACCACTGGACCTCTCTCTCATATACTTGAAGAAACAAGTCCACGGGTATAATCTCTATCAAGGTTAGTATCCTACCAGCACATAAAACGCCAATTTACCCCATAGTTGTTACGTGAACTGGCTCACAGGGTCTGAACGTCAGACATAGCTCACCGAGGCATTTACAAATCATCTCCCAAACCTCAACACGGAGGTACGGCCCTACACCCAAATCATAGTTAATCGCCTCATTCGCCCTTCTACAGGGCCGTAGTCAGGGCCTCACTTGTCACGGCCACACGTTTGAACCTTTTAAATGTCACCGAGAGGCCAACATCCCGCTACCACATCTGTGGCAACATAATCCACTTCAAATCATAGAGCCTCTCACCGCCACTTGGCATTAGCAGGGCCTCAACCGTCACTTGTCTAAGTTAAGTTTTTCGCTTCGGCAATAATCCTACAGTCCAGTTCATATAAGCAATCCCCACCCCCACCCCTTGAAATAGTTTTCTCAGATGCCCCTACTAAAACCAACTCATTTAATTCATTTCTAGAATGTCACAAGACACTTCTCCCATGGACGAGGTACCTGATGAGGATATTATATCAACTCCTATCAGACCAGAGTCCCCAGGAGTTTCTCTCGCCCTTTCTACCCCTACGTCTTTGAGAGCATGGACTATACCTAAAATCACGGCCGAACTTAGGCTCAGGGGCATCCCCTTTCCGGCTACAGCCCGAAAGGCGGAATTATACAGACTGTTAACCTCTCAAAGCCAAGCTACTGACGCTGGCATTGCTACCCAGGACACCTTTGCGGCAATCCTGGCCAACCTGCAGACCCTAAACAGCAGGTTAAGCAAGGTGGAAAGTGCCATAGCCTCCCCAGGTAACCTCCCTGTTTCTATAGCCCCAATCCCGGCTGTACCTATGGCACCAACACCCGTCCCTACACTTCCCCCTCCAGCTCCTGCTCCAGTCATGTCGCCTTTTGTGTCACCAGCCAACTCCGTCCCAGACTCCATTAGGAAAGAAATCCTAGATGGGAAGGACGTGTGTCTGGTGTCATTACTTATTGCCTCCCAAGACGTACTGGAGAACAGGGCTTAATTTTGGCGACATCTCGGTGGTTCTTAAAACCAGAGATCCAAGGCTCAACAAAAAGTTGTCTATCCCCAATTTCGTGTTGGCCTTCGGGATATACCGAGATGTTATCTGCTTGGTATATCCCCACAGGAGAGAGGAACTGGACCTCTATCTCCATAAAATGGTGGATTTGGGCGTTAAGTACGGGGGATCATCTTTCTACGATTATCACAAATCGATATCAGCGAAAGCGGCGACCCATCTGAAACAGTTTAATGTCAGAATTAACTGGTGTCAGATGGATACAGAACTATTCTGTCGCCACTTTGCTGGTCTGAGGCCCCCGTCCTGCGCTATATGCAATTCCTCAACCCACTTGGCTGATTTGTGCCCTTCAATGGCTGACCCAGCCACCCCCTCTACCACCCCTCAATTCTCTTCCACTCCCCACCTTAAACAGGAAGGCGGTCAGAGGGACAAACTGGGGAGGCCCATCTCCTTTTGGGGGAAGGCGCAGGTGTGCAACAACTTCAATGCAGGTTCCTGCAGCTTCAGCGCTTGTAGATTGTTGCACATCTGCTCCATCTGTTTCAAGGCACACACCAAGACCATGTGCCGGCCAGGTTGTCCCCTAACAAATGACTAACCGATGTTAATATCAACAACCTGGCCTTTTACCTTAAAGATCATCCAAGTAAACATCTTGTGGAGTACCTAATAACAGGGTTTACCCAGGGTTTTTTCACGGGTCTCGTGGCCATCCCCCCAGGGATACTGGAATGCCCTAATCTCAGCCTGTCTAGACCCGGAGGCCACGGACCTTCTCCTCTCCACAGAAATCACTCAAGGGTTCATGATCGGCCCCTTCACCTCCTCACCGTTTTCCTCCTGGCGCACTAACCCTATCGGTATAGCTGTACACAAGTATTCTAATAAAAAACGTATGATTATCGATTTATCTGCACCGCACTCCTCTTTTGTTCCTAGCATCAACGCACTCATCCCCGCACACGAATTCTCACTACAATACGTTAAAATAGACGACGCCATACAATCCATCATGTCAACTGGCAGCAACGCTTGGCTTAGCAAAACAGACATTACCAATGCTTTCAAAATGCTGCCCATGCACCCATCACTTTGGCACTTGCACGGTGTTAAATGGCGAAACAGGTACTATTTTTCCATGTGTCTCACTTTCGGTTCCAGAAGCAGCCCCAAACTCTTTGATATTTTCGCGGAAACGCTATGCTGGCTGCTTCTGAACATTATTAGGTGTCACGCCGTCATTCACTACTTGGATGACTTCCTCATCATAGAACCAAGCACACGCACACCCACCGATATCCTCAGCACCTCTGCACTTTTCTGCACCCTCGGCGTACCTTTGTCTCCCGCCAAAACAATTGGCCCCACCACTAAACTCACTTTCTTGGGCTTAGAGCTAGATTCTGCTACCTTCCGTGCCAGCCTTCCCACTGAAAAACTCGTCTGCCTGAGAGGGGAAATAGACATGTTTCTGCGGAGCGATGTATGCACCAGGAAAGAACTTCAGTCCCTATTGGGGTCCCTGAACTTTGCGATGCGCATCGTTCCGCAGGGCAGATCTTTTGTGTCCAGGCTCCTTTGCCTGCTTCACGGGGTACCGGACGACTGCCCAATTGCGTTGAACCAGCACGCCAAAGCTGACCTACTTATGTGGGGGCAGTTTTTATCCCTATGGAACGGTATCTCCATGTTTATCCCTCCCCTCTCAGACTCCTCTCCCTGCATTTACACTGACGCTGCAGCCAACACGGGTTTTGCAGCTATATTTGGTAATCACTGGTTATGGGGTCACTGGCCAGCTGAGACGGATGCCTTGCCGGGGTTTAGAGAAACTTCAGCTCTGTTTGAGATTTACCCCATTGTGGCAGCCGCACACACTTGGGGTCACCTCTGGTCCGGCAAGGCAGTAAAGTGTTATTCCGACAGCTCGTCAGCTTGCGATATCATCAATAAAGGGCGCTCCTCCTCTCTTACCATTATGTGGCTGATTCGCAAGCTGACCTGGTTGGCAGCAACCATCCAGTTCCACCTAATTTGCCATCACATCCCGGGTATTCACAACACGGCTGCTGACGCTCTATCTCGATCTCAACTTCAGGTGTTTTTCCGGGCACTCCCGTCAGCCCACCATCAACCATCCAGAACACCGAATTTTCACGAGCTAATCTTGGACTAAACACACTTATGCACCACGCTAGGACACTCACGCACCAAGCACTATCACCAAACACTACAATCACCTACATTTTCAATAAATTTACTGCTGAATTTGGATTACAAGGCGATTTCTCAACCCAAACCATGGTGGCTTTTGCCTCTTTTTACCCCGGTCCACATCATAAAGAGACTGGGCCGCTGGAAGTCCTCCATAAACAACACGTATATTCCACGACCAGAAAGAGAACTTCGCCAAGCCTTCAGGAACTTAGTTATGTAATCAAATGCAATAAAGTGTGTTTTTTTCGAACTTCTCTTTGCCCTCTTTTATATACAGGCCCACTCGGACGTTGGTTTCGGCACACCACAACCAACTTTTATCTCTGACATTATCCATTACATATTAAATTCCGAGCACAAATATATATATATATATATATATATATATATATATTAATTGTGTGTGTGTATATTGTAACGGATCGCCTGGCACCCCGACCGGGTACCTCCGTTAAAGGATGCTCCTAGTGCTTCCTGAGGACTCCAAGCACTCTGGCAGACACCACAATCACCGAATCCGAGAAACCTTTTAAATTCTCCCAAGCATATGAATGCTGTAGACCATTGAATAGGAACCATATGAATAGGCTTGTACTCCTAGCAGTCAACTGGAACAGCATGCAATAAATCCTTCCCCCCAATAATGAGACGACACATCACTTTGAGGGTAAAACAGGAACTCTCGACTGGCTCATCCAGCCTGGCTTTTATTACACTAATCCACATACAGGCCACACCCAGGGGGAGGCATAAAATAACCAATCACATACATGGTTCAGCCCACACATCCCCTCCCCTCAGATAACATTAAACTCAATTATCCGGTACACTTTTTCAGCCAAGTTCTGGATGTACCCCAAAACCCGGGGGTACACCTTTAAATCCAGCATCGCTGGATAGCCCTTATTCAGGGGGACAACATATCCAAAATTCAAGTAATTCGGATGAATGGTTCGTGAGATATGGGGTTCCAAAGATTTGACCGACCGCATGGGTAAAGTATCCGAAAACAGTTCCATGCATTTTGGCCCTGCGGTCGGTCACAAACAAGGGAATGAAAACAGGCGAATTGCCTGTGTTATAGAGCCTGGAGAGGGTTTGAATGAATTCCCTTGTTTATGGGGTTCTTTCTACCGAACGGCGGGTCATTCGGTAGTTTCCATACGAATTTCTGGAAGTATGGAGGTCTCAGCGGTGTTTGCCTAGTCAAGTGTCCGATTTTAGTTCCAGACACTCGACGGCAAAACACCGCTGTTCGGTAGTTTAAGATGGCCGCCGCCACGTGTTTGTTTCCCGAATGGCGGCCACCCAGAGGACAAAGAATACATTACACTGATTGCCAATTACCCGTTTGCAACATTGTTGCAAACTGTAATTGGAGGCACACTTATTCCTGGGTGGTCTGGTTGTTCGGTAGTTTCACTCAATATAATAAATGGAGTGATTCTACCGAACAATCAGATGAATGCTGCATACATATCCCAGGTTAAACTTAACACACAAATACACATATAATATTACAGGCAGTACACTAGAATATGTATCACAGTCTTAAAGGGACAGTAGTCCCAAAAGTCCCAATATGTCCATAGATGCTGTTAAAAGGGCCAGTAGCAGCAATATACAGTACAATATGCCCCAAATAACCCAGGGGCCATAGTCAGCAGGTAGGAGGCTAGCAAACAGGCTTCTCCAGGGCCCAGTGGCGAGGTTGGTTTCGCCACATATATATTATTGAATCACTTTGCACTCATGGTCTTTCAAAGGTAAGAGTTCCATTCTTTAATGAAAAATGTTAAAACTTGGATCATAGACCAGGCTATAACATGGAGCCAGAGTGCAAGTACTTTTAAGAATTATTATTATTATTATTTATATATACACACAGTTTCTCTTTTCATGTGACAACACTGAAGAAATGACACTCTGCTACAATGTAAAGTAGTAAGGCTGATTATAATCAAATTTGCTTCAGATAATCTTCCTCCTCTATTCTTTAATTACTGCGTATTTCACTTGAATATACACAATATTCTCGTAGCACTGATGGTTGGCTACCTCTACTTGTATAAGTTTAAGCATCACTGTGGCAACACTGGTATGATTAAAGGATCACTATAGTGTCAGGAAAACAAACTCGTTTTCCTGACACTATATAATCCTTAGGTTCCCCCCTGCCTCAGGGCCCCCCTCCCGCTGAGTTGAAGGGGTTAAAACCCCCTCAGCTACTTACCTTTATCCAGCACCAGGCTCCCTTGGTGCTGGTGACCTCTCCTCCCCCTCCGACGTCAGCTAAGGAGTCGAGCCGAATGCGCATGCACGGCCAGAGCCGCGTGCGCATTAAAAACGCATTAAAAACGCCTATAGGAAAGCATTTCTCAATGTTTGATTTTTGCATTGAGCGGTGGGGAAGCTCCTCTAGCGGCTGTCAGGAAGACAGCCACTAGAGGCTGGATTAACCCTGCAATGTAAACATAGCAGTTTCTCTGAAACTGCTATGTTTACATCTGAAGGGTTAAAACCTGGGGGACCTGGCACCCAGACCACTTAATTGAGCTGAAGTGGTCTGGGTGACTATAGTGGTCCTTTAATGTAACGCTTCGCAAATGACACTACGGTCTTTAAACAATTAAGTTGTGGGTTATTCTGAGCCTAACTAGTTCCTATTTGAAGGCATATGATTTGACTTGTTACATATTAAATACGCTTATACGAACAGTTTTACAAACGGACTTCGGACCACCTTGGGGGTCTTGGCATAAGTCATGTCATCTGTTGTCACATAGCTTACATAGTTTCATAGCTGAAAAGAGACTTGCGTCCATCAAGTTCAGCCTTCCTCACATATCCTTTTGCTGTTGATCCAAAAGAAGGCAAAAAACCTAGTCTGAAGCGCTTCCAATTTTGCAACAAACTAGGAAAAAATTCCTTCTTGACCCCAAAATAGCAGTCAGATGTCTCCTTGGATCAAGCAGCTATTAATTGTATCCCGGCATGTTATGTTTTTGCAAGTATTTATCCAATTGCAGTTTAAACATCTGTATAGACTCTGACAAAACCATCTCTTCAGGCAGTGAATTCCATATCCTTATTGCTCTTACTGTAAAAAAAAAAAAACGGGGGCGGAGCCTGGGCCTTAACGGGAGCGGACGCAAGTCGCATCGGCTCCGACATTCATCGACTTCATATCGGCAAATCTAACTTTAAAATCGCCCCAAATCACTCACACACACGGGTGCCCTACCTGGCAGCAACAAGGGAGAGTCCCGGCCACACCATATGTCGTTTTTCCAGGCGGCCAAGACGCTGAAAAAGAGACGGAAAACCGGGGCCTACCCCACCACCCAAAGCCTGGACCTGGCGGCTCTATTTGGCGCCTTCACACCGCCGGGTGGGTCCGGAGAACGGCCGGCACGGCAGAACGCAAGTGCCGCCGAGATGGGACGCAGATCCCACAAATCACCTGCACATTCACCCGCAGGGGCGCAGCACATCGACCAGATGCTCCAGAGGCAGCCTCCTCCTAAAATGGCGCCGAACGGGAACAGTAAGGCCGCAGAACCTTCAGAGAGCCCCTCACAGCCCGTCCAGCCTCACGCTGGGCATACCACACAGGCTGCAGGAGATGGATCAGCCCCAGTCACCCAGCAGGACTTTCAAAACCTGGTGGGGGAAATCAAAACCTTGCTGGCGGCTAACGTGACAGCTATGAAGGCAGATATACAGAAGGTTAGTGGTCGGGTGACAACAGCAGAGGGAGACATCGCTGACTTACAACACAGTATGAAAACCGTACACGAAGCCATCCACCACCTAGAAACCTCGCAACACTCGCTCTCCATACACCTAGCCACACTAGATGACAGGTCAAGGAGAAACCATCTAAAAATAAGGGGCATACCGGACACGGTGACCCCTGAAGAACTCCCACACTATGTGAGACGCCTGGTGGCCACCATCCTGCCGGCCGCACAGGCCAAAAAAGTTACCCTAGACGGGACTTACCGCTTGCTTAAATCCAACAGAGCTCCAGCGACGGCAGTACAGGACGCCATAGTGCGATGCTCACACTACCACGACAAGCTCTCCATCTGGTCAGCACTGCAAGGCAAGACACCGCTCATCTTTGAAGGCGCCAGCCTCACCTTCTATCAGGACCTCATGAGGTCCACCTTACAATGGCGGAGATCCCTGCAGCACCTCACAAGCCAGCTACGTTCAGTTGGCATCAAATACAGGTGGATGTCCCCCAGGCTACTAGTGGTGAACCACGAATGGACAATGCATAAACTCTCATCGATGTCAGAGGCCCCGACCCTCCTCACGGCGCTGGGCCTACCTCCCCTCGACACACATGAAGACAGACGGGCGACCACCACCCAGAGGTGGAACCCCTCCCGAGCTGCCCCATTTGTTCCTGCCGCCACACCGGCTATAGACCCGGGAACTTGAAACCCTAAGAGTCGGCAGTCCAGGCCGCTAAGAGTTACACCAGAACTGTTTATAAACTGTTCATAAGTTGTTACCAACAATATGTTTAAGCACACCACACACGACACATGCCCACGGAGAGTCTACCACCCCTCACCTCACAAACACCTAGGACCTGGGCGCCACAGGGCAGGCGCATGGCTCCACTCCGACCAGCTCTCCCCCCCCGCGACCCCCACGGTAAGGGGTACCACCTATGGCGGGCTAGTTAACCCTCCCACATTTGACAACAAGACGGCACCACTCTGAACAGCCCGACCTGACACATACTTAATAGCAATCTACATTAAAGACCAAATATGCACAAACTTCACGCACAAAAGTACCTCTACAACTCACCTCTGAGACACTAACTCACACACGCTTAAACAATTAAAAAGTGCAAGACAATCATTGCCATGTATGTTTCAACCATGCAAATGTTTCATGTTGATTAAACTTCGCTGCAGCTGTTGGGGCGCAGCAGTGTATTATGCTGGATGTTACCATAATATGCACAACAAAAATAAAGAATTAAAAAAAAAAAAAAAAACCTTTTCTTTGCCTTAGATGAAATCTTCTTTTTCCAGCCTAAATGTGTGACCTCATGTCCTATGTATAGCCCTGTTTATGAATAGATTTCCAGATAAAGGTTTATACTGGCCCCGAATATATTTGAATAATGTTTTCATATCCCCGCTCAGGTGCCGTTTTTCCAAACTAAAGAGATTTAAATTTTTTAACCTTTCTTCATAACTAAAATGCTCCATTCCTTGTATCAATTTTGTAGCTCGTCTCGGCACTTTTTCTAGTGCCATGATATCCTTCATTAGAACAGGTGCCCAAAATTGCAAAATTGATTTATAAAGAGGCAAAATTATATTTTCATCCCGAGAATGTATGCCCCTATTTATACATGACAAAACCTTACTGGCCTTAGCAACTGCAGATTGACATTGCATATTGCTGTTTAATTTGTTGTCTATAACAATTTCCAAATCCTTATCGTATGTTGTTATCCCTAATTTACTACCATTTAGGGTGTAAATTGCTTGTGCATTCTTAACCCCGAAGTGCATAACTTTGCATTTCTCTACGTTAAATTTCATCTGCCATTTTAGTGCCCAGTCCCCCAATCTCTCCAAATCCCTCTGCAGCAAAGCAATATCCTGCTCACATTTTATTACTTTCAAAGTTTTGTCATCTGCAAACACTGATACATGGATTCCAATGCCTATTTCAAGATCATTTATAAATATGTTAAATAGAAGCGGTCCCAAAACAGAACCCTGAGATACACTACTTACCACTTTTGTCCAGCCTGAAAAATTACCATTAATGACAACTCGTTGTACTCTATCCTTAAGCCAATGTTCTACCCAAAAACAAGAATATTCATCTAGACCAATTTATTTTAGTTTGAAGACTAACCTATTGTGAGGAACCGTATCAAATGCCTTGGAAAAAGGAAGAATATACTTCTACCTACTTCTTCATAGAATGCAATTAGGTTAGTTTGACATGACCTATGTTTCATAAAACCATGCTGATTATTGCTAATAACAAAGTTCTTCCCAATGAATTCCTGAATATTATCCCTTAATAGCCCTTCAAATATTTTCCCAGTCACATAAGTTAAGCTCACAGGTCTATAATTTCCAGGCAAGGATTCCAGGAAACTCTTTTTAAATATAGGAACAACATCTGCCTTCCTCCAATCCTCCGGTAAAATACCTGAAACAAAAGAATCTTGAAAAATTAAATACAGAGGTTCACTTATTTCCCCACTTAGCTCCTTAAGTACTCGTGGGTGGATACCGTCAGGCCCCGGAGCTTTATTTACATAAATTTTATTTAATAGCTGTAGCACCTTGTCTCAAGTTATCCAATCACAAGTTATCTGCAAGTTTTTTGCAGCAATCATTTGCATATCTCTTGCCATTGGATCCTCATTAATATATACTGAAGAAAAATAGTTACCGTATATACTCGAGTATAAGCCGACCCGAATATAAGCCGAGGCCCATAATTTTACCCCAAAAAACTGGGAAAACTTATTGACTCGAGTATAAGCATAGAAATTATAGATTTCACAATTCTTTGCGTTTTGGTGTGCATGTAATAACAGTGTACCTGCTCTGCCCCTATAGCCATCGTAAGTAGTGTGATAACAGGTTACACAAGTATGGCGTGTCATATTAGTAGACAGCACTATTTTTCAAAGTGAAGTAGGAGATAGTTACCAACAGTGGATGTGGCATAACTCGTGTAATGTGAGTAACATGAGGGTTTCCTTGCATGCGGTATGAGGCAGCACTATGCTTTAATAAGGCATTTCGAGTATGTAAATTTCAGCGCTTAGATAAAAAACAGGCTTCAACTATTCTGTGTTCGCTGGGTGTGCTAGGCAGCGAGAATGCGCGCTTTCTTAGAGTGTGCTTGCTATCATGAGTTGGCTATATGCGCGTGTGTTTCATTATGCGTTGCTGCACAGTGTTTATAAACGATCGATGGCCTGTGTGTAAGAAGTGTGTCCTATGCTTAGTGTCGGATAGAGTTAAAACTGGGGAGGTCTCAACCGGCTATGTCATTGTAAACTATACACGACAACTGAAGGGTAATCCGGCTGAAAAACATAAGACATAAAACATATGGCTGGGATCTGCTTGGGGGTACACCGCTGGGGCTCTCCCTGATAACATTACCGACAGTAGCACATGCAATGACAAGTGAGTAAGTCTCTTGGTATTTGGGCTTGTGCTGGTCGGCAAGTGTCTCTTCAGCCCACTCCCAGGGCTGGGAATCGCCATTCCAGCGTGTGTACGGTTAGTCCCTGTCCTCGTGAGGGTCTCCCCCCGGCAGGTCGTGTTAGAGCTCTTCGCCCGTCTTGCTCTGTAGCACCGGACCCTTCTGCTGTTCAGTGTCCTCTGTTGCAGACGGCGTGTGTCCAGTTTCGCGGGAAGGTCTGCCGCTGGCTCAAGGATTCTGGCGCCACCCGGTGGTCTTCTGGCTGGCTTTGTTTGCGGCTCTCTCCCTGGCTTAGGTGGGAGCGAGTGCCGGTGTTCAATGGGCTTGACTCCGGTTCCCGCATCATGAGGTGCCGGCGTTTCCTCCCCGGCGCCCCTCTGGAGGCCCGAGGGGGGAACCAGCTTGTGCGTCGTCTGGTCGTCGGGCGGATCCAAGCTGCCGCCTCACTCCTCGCCCGCCTAAAGGCCTGTCCCCGGGTGCGAAACTGCGTGCAGAGGTAAGCCATGAGTCTGCCGCAGAACTCTGTTATATTTCCGGGGGGCTTGTGTAGTGTGCGCTTCTTCCCAGGCCTCGTGGGTCCCGTTTGGTCGTCGCTTGGGTTTGTCGTTTCTCAGGGGTTGTCGTCCCCAGATTGGACCGGGATAACCCCCGCCGGTCCGAAGGGGGGGTAGAAGGGCTTCGCTTCTCTCTCGCTTGTGAGCGGGCCCCGAGCCGGGGGATCGGCCGCCTCCTCCATGCTCTAGGCCCCGTTCAGTGTTAGGCCGCATGGCCGGTTCGGGCTTTCCCGTGGCGGTTCGGTACTGGAGTGGTATCATTCTGCTCCGCGTGGGGTCCCGGATCAATATCCAGATAGCTTGTGTAGTGGGCTTTGGTAGATTAGGCAGTTTGGATGGTTGTGTGCCCTCTGGTGCAGGAGCCCTCAGAGGACACGTCCGGCCATCTTGGCTGTCAGGCCCCGCCCCCTTTAATTGCTTTTTGCAAGCATTATTGGCTTCCTTATATCTTATATAGGATGCCTCTGATTTAAATGCTTTAAATGCCCTTTTCTTATTTTTAATCTCTTGTTTTACTTCTCTACTAAGCCACATTGGTTTTAATTAGTTTCTTTTATATTTATTACCCAATGGTACATACTGAGAAATGTACCTTTCCAATATTTGTTTGAATAGTTTCCATTTATCCTCTGTTTTTATCACTAAGGAGTTAATGCCAGTCGATATAGTGTAGAGCTGCCCTAATCTTATGGCTTTTTTAAATTTATATGTTTTAGTACACCCCAAGTCCTTTTGCCTTTTTGAGTTTATTTTAAAAATTACCCAAATGCTCCCCTACTTGAATGTTGGTTAAAAGATCAACATTGTTGTTACAAAGACTCATCGTATTGTTATATTTCACTTCTTCTCATGTAAAGCCTATGTTCCAGCATTCGGTTCATACGAAAGGATTATACGAACTGCTATAAAGCCTCGTTCGTCGGTACGAACGATAGACCGCCCAGCCGTTGGCGTGTGCCGCCACTTAACCTCATCACCCCTCGAAGTACCGAATGGCCGACCACCCGGCAAGCGGAGTGTGCCGCTCATTAACCGCGCAAGGCTTTGCAGTCTGCGGTTAACCACAAGCTAATCGAAGGTCCCCGGGGACCCCCCATTCATGCCCAAATGCCCCAAAGGGAAACTACTGAAAGACTCACAAATGGGGGACCACCTATGTTCTGGCATGTGGCATCGATTAGAACGTTCATGTTGCGGTTGACTGCAGGTCAAGTACCCCTTTCCGGGCGGTCTCCGTTCGGGTCTCGATCGGCAGAGACAACCAAACTGGTAGCGGGGATTCATATGACTACCCGACCTCTGCTCCATGAATGCAGAGTCGAGGGCCCGCTGTCCATTGACGGATCTAAAAACATGGCCGCCATCGAGGTCTTAACAGCAAACTACCGAACAGGACTTTATATGGCAGAAATCTCCCGTTCTGTTCGTGGGATCTGGGTGCAATTTGTACCATGAATGCGTCCAGATCTGAGCTACCGAACAATTCGTATAATGGACTATATGTTGTTAATAATGCCTAAGTTATATATTTGTATGTGGTTTGCTGGACTGGAATAAAGCATGGTCTTTTGGGAGCTTGGAGATAATTAGATTGTATAACCGTTGGCCTCATTATCTCCAAGTTGGGCAGGTACTAATTTGAAAGACACAATGTCCTGACTGGGTGACTTGTTGCATTGTACCTGTATCCCACCAGGTCCACAGGGGGCTGTCCTTGGACCTGGGGAATTGCATAAATTGCCATGCTTGTGTGCCAGTAAAGTTAGTTTGTCTTACCCTCAACTCGCAGCCTCGACTCGTGTTGTTGGGATCCGGGAATCCTAGCTTTACTATAGCTAGTGGGAGACTCTATACTCTACGAAGGTTTCTACCGACTGGAACATCGTTCGACTTTGAGAACCAGGACATCCAAGCGATCCAACTTCCTGCTAGACCGGAGGCAATCGTAACAATTGTTTATTATAACGAGATCCCGACAAGCATCCTTTCTTGTTGGTGCTTGTACCAGTTGTGACATAAAGGTGTCATTTAACACATTCAAAAACCTGATTGTAGAGTTGAGCGGACACCTGGATGTTCGGATTTGCCGGGTGCGGCCGAACTTCGGCAAAAAGTTCGAGTTCGGGACTGGAACTTGACCAGAACTTGGAGTCTGGAGGGAGGACAGTAGGTCCCCCCCCCACATTCTCCACTCAGGGGTGGGGGTCGGGGGGGGGCAGTACGTCCCCCCTCATTGTTATGTAGGGCCATTAGTAGGCTGTGATGGCTGTGATGGCTTCTAAGAGCACACGAGTCAAACGCTTGTTGATTGGCTGCCCTGCAGATTTTCAAAACGCGCCATGAAATCGCCGAACAATGAACTCAAACCCGAACTGTTACTGAAATGTTCGGGTTCGGGGTCAAAAAAACGTAATGTTCGGTACAGTTTCGGGTTCGCTCAACTCTACCTGATTCCCCTTGCTGAAGTACTAGTCCCTCTATTCCAATTTATGTCCGGGTAATTAAACTCTCCAATAATTAACGTGTTACCCCGATTTGCAGCTTTACAGCTGTTCTTCCTCATTAATATTTACATTAGGTGGTTTATAACATATCCCAACCAATAATTGATTTCCCTTTGTTTGCCCCAAGCAGTCAAAGTTAAAAAAAAAAAATACGAAAACTTAAACCTGCTTCTTTTCCACTTGGTGTCACGAATGCACCCTACTCCAAGAGTGCGCGTGACGTAGTTGTGGTGGTGAAAGGGTTAAAGTCCACTATTTGTCTGCACTAGACCGGAAATAATGACAAAATCCTCCTTTTAACACCACCCACACTTAAACATTATAATATATATAATATATATAACTATTACTATTTCAACGCTGCCACCACCAAGACAATTTATAAATGGGGTGCCTTGGTCCCCCAGGTAAATCAATAATAAAACCCACCAAATATTACTTAATACAATACTTAAGGAATTGCAAAAATACTAACTAGTCTCTTCAGGTAATGTGATTCTTAACCAGACAAAGGCAGAACTTAATAAATGAATGTTTATTATGAGCAAAAAACAAATTATTTACACCAACAACAGATAAAAACAAAAAGGATAAAATAACAGAAGTCCTAATTACTCACTCAGGTTTTCAAAGTACAACTTCTGTCCAGGGGGTCTCTGGCAAGGAAAGATGGTGACTCACTCAAAATTAGATAGTTACATAGTTACATAGCTAAAAAGAGACTTGCGTCCATCAAGTTCAGCCTTCCTCACATATGTTTTTGCTGTTGATCCAAAAGAAGGCAAAAAACCCAGTCTGAAGCGCTTCCAATTTTGCAACAAACTACAAGGGTACACAAGCACCCTTCAAGATCATTAGATATATACCCTGTGATTTATCAAGTCTTGCCCAGGGGTGGAGTTAAGGGGTACCCATAGAGATACTAAGTGACTACCTCCTTTGTTCCAGAAAACAACAAGCCAAATATAAACTTTTGGTTTTATCTCCTCTACTGTACTTGCCACAGAAATAATAATTGCCTCTATGAATTTGTTATTATTTTCCCATTCCATAGACGTGTTGCATGCCCCACCCACAATCCAATAGGACAGACATCACAATTCCTGCCACACGGTTTAAGTTGTGCAACTCATGTTTAGGCTTAATTAAGAGATTGCAAAACAAGAAATTGGATAAGGACCAGCGCTTATTTACCACTTATCTAATTTGTCAATATATATAAAAATTTCAAAAACAGCTGCTATGCATTCATGCGATACCTTCTAAAATGACAAACGAAATTGTACAGTAAAAAGAATGAAGCGCTTGTGTATTATGGAGGTTATATACTTATTTACCTTTGGGAAATTGAGGGATGTTCCCTTGAATGCCAGAAAAATGTGTTGATATCTATAAAAGATAATCAGACATAGTATAGACTGTATATAATTTTACAGAGATTAATATAATTATATTTAAACTCACAAACAGAGAGCTATAGACCCAGCTCTAGTGTGTATCACTTCTGGGTCCGTTTAGGCGACCCACCCCTATTATAAGAACGACATTTCTTGTCCTGCAGGGGGGAGTGAAAGCACAAACGATTGCGCAGTATTGCTAATGCTGTTGTTAATATATAAAGCAGATTCCCAAGTGAGTACTTACAATATCTGGAGTCAGTATTAATGACTCAATTCCACAGCGTTGTGCAGGTTTGGGACTGCACTCCCATCTGTTGAAATGAATTCTGGAACCAGGATAAATTGATTAAAATAAAAGCTAGGTTTATTATAATAAAGTATAAAATAAAAAAGGCAACAATGTCCTTTTAAAAACGGAAAAATGGGGGGGGGCGGGGCCTGACAGCCAAGATGGCCAGTCGCACATCCTACTAGCTCCTGCAACAGGGGGGCCAAAAATGTCGATAACTCCAGATCCACTAGCGATAGCGGCAAACGGTGTCCGGAAACTAATGCAGGACGACCTAAGCGACAAATTGATGCCAACCGGCACCGGAGAACCGCGGACAAAGCTGCACTGGCCATGAGGCCTAAATCGGAACACAGCCTGAGGCCCGGGGGAGATGGTCGACCTCCCGGCACGGGACAGGCTCACTCTGCAGCCCTGCTACCCCCCCCTCTGGACCGGCGGGGGTCATCCCGGTCCTCGCTGAGGGCGAGTACAGCCGCATTACCGCCTGCCACAGCGCCAAAATCCACGGCCAAACGAGGCCGCAAGGGCCTAGCCAAGATGGCGGCAAAGAAACAGCCCAAGCGCACACAGCGCGTACTTATTCAGCCACCAAAACACATGCAAGAATTCTTCGACCGGCTATGCACTCACCTCTACACGCAACTCAAAGCCCAGAGACAACTGTACAGACAGGCGGTGCGAGGGGTGATGGCGTGGATCCGCCCGGCTATCCGACGTCGCCTGCGGGGGAATCCCCCTCGTGTCGCCAGAGCAGCCCCTCGATGGAAGTGTCGACAGGGTTCGGCGAGGCTGGACAAAGCATCTTGTTTCCCAGACAGCAACACTCCCACTCTCAAGCGGCAGCACGGGGCCCGCCGACACCCAAGATCTACCTACCACTCGGCGCTCCCAGCAACGGCCGAACACCATGGCGAAACCCAGCACACAATACGCCCTAACACCCACTGCGACACTGCCCACGATGAAGCAGGGCCGTTGTCCGACGATCAACACCAACAGAGAGCCCATCCACCGCCAAACAAGGAGGGGATTTCGGGGGAACCCCCATCCTGCTGCGCAGGTCAACACAACTGCACCCCGCCAAGCAAGTGTGCAGCTCTCGGACGGGGCACCCCCATGCTGGTCAGGTCTGTATACCCGGTGGGCATAGGCTGAAAAGGTCTACTTGCACAGCAGATGGCCCTGGGCTCCAACCTCTGCATCGGGCACCTTGCGGGACACTGCAACAGCTGGTACTAACTCACCGCCCAGAAACTCACCTTACAATAAAGCTCCCTACGGAACTGTGGACTAAATACTGTAATTTAACTCACCTTAAGAGATGATCTTGCTTTCTTGGTGTGACATACTGGGGGCACACAAACATACCTGCTTGAGACCGGACAGGCGAGATTGCTGACTAATCTGTGTCCACATTAATTTTTTTTTTTTTTTTTTTTAAATAAGCACTGCATTAGTACAAATCTCCATACGTTTATTTGTTGTTTAGAATAGTCTATATTAGCTACTCCATCTAACACACAGATAGCAAATAGGTCCCTCCTTAATGCATATCTTTACTGACTTGATACCTACTAATGTCTCAGCTGAGCAGCTTCTCTTTAGGAGCATCACCTGTCTGTACCTACTATGTCTCCCACGCCTGCATATCAACCAAGTACCATGTTTAATATGCCTCTGTCGCCCACTATGTTTGTTTATATTTTTTTAGTTAATCAACTAGTTAATCGAACCACTGTTTAAATACTAAAGCGATGGCATTCTATATAATTATTAAACCCAAGCTACTGTTACCAAGCGACGAATAACTCAAAATGACAAATGTCTATAGATAAAACGAGAGATATCAGTATTGAAGCGAGTGATAACCGTATTAGAGCGAGGGATAAATCGTATTAGAGCGAGGGATAACCGTATTAGAGCGAGGGATAACCGTATTAAAGCGAGTGATAACCGTATTAACCTTGAACATAGATGGTATGCTCAAACCTTGTTTTTCTCCTTTGTCCCTCTTCTACTAACTTTTCCGTGATATGTACATTTTACTAAGCTTCAATTTCAATAACTTGTTCACTGTTATCGTTGATTGCACGTACTAGTACGCATACTTACTTATATAAAAAATGTGCAGATTAAACCTGTCATGGCGATGCAAACGTTGATATACCTTTGACTGCTGTCGTGGCATAACAGAATTGCCTGTAACCCATAATGCACAACAAAAATAAAGAATTAAAAAAAAAAAAAAACGGAAAAATGTCCTCTAAAACCGGAACGCGTTTCACCACTTCACCGTGGCTTCTTCAACCGGAGAAAATGATTTCAAAGTCCCTTGGTTCCTTATCCTTCTTAAATACCGCTAAAAATGCTGATTTTTTTTAGAAGATTGGATGTATGGTTTTAAAGTTATAGTACATGTATAAAAACTGTATTTTTCCTGCCTGTGATAATTATGTTTACCATTGGGTACCATAATTATATCAAAGGGAGAGGGGAGGATTTTGTGTGTAATTGCTGGGAGTGTTTTCTGCAATGTACGTGTGTTATTGGTTGTTCTGTAAAACCCTGTGGGTGGTACTATGTAAGGAAAACCTGCATAAAAGAAGGCCCTTTGGGTGCCAATAAAAACAGAATGACTTGACCCTCTAACTTGCAGCCTCGACTCATGTTTGTAGGGGACAGCTATAATTACTACAGGGATTGCTCATACTCCCTTAGCTACTGAGCTCTTGTAAGAGCTCTTGTTCCTGATCCTGCTTCGCTCTACAGAAGGAAGAGGTTCACCTACTGAAACCTGGAGCCTGGTGGATAGGGTGGATAGCAGACGGCTAGATACCAGCCCAGCAGCGGTGGTTCGTGGAGTCGGCAGTGCTTATAGTGTCTACGGTGCTGATGGTCCTTTGGTGAGCGCTAGGAGCATCCTTTATACGGTCCAACTTCCAGCCAGCCTGGAGGCAACTGTAACAGCAACTCACAGTGTGGAAGTGATCAAAATACCTTTAATAAAATGCAATACAGTTTTTCGCCAGCAGGCCTTTTCTGGTTTATTTTATTATTTTTTTATATTTATTTAGTTTTTATTGAGATTTTTTTCAAATTATAACAATCAGATTACATTTGTTTCATATATAGGTCAACAGTAGTTACAACAGAGATAATGCTAAGTTAGTCCCCTTGAAACAACTTTTCCATCACTATTGTGGCCAGAAAGAGTCCCTGCGGGTTTTAAAATCCGCCTGCCTATTGAAGTCTATGGCGGTTCGCCCGGTTCGCCCGTTCGCGAACATTTGCGGAGGTTCGCGTTCGCCGTTCGCGAACGGAAAATTTTATGTTCGCGACATCACTAATCCAGATGCCTAAAAATAAGACTAGCAGAACATTGGTGCAACATCAGCAAAGGATTTCGCAACCATTCTGTATCAAAACATTTTATTCCTGGCTAATCCATGGCAGCAGCAAAATAGGGTTAGCTCCGCCCACTTGGCTGTTTAGGACAGGAAATTAAAGTATAAATACTCCTCCTACCAGACCGGATCTCCAGTCTCTTTTCCTGTCCTCTTGGCTGTGGACATGGTTTCAGGTAAGTTGCATTACCTCATTTGGATTTGGATTTGGATTTGGATTTGGATTTGGATTTGGATTTGGATTTGGATTTGGATTTGGATTTGGATTTGGATTTGGATTTGGATTTGGATTTGGATTTGGTTTACCTCTTCTTACCCAGGAGGGTTTAGCCTTACTCTTTTGGAAAGGACATAAGGATTCTCCTGATCTGAACTATCCGATGTAAGCTTTTTTATAGTGGTAAATATATGCCTTGTATCCTTACTATTTGAAGAATTCCGCAGCAATGAATAGCGGTAATATATGGGTATATTGTGATGGCAAACTATATCCGCTGTGATCCTAAGGGTAGCGGTTATTTATAAGTGACTCATGCATTAAGACATTACCGCAGTGATCATAATGGTAGCGGTGCGTGATGTATACACTTTTCTTAACTATGATAATTCTGCAGTGATCCTATTGGTAGCAGTTAATATGTGTGACATGCATTATAACATTCAGACTATTGCCGCAGTGATCCTAATGGTAGCGGTGCATGGTGTATACACATATGTCATAGGATATAAATCCACAGGGATCCTCTTGGTAGCGGTTATTATGTGTGACACGTACATTATAACATTCAGACTATTGCCGCAGTGATCCTATTGGTAGCGGTGCATGGTGTTTACACATACTTCATAATGATATAAATCTGCAGTGACCCTCTGGGTAGCGGTAAAGCTGCAGTGTACATATGTATGGTATTGGATATCGGCCGCTGTGATCCTTGGGGTAGCGGTATAATATTGGTACCTGCAAATATTGGTGAACATATAAGTCACTGGATGAAGGATGTATTTCTAGTGTTCGGAAGGAGGACCTCCTTCAAATATGGTACTCGAGGAGAAACATACTTGTTATGATCCTGGCGGTAGCAGTGTTTAAATGGAACATGTACTCATGAATTTTCAACCTAATTCTAAGCCCACACTAGCCCTTGTTTTTAACATATGTGGCAGTGAATTCCATCAGGCTTAATTACAGAGACTATCCACACTGGGCCTTGTGTTAACAAGATGTGTGACAAGTGATTCCAATCAGGCCTTAATTCCAAGAGTGTCCACTCCTGGCCTTGTCTGTAACAAGAAAGGTGACTGTGTTTTCCAGCACAGAGAAAATCTACGCTGGTCCTTGTTTGTTTGTTTTTTGTTTGTTTGTTTTTTTAAGATGTTTAGGTATGGTGTCCAGCAGGACTTAACTCAGAGAATATCTGCAATGGCCCTTATTATTAGAAGATTTGTGGGAGTATTTTCCAGCAGACCTTAATTCAGAGAATATGAACACTGGCCTTTTTGTCTACACTGGACCTTGTTTACAACAAGATATGGTGCAGTGATTTCCAGCCTGCCTTACTTCAGAGAATGGAAAATATTCTTTATTCTGGGCACTCCTATCCAGTGCGAATTGTTCACAACTAGTTCAGGCCCATTAAGAGAATGATCTTATAAGGCATTATATTACTGGTTGTTGTGACACTCAGCATGTAGGCAAGCAGATTTAAAAGAGTGTGGAAGGATTTGTGTTTTTCTTCTTAGAATTAAATGGAAATTTTCTCTTTTCCTGTAGCATCCAGTCAGTGTCTCCCTCATTGAGAGAATGTTTTATTTAATTTTTTTATGGGAGGTTATGTTACAGTTTCTGATCTCTGAGAAACTGGAAGAATTAGCAGCTGCCCTGATGCTGTAGTTGTTCTCAGTCTTATTATTATTCCCCTGTTTAACCTGGCCTATTCACTCATTGTTGGTTTGTGCCACAGTTCCTCTGCTATTTTATATTGAATACCTTTATTGATTTTCCTCCTAGTTGAAAAATTAACAGGATGCCAATGCTTATTTGGGTTAGAGGTCTGATTCCCTGTTCCTCCTATCGAACACTAATTTGGGTACCTCTGCAGTTGTCTATGACTGTGGGGCAGTGTTATACTTACTGTACATGATAATCTAAGATTAATTTCGTAGCCTGGTTTATTTCTCCTGCTCATTTGTTGGTATATCTTTCAGATCTATATCATTTGATGCTGTTGTCCAGGAATGGACAAGTGTTAGATTCCTTGATATGGTAAGTTGCTGATTTCATTATGATTTGGCAATCTAGAAACTGGTGGTGTAGTCATGTGACATCTATGGTATAGCCAGATGACTTTAACAGTTTTTCTGTTCTCTATTCATATTTCACAAATTGGATACTGCAAGAAAGTGGCCTTATTTTACATTTTGGGAATTTTCCCATAAACTCTGCAGTCCAGAGTTTGCTTATTCTTCACTGATTTTACAAATATTGGTGGGTGCTTGTTTATTTCCCTCCCGATTTCCTGTCCTAAACAGCCACGTGGGTGGAGCTAACCCTATTGTGATGCTGCCATGGATTTATCCAGGAAAAGAAAATTATGGTAATTATGGTGAAATTTTCCTTATTACACACAACAAAAATCTTAAATACTTGAAATGCATTGGTATTAAAAAAATTAAAAAAACCCATGGAGAGGTGGTGAGTTAAAAAAAACTTAGACAAAAATGAGATGAACTGGGTATTCCTTTTAAAAACTATAGAACGAGATGATCTTAATGTTGATTTTGATCTTTTTAATTTGCTTTAATTTTTGTTTTCATAATAATTGGCCCATATGTCTGTCATTTTATATTACCTATGATTTTATCTTAATATTCTACCTTTATATTTATTTCAATTTGCTATGCCTCTTACTATTTACTTATGTTATTGCATTTAATAAAAAAAATCCTATTCTATAAGTCCTTTAGAGAGTGTGTTAGAAAGAATCCCCTCCAGACCCCATTAGAGACTACAATGGAGTCTAATAGGCTTGGAAGGGGGTCTTTCTAGCAGAGGCCATCTCAGCGTCCATTAGATAGCCTCTGCTGGAAACACTCGCCTCCAGGCCCAAGTAGAGACTACAATTGAGGGCTAATGGGCCTTGGAGGGGAGGTCTTTCTAGCAGAGGCTATCTCAGTGTCCTTTAGAGAGTGTTAGAAAGAATCTACTCCAGGCACCATTAGAGACTACAATGGAGTCTAATGGGGGCCTTGAGTCTCTCCAACACTCTGGTTCCTATTTACAATATAGCAACACAACATAGCTTGCTGATACCTAGGCCAAGTTGGCTCCTCTTACCTTAATTACTGTGGCTGGCTGGCAGTCTGTGGGCTGGAAGGCTGTGGGCTTGCTGGCTGCGGCTGGCAGGCTGTGGCTTCCCGGCAGGCTGTGGGCTTGCTGGCTACTGCCGGCAGGCTGTGGGCTTGCTGGTTACTGCCGGCAGGCTGTGGGCTTGCTGGTTACTGCCGGCAGGCTGTGGGCTTGCTGGCTACTGCCGGCAGGCTGTGGGCTTGCTGGCTACTGCCGGCAGGCTGTGGGCTTGCTGGCTACTGCCGGCAGGCTGTGGGCTTGCTGGCTACTGCCGGCAGGCTGTGGGCTTGCTGGCTACTGCCGGCAGGCTGTGGGCTTGCTGGCTACTGCCGGCAGGCTGTGGGCTTGCTGGCTGTAAGCCTGTTGCTTGCTGTAGGTCTGTGGGCTGGCTACTGGCCTGTGGCTGGCTGCTGGCCTGGCTGGCCTGTGGGCTGGCTAACTGGTGGCCTGTGGGCTGGCTGGTGGCCTGGTTGGCCTGTGGACTGGCTGGCTGGCCGGCCTGTGGACTGGCTGGCTGGCTGGCCTGTGGGCTGGCTGGCTACGGGGGCACTTGTAGATAATTTAAAGAAATAATCCATGCACAATAACCACTGCTGCTCTGTGTAGTGGTTATGGTGCCAGGAGGGCCGGGACCCCCTCCCAGAGTAAGTAGTCAAACCGTTTAAGAACAGTTTGAAAACTTACCTGGGGTCTGCTGGGATATGGGGCTGTAGTAGGGTATAGGAGCAGTGGTGCAATGTGTGAGGGGTGCAGTGTGTGTGAAAGGTTCACTGTGTGTGTGTGTGGGGGGGGGTGTAGTGTGTGAATGTGTAGGGTGTGTGTGGCAATGTTAGTATGGGGGTCTGTGTGTGCATGGGTGGGCAGTGTATGTGTGTGTGTGAGGCAATGTGTGTAAATGTGTATGGTGTGTGTGGGGACAGTGTGTGTGTGTGTATGGGGGCAGTGAGTGAATGTGTATGGTGTGTGTGTGGGGGGGGGGCAGTGTGTGTATGGGGCTAGAGTTCCCTCTCACTACTGCGACCACCAGGAATACCTGGTGGTCGCAGTGTTGAGAGTGAACTCTAGCCCGTAGCTTCAGGGCTAGAGTTCACTCTTGCGAGAGCCGGAGCGTTGCCGTGGTAACCGCGGCAACGCTCTGTGCTCGCGTGAGAAGGACCCAGAGGAGCTGCAGGCTAAGCTCCCGGGTCCTCTCTTCTTCCCTCCCCTGCCGGCTGCCCGCACGGTGCCTGCAGACTGGGGAGAGAGATCGGCTGGGGGGATCCACCAATGATATATACAGCCCCTCTGTGTGCCTTTTTGTCTCCCCCAGTCCCTCTGTATGTTTCTTTCTCCCCCTCACTGCTCCTCTGTGTCCATGTCTCCCCTCTCCTTCCCAGTCTCTCTTCCCCCCTGCCTCTTTCTCCCCCTCCCCTTGTGTGTCTCTCTCCTTTCTCCCTGTGTCTCTCGCCCCCTCTGTCTCTCACCCCCCCTTTCCCTGTGTCTCTCTCTACCCCACATCTCTTGTCCCCTCTGTCTCTTTCTCTTAAAAAGTAATTGATATGGGATCTCTCCACCATGTATGTTATACCAGGGTTATGCACTAAAGTAAGGGCAAGACTTTAGAGTTTTGGGTAAATATTCATAGCATAACAGAGTATGTAAAGCCAATTCTCTCACTGGAGGAAATGCTTCCTAATCTGTCACACCTTAGTAAATATAACTCACGTCATGACTTTTAAAAACACGTACACCGTGCATACGTACAGGGAGTGCAGAATTATTAGGCAAGTTGTATTTTTGAGGATTAATTTTATTATTGAACAACAACCATGTTCTCAATGAACCCAAAAAACTCATTAATATCAAAGCTGAATATTTTTGGAAGTAGTTTTTAGTTTGTTTTTAGTTATAGCTATTTTAGGGGGATATCTGTGTGTGCAGGTGACTATTACTGTGCATAATTATTAGGCAACTTAACAAAAAACAAATATATACCCATTTCAATTATTTATTTTTACCAGTGAAACCAATATAACATCTCAACATTCATAAATATACATTTCTGACATTCAAAAACATAACAAAAACAAATCAGTGACCAATATAGCCACCTTTCTTTGCAAGGACACTCAAAAGCCTGCCATCCATGGATTCTGTCAGTGTTTTGATCTGTTCACCATCAACATTATGTGCAGCAGCAACCACAGCCTCCCAGACACTGTTCAGAGAGGTGTACTGTTTTCCCTCCTTGTAAATCTCACATTTGATGATGGACCACAGGTTCTCAATGGGGTTCAGATCAGGTGAACAAGGAGGCCATGTCATTAGATTTTCTTCTTTTATACCCTTTCTTGCCAGCCACGCTGTGGAGTACTTGGACGCGTGTGATGGAGCATTGTCCTGCATGAAAATCATGTTTTTCTTGAAGGATGCAGACTTCTTCCTGTACCACTGCTTGAAGAAGGTGTCTTCCAGAAACTGGCAGTAGGACTGGGAGTTGAGCTTGACTCCATCCTCAACCCGAAAAGGCCCCACAAGCTTATCTTTGATGATACCAGCCCAAACCAGTACTCCACCTCCACCTTGCTGGCGTCTGAGTCGGACTGGAGCTCTCTGCCCTTTACCAATCCAGCCACGGGCCCATCCATCTGGCCCATCAAGACTCACTCTCATTTCATCAGTCCATAAAACCTTAGAAAAATCAGTCTTGAGATATTTCTTGGCCCAGTCTTGATGTTTCAGCTTGTGTGTCTTGTTCAGTGGTGGTCGTCTTTCAGCCTTTCTTACCTTGGCCATGTCTCTGAGTATTGCACACCTTGTGCTTTTGGGCACTCCAGTGATGTTGCAGCTCTGAAATATGGCCAAACTGGTGGCAAGTGGCATCTTGGCAGCTGCACGCTTGACTTTTCTCAGTTCATGGGCAGTTATTTTGCGCCTTCGTTTCTCCACACGCTTCTTGCGACCCTGTTGACTATTTTGAATGAAACGCTTGATTGTTCGATGATCACGCTTCAGAAGCTTTGCAATTTTAAGAGTGCTGCATCCCTCTGCAAGATATCTCACTATTTTTTACTTTTCTGAGCCTGTCAAGTCCTTCTTTTGACCCATTTTGCCAAAGGAAAGGAAGTTGCCTAATAATTATGCACACCTGATATAGGGTGTTGATGTCATTAGACCACACCCCTTCTCATTACAGAGATGCACATCACCTACTATGCTTAATTGGTAGTAGGCTTTCGAGCCCATACAGCTTGGAGTAAGACAACATGCATAAAGAGGATGATGTGGTCAAAATACTCATTTGCCTAATAATTCTGCACTCCCTGTATTTGGGTATATTTCCCGGTCTCTCTCTCTATCCCACATCTCTCTTCCCCTCTTTCTCCCCCCTCCACCATCTCTCTATTTCCCCTCTTTCTGCCCCTGTGTCTCACTCTCCCCCCTGTCTCTTTCCTTCCCCTCCCCCTGTCTCTCTATTTTCCCACTATCTGTTTCTTCCCTATAGCCCTGCCTCTATCTATTCCTCCTCTCTGTTTTATTTCCCCCCTCCTATTTACCAACAGAAGACAGAGGGGGCCGGCCGAGGTACATGTTGGAGCCGCCGGGCCAGGTGGCAGCCTTGCCGGTCCGGCGGCACTCCTGTCCTGTCAGTAACGCTGAGGACGGAAGGAGGGAGGAGCATGTCTCTCTCTCATGCTCCCTTGCGGTTCCCACATCCTGTGCTGGGAATTGTGGGAACCGCAAGGGAGCATGAGAGACAGACATGCTCCTCTCTCCTTCAGTCCTCAGCGTTACTGACAGGACACGAGTGCCGCCGGACCGGCAAGGCTGCCACCTGGCCCGGCGGCTCCAACATGTACCTCGGCCGGCCCCCTCAGTGTGCCACCGGACCGGCCACCCGGTGGCACCTATGTGCACAGTCCCCAGATGCCGCGGCCGCGGTGGGGCAATCCGGCCCTGCCGCCGGGCCCCCTGATGGCGGCCCTGACGGCGGGCAGCCCTCCCGGCCAGGCCCTCGGACCATGTCCGAAGTGCCCGACCAGTCAGTCCGCCCCTGGACCCTAAATACTAATAAGGGGGGGCACCTAATGTTCTCCCCACCCCTGAGCTGCAGGTGTGGGCCCTAAATAAAAATGTTACCTCCCCCCGCCCCCCAGGTGACTAGGGGTCCCCAAACCTCAAAAAAATAACCCCTACCTACCCACCTCACCCTAAAAGTAATGATGTTTTCTTTCTTCTAAAATTTTATTTTTTCAGCCCCAAAAAAGGGCAAATAAAAAATTCATAATAACCAACGCACTTAAAAAACGAGCGCAAAAAAAAATAATCCATCTTCACCCGGCGAGGGCTCCGCACAGACTGAGTTCTGCAGCGCGGGTGAAGGCTTATAAAGCCTTCCCCCACCCTGCAATTAGGCTCAGAGCACTCTGATTGGTGTGTTTAAGCCATCCAATCAGAGTGCTCTGACCGGTAAATGAAGAGACTGACAGGTAAGTCTCTACATTTACCTGTCACAGCACTCTGATTGGTTGGCTTGAAATCCACCAATCAGAGTGCTGTGTCATTTTACCCAGCGTGGGAAAGTTCTTTGGAATTTTCCCACACTGTGTAATTTGACTCATAACAACACTCTGGTGGATTAAGTAACCAATCAGAGAGTTATGAGCCAAATTACACAGCGTATGTTGTTTGTTTGTTTCTTTGTGATGGTTTTGGGCTGGCTGTGTACGCTGCTACTGTGTTTATCTTAGTAATAACCTGATGAGTTGACATAATAATTTAACTGGTTATCTGTGCTGCCTGTGACCTGTATGAAAGTTGGTGAATCTTAGAGCAAAACAAACTAAAATGACTTGTTTCATTCTCATACAATATGTAATCTGGGGACATACATGTCATGCTATTTAAAAACTTCACTTCAAGTTACTTACTGTCTCAGTAGTATTGCCAATGTCTAGAGTGTCCGCTTGCTCCCTCAGTCCCTGTGCAAACTGCAGTCACAGCCAGGTAGGTAAGGTGTCACAGCCAGGTAGGTAAGGTGTCACAGCCAGGTAGGTAAGGTGTCAAGACCAATTTTTTGAGTGACAGACACATGCCCTCATTGATACATGCACTCACTGACAGATACACAGTCATTGGCACACGCATACAGTCATTGGCACACACTGTTTAACCAACACACACTTTCACTGACAGACACACACTGACACACCCACCCACTGACAGCAGGGCCGGTGCTACCTGTTAGGAGGACTAGGCAGCTGCCTAGGGCACCCCTTGGGAAGGGGCACCGCCAGGAGCGCCGGCCCCCCTCATGCTGCAGCCGCCCAAGCGCTCTGTAGAGAGCCTCAGGCAGCTGCAGCTTTGCCCGGGCTGGTGCATCCATGAGGGCACACCGCCCGGGTGCAGCATGAGGAGAGGGGCTGACAGGAGGGAAGCGCTCAGCGCTCCCTCCTGTCACTCCCTCACTGTAGCGTGGCCGAGCGCTGTATGGTCCCTGGGTACAGGGAGCATCTGTCTCTTGTACCCGGCCAGATTAACAGGAAATGCACACTGAGTGCCATACAGTGCTCGGCCACGCTACAATAGAGGTGGGGGGAGAAAGGGAGGGGGGAGAAGGAGGGAGGGGGGAGAAAAAGGGAGGGGGGAGGGAGGGGGAGAAAGAGAGTGGGGAGGGAGGAGAAAGGGAGGGGGAGGGAGGGGGGAGAAAGAGAGTTGGGAGGGAGGAGAAAGGGAGGGGGAGGGAGGTGGGAGAAAGGGAGGGGGAGGGAGGGGGGAGAAACGGAGGGGGAGGGAGGGGGGAGAAAGAGAGTGGGGAGGGAGGAGAAACGGAGGGGGAGGGAGGGGGAGAAAGAGAGTGGGGAGGGAGGAGAAAGGGAGGGGGAGGGAGGGGGGAGAAAGAGAGTGGGGAGGGAGGAGAAAGGGAGGGGGAGGGAGGGGGGAGAAAGAGAGTGGGGAGGGAGGAGAAAGGGAGGGGGAGGGAGGGGGAGAAAGAGAGTGGGGAGGGAGGAGAAAGGGAGGGGGAGGGAGGGGGGAGAAAGAGAGTGGGGAGGGAGGAGAAAGGGAGGGGGAGGGAGGGGGGAGGGAGGGGGAGGGAGGGGGGAGAAAGAGAGTGGGGAGGGAGGAGAAAGGGAGGGGGAGGGAGGGGGGAGAAAGAGAGTGGGGAGGGAGGAGAAAGGGAGGGGGAGGGAGGGGGGAGAAAGAGAGTGGGGAGGGAGGAGAAAGGGAGGGGGAGGGAGGGGGGAGAAAGAGAGTGGGGAGGGAGGAGAAAGGGAGGGGGAGGGAGGGGGGAGAAAGAGAGTGGGGAGGGAGGAGAAAGGGAGGGGGAGGGAGGGGGGAGAAAGAGAGTGGGGAGGGAGGAGAAAGGGAGGGGGAGGGAGGAGAAAGGGAGGGGGAGGGAGGGGGGAGAAAGAGAGTGGGGAGGGAGGAGAAAGGGAGGGGGAGGGAGGGGGGAGAAAGAGAGTGACGAGGGAGGGGGGAGAAAGAGAGTGACGAGGGAGGGGGGAGAAAGAGAGTGACGAGGGAGGGGGGAGAAAGAGAGTGACGAGGGAGGGGGGAGAAAGAGAGTGACGAGGGAGGGGGGAGAAAGAGAGTGACGAGGGAGGGGGGAGAAAGAGAGTGACGAGGGAGGGGGGAGAAAGAGAGTGACGAGGGAGGGGGGAGAAAGAGAGTGACGAGGGAGGGGGGAGAAAGAGAGTGACGAGGGAGGGGGGGAAGAGAGTGACGAGGGAGGGGGGAAGAGAGTGACGAGGGAGGGAGGGGGGAGGAAGAGAGTGACAAGGGAGGGAGGGGGGAGGAAGAGAGTCACAAGGGAGGGAGGGGGGAGGAAGAGAGTCACAAGGGAGGGAGGGGGAGGAAGAGAGTCACAAGGGAGGGAGGGGGGAGGAAGAGAGTCACAAGGGAGGGAGGGGGGAGAAAGAAAGTGACAAGGGAGGGGGGGGGAAGAGATTGACATCCATCACACACACGCAACCATGCAACCCTTACACACACAGAAACACACAATGCATTCCTTACACACACTCAATGCACCCCTTACAGACGCACACACTGCATCCCGTACATACACAGAAACACACCTTGCAGCCCTTACACATACAAACACAGATTCACACAATGCATTCCTTACACACATATCAGGACATCCCCTACACACTCCACCCCCTGTGAACAAACTCATTGGTGGAACATGAAGGTGGACCCTGAGCTGTGTAAAGGGCCCCCAAAAAAGGGAGCTGCTTCCCGTTCTCCCAGAACATTGATTTTTGTGACCACAGTTACAAACAGCCTCCAGAGATCCTGCTCTACACCAGACCAGTGGTGCCAGACTGCAGCTAGAGCCCATCATCATCCTCATCTGGTTGTAAGTAGGCAATCTAGTATATTATTCGTGGCACTAATCTCTAATTTACCTCACATTAAAGAAACACTATAGTCCCCAGAACCACTGCAGCTTAATGTAGTGGTTCTGGTGTCTATAGCCTGTCCCTGCAGGCCTTTTAATGTAAACACGGCGGCACTGCAGCACTGGCGTTAGTTAACATGGCAGATCATATGGGTGGGGCATTGTGATGTCACATGGGGGGGAGGCGGCAAACTTTACTTTTGCCTAGGGCGGCAAAAACCCTTGCACCGGCCCTGTGGGCATGACAGCATCTGTTGCACAACCAACCTAAGCCCTGGCAATCGTGAGTTTTTTTTGTATCCAATAAGTAAGAACCTCTATAGTAGGAGAAAAAGTAGGTTCTGGAAGGTATTCTTCAACCATCAGTTAGCACATTGTTCTTAAATACAGATATATGCAACGAGAAGAGAGGACAACAATTGGAATATAGTGTAGTATGTCACTTATTGATAGAAGCAAAAACAAAATAAATGCACTTACTTATAGCTTAGCTTCAATTTAGTACACCTGGGCAGCACAACTCCAACCTATGGAGATATAGTAAGTATCTTTATCCAATGGGGGTTAATCTTGGAGTATTTAAGAGAAACAGAAAATACCAATATAGTACCATTTCACCCAGTATTTCCCTTTCATTGTAGGTATACTGGGTGAAATGGAAATGTATAACATATGTGGGGAAAAACTCTGTTTTCCGTTCTCACCTCTCTTGCTACTTGTTTTTCTCTCATTAAGTTAAAAGGACACTCCAGGTGTGGACCCCTAGCTCATGGTGCCTAGAGGGATATTGACTATACCTCACTGATGATACCTTACAAAGTTGAAACAATCGTTTGGGGTTGCTGTATCTCTTGTGCAGAGGGAACTTGATGGCATTTTGGATCTGGACTGCCCGTACGGGTGGGACCAGTCTGATATTCTTGAGATATGTTCTCTCTGTAATGGCACAAGATGAGCTAAAACCAGCTTGAGATCTGAGCGGGGACCCACCAAAGGGGAGGCTAATTGAGCTGTCATCTGTTCTCATCTCTCTTGCTACTTGTTTTTCTCTCTATAATATATGCACACTCATGTTTTTAGGAGCCTTCTAATGGCTCCTAGTAAATAGGTTTCCTGGAAGAATGGTAAAAAAAGAAAACACTGCAGTACTTTCCATGATGAAGCCCCGGAGTTACATCCTACTAGCACCCAATAACCCCTAAAGAGGGACATTGTAACTTCTGATGACTCCTAGTAAATAGGAGTAAAAAATCCCCACTCTCAGATACATGAAATATCCCCCACTCTTCAATAATATAGTGGCAATCGTCACTGTGGTGATATGTGGATAAAACTGTAACCAATCACCTGGCACCACGACTGGGTACCTCCGTTAAAGGATGCTCCTAGCGTTTCCTGAGGACTCCAAGCACTCTGGCAGACACCACAATCACCGTATCGGAGAAGAATATGAATCCTCTCAAGCCTCTGAATGCTGTAGACAGTTGAATAGGAACCATACGAATAGGTTTGCACTCCTAGCAGTCAAACTGGAACAGCATGCAATAAATCCTCCCCCAATAATTAGACGGCATTTCACTTTGAGGGTTAAACAGGAACTCTGGACTGGCACATCCAGCCTGGCTTTTATTTCCATCTTACACATATAAGATCGCCCACAGGGGAGGTGTAAAATATCCAATAGCATCACAGTTGCAACCCACACATTCCCTCCCCTTAGTGTGACACATAATCCCATTATTCCAGACACAAATTCCCTGAGTTTCTGGATGTACCCCTAAACGTATGGATACCCCTTTAAAAATGGTATCCTCTGATAGCCCTGATCTGGGTGAGCAACATACTCAAAAATCACCAGATCGGACCAGGGGTTCGGGAGTTATGAGCAGGTAAAGATTTGACCGACTGCATGGGTAAAGTATCCGAAAACAGTTCCATGCATTTTGGCCCTGCGGTCGGTCACAGACAAGGGAATGAAAACAGACGAATTGCCTGGGTTATGGAGCCTAAGGAGGATTCGAATGAATCCCCTAGTTCGTGGGTTCTTTCTACCGAACGGCGGGCCGTTCGGTAGTTTCCACATGAAATACTGGAAGTCTGGAGGTCTCAGCGGTGTTTGCCTAGTCGAGTGTCCGATTTTAGTTCCAGACACTCAATGGCAAAACACCGCTGTTCGGGAGATTAAGATGGCCGCCGCCACGTGTTCGTTTCCCGAATGGCGGCCACCCAGAGGACAAAGACCACACTGCACTGATTGCTAATTACCCGTTTGCAACATTGTTGCAAACGGTAATTGGAGGCACACTTATTCCTGGGTGGTCTGGTTGTTCGGTAGTTTCACTCAATATAATGAATGGAGTGATTCTACCGAACAATCAGAAGTATGCTGCATACATATCCCAGGTTAACTGAACACATAAATACATACATAATATTAAAGGCAGTATTACTGTAATCCACAGTCTTAAAGGTACATTGTCCCAATAGGTCCACGGATGGCCCTTAAAGGTCCAGTAGCAGTAATATAAAATATTACATGCCCAAATATAGTTCTTTAAATGTAGAAATTTTCCAGGGGCCATAGTCAGCAAGTAGGAGGCAGGCAGCCAGGCCCCTCCAATGTCCAGTGGCGAGGCGGGTTCCGCCACAAAAACAGAGATACATATATTGCCTACTATACTTTGTGATAAAAGAGTAGGACATATACTCACAAATAAAGAGGGAAAAAATGGTTCTGCTCAATCAACTGGCATAGGTGGTCCATATTGTACCTACATCAGTCTAATATAAATATATATCTCCAGGGCTGCACCTTTTCTGTGGATCTCCTTTCCTTTCTCTGTTAGACTTTCACCCATCTCCATTTCTTCAAAAAATCTTTGAAAACATACTTCTTCAGGAAAGCATTTAAATTAAACTTTTGGAACGTTTTCATCCATGACTCCTCTTCTGCAACCATCAAATATACTCTTCTAAGCCCTAAGTGAATACTTTTCTAGCAACCTACTTCATCACCCCTTTGTGTCACTATACCCCACTCCCTCTAGCATGTAAGCTCATTGAGCAGGGCACTCAGCCCCTCTGTTTCTGTGCTTCTGGTTACAATTACATGTCTATTAGTCCAACCATTGTACAGCTCTATGGAATTTGCTGGTGCTATATAAATAATAATAATAAGTTAATAATGGAGGAAAAAATCTTCACTCTCCAGTAGATAAGATTTATTCTCTCTGTATGACTAGTTTGTTGAGTATGTGCACCTGCTTCAGCAACTAGCTAGCAGTCCAAACTAACACACTGTGCTCAACTTCTGCATAACTTACACTGTGTTTCAGCAGCAAAATTAGACATCGGTCTTATTTTGCAAGAACATGACATTGATCAGCTAAAAAAACCTTCATCAAAAAAAATCAATCTCAAAATAGCACTGCATTATGATTGGTCTTTGATTGTGGTCACTGGGTAGATCAGAAAACTTGCTCACCACTGTGATTGACTGAATTTTGTGCGGCACACAAAATTAACTAAATGACAATGTTCAGTCAACGTTTGGTTGTTGAGTCATTCGGTCATTCTGATATTCTGTTTCTGACTAAATAGAAAATCTAAATTTTCAGCAATTTTGAAATTCTTCATAAACAAATTTACATGTGTAATTCTATTTTTTACTGCAAGACACCCATATATCTGTTTAGTGATGTATCAGAAGCACTTCAATATCCCAGTACAGTTTTTCTGAGGTTTTGTGTGAAGTTGCAAGGTGAAATATGCACACCTGCCAAGTGTCCCTATTTAGGAAAGACAGTAACTATTTTGGATTCTAGGAATATTATTACAACAAAGCTCCAAAACAAAGCACAGTAATGTATCCTTAAACTGCAATATATGTGTAAATAAAAAACATTGTTCTTTTTCTAAATTATATTTTAGTTGCATAAATTGTTATTAGTAAGTGTAACAGATTCCCTATACTCCGACTGGGTACTTCCGTTAGTATTCCCCAATTCCTAAGTGAAACAGTGATCAGAGCTCTTAGCTACCCAAACATCCTCCGAGACTTGATGAAGGGTACAATAGGAATAATTTTAATGGGACAAGGTACAGCCAAATTATACTCAAAACAACAGCACATGGAGAGACAAAACAATATAAGAACAGCCAGGTGCAAACCATATAAGCGCTCCCTCAAGTGCTTTAAATATTTAAATGTATATAGAATATAGAATGCACACCATAACAATCTCAAAAAAATATTTAAATTTTATTATGTACAAAAAAGTACCAGAATGAAAACATAAGAAAAAATGAATATAAACAAAGTAACAGAAGTAAAGGCAGATACAATAAAATAGTAATAAATTACCACAAAAATCCTTACAAGCCTCAGACAGAAACACGAGTCACCAAACCCCCCCAACGTTTCAGCACCAACTGGCTGCATTTATCAAGGGTACCAGCCTATTGGGAGAAAGGGCGCAAACCAGTTTGAATGGGAGCCCCTTCTCCTATTGGTCGTTGCGGACTTCCAGGCAGCCAGTGGGACTCTTGGGCTATGTAGCGTCTCTCTCCGGTGGATAACTTAGGTAGCACCAGAGAGAGTGCTCTTTGGGCAGCTACTAGCCTGGACTCGTCGGGAGCCCCTGCAGTCGCGGTCTGCCACGCAGACCGTGATTATAGCTCCATTAGGAGCAGGTAGGGTGATCCCCAGCATGAGGACCGAAAAACAATAGCAGGCAAGCTAGTAGGCTGGAACACAGAGTGCAACAGGGATAAATATAGTATTTTGGGGACACAGTTTGTGACAGTAAGTATCCTAAATATTCTCAGAAAAGCATGCTGCCTCTGGTTGCAACCCCAGGCACAGCCCTAAAATTAAAATATCCCACCTGGACATTCAAAATGTGGAGTATGAATATGGGGCCTTTACAATCAGTTTTCAGACATGAAAATTTTACATATCGGTTTCCGAGACCTGGCAGTCAAGGAAAGAAAATTAACCCCATGATAACATACCATTTACAAAAGTAGATAAGCACAAAAGTGCTATGTCCATTTTTTTATAGTCAATTAGTCAGAAAACAAATTTAGTATTCTTTTGGGCGATTATCTTTCAGCTGGCAACAAGTTATTTAACCCCAACTGATGCAATGAGTAGCTTCTCATTTCTTAAACAACCATGTTGAAAGACACATCTAATGATTAGAACATTAGCTCAGGGCTGGCAAAACCTCCCCCCCAAGAAGCAGTTATAGTACTTGTTACGGTTGCCCCAGGCTAGCTGAGGGTTGGGCCGCTTGGATGTCCTTGTCCCTGATCCTGGAGAGTGCAAAGTTCCACTACGGCACCTAATAATATTCCTGCAAGTGTAGAGTATTCCTGGAGCTCTGAGCAGAGCTAGTGATCAGCATTCCCCTACAACACAAGTCGAGGCTGCGAGTTGAGGGTAAGAAGTCTAATTTATTGAGCAGAAAGGCATTGCTTATGTACACATTTTCAGGCCAGGGGCACACCCCTCTTGACCTGATGGAGCACCGTGATACAAGGGACATAAACCAATAAGGACAAAGTGAATTTTTCTATCCTGGAGATAATTGGCTTAAGTAGCTGTAGTAACTTAATTATCTCCAGGTTCAGAACATATTCTAAAGTTGAATATATAACAGAAACCACATAAAAATACATAACTTATGTAATACAATGTCCAACATATCCCCAGATAGCTTGAATCTGAGCGCACAAGATGTCCAAAAAGCGCTCTGATCTCATGAATATAGTGGAAACACCATGGGGTAAAAGTTTGTCTCCAGGGCCGTTCGGCAAAAGTCAACCCATAATTAGTTCCACAGTGTTCATGCAGAAGGTCGGTCTATCTTTGAGAGTATAAAACTACCGAACGGCACTCTGTTCGTACGCTTAGGCACGAACGGACAAAGGTCTGGAGATCCCAGCAGGATTCGTAAATAATAGTAACTGAAAACAGAACCATGAGATCAGCGACAAAACCCTGCTGGGCGTTTGGCAGTTAAAGATGGCCGCTTCATCAATTGAGCTGCGGTTCACCACAAAACCGCAGCTTCTGGGTGGCTAATAAGGGGCGGTCGGTTGTTCGTCAGTTTGTTCGGTAATTTGGAGGTGAAAAAGGTTTAACAAGGGAAAACCGCAGCTTCTGGGCGATTAATAGGCAGCACACTGCATATGCCAGGTGTTCGGTTATTCATTCATACGAATGACCTGGGGCTGGTTTTTATTCAGAGGCAGACAACAGAAACATTGTAGCAAAGTGGAATACTCAAGCAGACACGGCTTGACCCCTTTTCGGGGCAACTTGGGGCTGTCCAGAACAGGCCTTATTCTGAACTGATGTCGGTCTGCCACGATAACCCATTGGCATTGCCATTCTGCTTCCCAGGTGGATATTGGATTGTGAAGTTAAATGGCTGTAAGGACAGGCTCCAACGTAATAGCCTGCCATTGCAAACCGGTTTAGCCACACCAATGGGTTATGATTAGAGAAGTTGCGAACATAAAATTTTCCGTTCGCGAACGGCGAACGCGAACTTCCGCAAATGTTCGCGAACCGCCATAGACTTCAATAGGCAGGCAAATTTTAAAACCCACTGGGACTTTTTCTGGCCACAATAGTGATGGAAAAGTTGTTTCAAGGGGACTAACACCTGGACTGTGGCATGCCGGAGGGGGATCCATGGCAAAACTCCCATGGAAAATTACATAGTTGATGCAGAGTCTGGTTTTAATCCATAAAGGGCATAAATCACCTAACATTCCTAAATTGTTTGGAATAACGTGCTTTAAAACATCAGGTATGATGTTGTATCGATCAGGTAGTGTAAGGGTTACGCCCGGTTCACAGTGACAGACCAAACTCCCCGTTTAACACACCGCAAACAACCGCAAACTGTCCATTTGCACAACCGCAAACTCCCCATTTGCACAAGGTTGGATACCAAGCTAGCCATGTCCCGTTCCTTGTCCTCACTGATGTCATTGAAGGTCTCTTCCTCCACCCAGCCACGTACAACACCAAGGGTCCCCGAAAGGTGACAACAAGCCCCCTGGGACGCCTGCTGTGTTTGATCTTCCACCTCCTCAAAGCCACCTTCCTCATCTGACTCTTCTTCAGACTCCTCTCTCTGCGTTGCCTCTCACAAATTTTTGGAACGCCTCAGACTCCACCAGCTTGTATGGTAAAAGCTGGCGGGCTAAGAGTTCAGACAAGCCAACTGTCAGATGCCGGGCAAGGGGGTGACTTTGTGACATTGGCTTCTTACGCTCAGACAAATCCTTGACAGACACCAGACTGTGGGCAGATGAGCGGGAACTGCTCAAGGCGAGAGACGGAGTGGCGGATGGTTGAGAGGGGGCAAGGAGGACAGCAGTGGTTGATGTGGCTGAAGATGCTGGACCAGGAGGAGGATGGCGGCTTTGAGTTTGTGTGCTGCTTGTACTCATGTGTTGATCCCATAGGCGTTTGTGATGTGCGATCATGTGCCTAAACAAAGCAGTTGTACCTAGGTGGGTGTTGGACTTCCCAAGACTCAGTTTCTTTTGGCACAGGTTGCAAATGGCATCGCTGTTGTCAGAGGCAGACACACAAAAAAAAATGCCACACTGCTGAGCTCTGCAATGACGGCATTCTGGTGGTGGACACAGCATGCGTTGATTGGCGTGCTGTCGGGCTGACCCCGGGTGCCGATGCATGCTGTCTGCCTGTGCCACTAGCTCCTTGCGACGACCTCCCCCTGCTTCCAACTTGTCTTCTCCTCCTCTCTGTCTCCCCATCTGAACTTTCCCCCTGTTCTTCTTCTTGCCAAATGGGCACCCACATGACATCCATGGACGCATCGTCATCATCAACCGCTTCACTTGTATCTGACAACTCAGCAAAGGAAGCAGCAGTGGGTACAACATCATCATCATCATCACACCGTATGTCCATGTGTGTAATGCTGCCTGCCATGAGACATATCCCTGTTATCTACATCCTCTGGCAATAATGGTTGCGCATCACTCATTTCTTCAAACGGATGTGTAAATAACTCCTCTGACAGATAAAGTGAAGCGGCTGTGGTGCTAGTGTTGGTGGTGGCGGCAGGCGGGTGAGTAGTATCTTGAGAGGTGCCTGAAGCTAAGCTGGAGGAGGATGGTGCGTCAAGGTTCCGAGCGGAAGCTGTAGAAGATTGGGTGTCCTGTGTTAGCCAGTCAACTATGTACTCAGAACTTTTCAAGTTCAGGGTACGTGGCCTCTGAAAATTGGGCATTATTCTAGGGCAAAAGGGAATCACAGCACCACCACCACGGCTCCTGCGGGGTAGCCTTCCTCTGCCTGTCATTATTTTTTTGGATTAGTGGTACTATGCGTGCCAGCTACTGTGAGACCAGATATGAGTGGCAATGTGCACTGGCAGAGGTTGGCAGAGTACACACTGTTGGCCTGACACACAGACACTTGCAGACAACTAACTGCTATTCAATCTATAACAGTGAAAAACAATGTTTTGTTTTTAAATGCATGCTATTGTGACACCAGATATGAGTTGTGGCACTGGACAAGTGGGCACAGAAGCTGGCAGGCAGGCAACTGCAATTAGATTACAAAGGAAAAAAAAAGCATACTGATGTTCTAGCCCTAAAAAGGGATTTTTGGGGTGCTGTCCTTACAGCAGAGATCAGATGAGTCCTTCAGGACTGTAGTGGACACTGAATACACTAGCCTAGCTATACATTTAGCTATCAAATGAGCAGCAGCTACACTTTCCCTCCTCTATCTAGGAATGCAGCTTCAGAATGAATGAAAATAAAATGGATGCTGTACAGGAGGTGGGAGGGTCTGGAAGGGAGGGTCTGCTGCTGATTGGCTGGAATGTGTCTGCTGACTGTGAGGCACAGGGTAAAAGTTTACTCAATGATGACGAATAGGGGGCGGATCGAACCGTGCATGTGTTCGCCCGCCGTGGCGAACACGAACACGCTATGTTCGCCCGGAACTATTCGCCAGCGAACAGTTCGGTACATCAGTACCGCTTGGTGGCCGCAGTTCATGCAAACTAACACGTGGCGGCAGCCATCTTTGTTCATTCGAACGAGTTCAGCGGTATGTGTAGCCAAATTCATGGAACTAAAATCGGCTACACATTTCACCGAACACCGCTGACCCTTGCCTTCTCCCATACTGAACTTTCAGCTGCAGAGACTAAGTCCCATTCGAAGATTCGAACGCACGTTCGCGCAGCCGAAATCTATGGAACTGTTTGGGGCAGGAAAATGTGCTTCCGGTCGGTCATAAAGGACTTCCGTCTAACTTTTGATCTACTGTATGGATTTGGCTGATTTTTGAGAGTGTTTATGTTTAAAGTGTGCTGATTAATAATATATTTTTATGAAGATTGGATGTATGGTTTTAAAGTTATAGTGTTTGTGTAAAAACTGTATTTTTACTGTCTGTGAGAATTATGTTAATCCCTTGTGTAACATAATTATATCACAGGCAGAGGGGAGAATTTTGTGTGTAATTGCTGGGAGTGTTTTCGGATATGTACGTGTGTGATTGGTTGTTTTGTAAAGCCCTGTGGGTGGTCCTATCTAAGGGAAACCTGCATAAAAGAAAGCCCTTTGGGTGCCAATAAAACAGAATGACTTGACCCTCTAACTTGCAGCCTTGACTCATGTTTGTAGGGGACAGCTATAATCACTACAGGGATTGCTATGCTCTTCATACTCCCTTAGCTACTGAGCTCTTGTAAGAGCTCTTGTTCCTGATCCTGCTTCGCTCTACAGAAGGAAGAGGTTCCCCTACTGGAGCCTGGTCGTAGGTCCAGGGCGCAGAGCAGACGGCGAGATACCAGCCCAGCAGCGGTGGTTCGTGGAGTCTGCAGTACTTATGGTGGCTACGCAGTAGTTATGGTGTCTACGGTGCTGATGGTCCTTTGGTGAGCGCTAGGAGCATCTTTTTCTACGGTCCAACTTCCAGCCAGCCTGGAGGCAACCGTAACACTCCCTTTTGAGTTTAGCTCCACTGAGCTAAGCATCCAGGAAGTAACAGGGCAGGCTGTCTGAATGACAGCCAGAGGAGTGTAACAAGGTTAATTTACAAAAAAAAATTCTATAGATATCTGTACTTTTGGTAAAATGAAAAAGAAAACCCGCATAAAGCACTTTAGCAAGGGATCTAGGGTCTCCCTTTATTGTTAATATAGTATCATAGTATACTATTATTATAAAATATTATAAAGTAGAATTATATTTCCCACTGGTTAGTACCATTACCTAGGATTTTACAGAGTGCTTTGTAATTAGTAGCTGATCTTATTTCTACTTTTTTTTTTTTTTTTTTTAAATAAGGATCACTCGAATGAGTAGTTGTTATGGTGTAAGTAGTCAATAGATTTTAAAACAGTTTGACTTCCTACATGGGATCCACTTGGTGTCATTCTGTTCCTACACCACATCCAGCAGAGAGCCAGAAGCAGGCAGTGCAGATTTAGCTAATTGGTTGAGAGTGATTTAAAAGCTTCTGATTCTTTATCCTTTGTGAAGATTGTTCACTAATCCTGGCAGCATAACCACTACAGTGAGTTTTAGTGGTTATGGTGCTTGGGCTTTTCAACAAGTACCGTAGATTGATTCAAGAAATCTACAGCAAGCGTTGTGCTAGGAGAATAAGTGGAATCAATAAACACATGATACATCCCAATTATGGATTCTTTAATCTTCTTCCCTCTGGAAAATATATTGGAGTCTGTATTGTAAGACCCACAGGTTTGGGGATAGTGTTGTTCTCTCTGCAGATATGTTTTTCAACTAAACCTATAAGAGATAATTTCCTAAGAATATAATTGTATTAAGTTTTAGTCACACTGGTTTGTCTGCAGGAGGATACATTAGGGTTTATTATCAATTTGTAAATTGCAATTAGTGGCTTTTAGTATGCACTCGGGTAGGCTTTATATATAATTACACATTACGCATATTTGCACATATTATTGTGCTTACATTTGCAATTATGCACATGTCGTGGTGATCACGTTTTGCACACTTATGCACATGATTATGGGCTTTTATCTGTTCTATGATTGCATTATGCACTTGTATTAACACGATTATGTGTTCACATTTCACTATTGTGTTCGCATTGCACTTAAGTGCATGGTCAATGTGATTATGTTCTGCACCTTTATGCACATGATTGTGTGTTCAAATTTTGCACTTTATTTGCATATGTTTCTTTGCACATTATTTATATGTTCACTCTTTTTTTACACATTTTTATTTGCTTATATTTGGCACTTTTTGCATGTGGCTTTGGGCTTACATTAGACACTTGTATGTCAATGATACACTATTAAGGATTGAGTATTTATTTGCACTAGAGTGGCGGTTGGTACACGTAATGTTAACTTAGACTGGGGTATGAGTTGTGTGTTGGATTTGTGTTGGATTTTTATATGGTGGCATTATATTTTAGGCTTGAAATTGGTATCAATGTAGAAGGATTGTATTCTTAAGTATTAAGGAATTTTGGCATCAAGTATTAACTGTAAAGCTTACACTGGAAGTACATTTTTAAAAATAGTATTTTTAATTGCTGCAGCATTTCTGTACATAGGACAAATGTGTTTAATTGCCCTTGTTTGTACATTGTACAATGGCAATACAGTTGAATCTGAATTTAAGATACAAATGGACTTTCATTTGAAACTATATATATATATATATATATATATATAATCATGAATAATTTAAAATATGTAATCAAACCAATTTTTCCATACTTTAGTTAATAATAATAATTTGGGCATACCTGAAGAAAATTAGATTAGTATTATTGTTTTCTCCTTGAAAATAAACTAATATACCTATTTCATGTCCCTAGTTATATATTAGAAGTATTTTTATATGTAAACATTTTCTAAATTTGGTATAGTGTAAGCTTAATGCTTTAGTGATAACCGACAAACACATAATTAATTGACTTAATGACAGAGGTGTACCTAGTAAGGGTACACCTCCGTCAACTTTAATGTATATCGTGATCCATGTTCCCTCAATCAGTGGGACCCAATTATTACTGGACTTTGTACAGTAAAAGCTCCACTGCAGGTGGGCACAGTGCTATAGCTGATGATGCCCTTGCAGGACAGCATTGGGACTTCCTTATTTCCAATAAAAAGCTAACTACAAATCTGCCTTTGGATTTAACCCTTTGAGTGCCTGGAAATCTTTCAATTCTGCACACAAGCACAGGCAGGCACATACAGATGCAGATAGCAATCACAGGGACAGACACACAGGAACATGTTGGCTCAGACACACAGGTGCCCTGCCATATTTGACTAGAGTTGTGTCGATTTGTGATGTGGGATTTGAATGCCAAGGCTATAATTGTTGTTTTTGTAACAAAGAACTTTAGTCAATTACAGCTTTAGTCTGTTTCGGAAGGTTTATCCTGCAGTTTTTTTTTTTTTTTATTCTGCAATTCAGATTTCTCTTAAGTGTAATATTATCATTATGTTTTATTCTTTTTAGGCCTATTCTACATGAAGCTGAAAATTTTACAATTTTTGTAAAGAATAGTGTGAGATTCCCTGTATTCGACTTCGAGAGGTGAGTAATCTATTAATAGACAGCTTCTCTTGTAACATTGCATTCTGTATCATACTTTATTATTTGTGATATTATTTTTTTTAAGTGTAACCTGTTCAACCTTCCAGGGGAAATTTGCTGTCCAGTCTGAATTGTCGTTACCATCCAGTTACTCATCCCTTCTGTCCAATCTTCCGACTTGGAGACATTGTGAAACTCGCAGGACAAAACTTTACAAACTTGGCAGACAATGTGAGTCCACTTAGAGTCACTTTGATAGCACTCCGGTTGTAAGTGGGAGTGGAAATCCCTTTTTATAAGTTTATATTTTATTCAGTGTATCACTTTTTATTCTAAAGATGACATCATGTTCTGTTTCTATAGCCAGTAAACCACAATGTATTGTAGATCATGGAACAAGAAAGCCACAAGCCATCCTAGGATGGGCAGAAGTCATTATAATATTTCTATGCATAATGTATATCTATGCACAATGACAGCAAAACTGTAACGGCACCCCCAGGCATAAAAAGGGGTTAAAAGTAGTTTAGTAGATCTTCCCTTCCAGAGACACAGGCACAGCTACTGTAGACACCAATACACCGAACCGGAGAAGCATATGAATGCTCTCAAACATACGAATGCTGTAAACAGTCGAATAGGAAAAACCATATGAATAGGTTTACACTCCTAGCAGTCAAACTGGAACAGCATACAATAAATCCCCCCATCCGTTTTGAGGGTCAAGTAGGAACAGATAGAGCTGTGGGTTTATTGTTCTTATATACACATTAGTACCACCCACAGGGTTTTGGAAAACAACCAATAATCACGTACAATACACTCAGACACTCCCACACAAAATCCTCCCCTCTGCCTGTGATACAATTACCTTACACAATGGGTAATGTAATTATCACAGGCAGAGAAAAAACGTTTTTCCACATTATTCATAACTTTAAAAGTATGCATCAAATTCACATAATTTTCAGAATCAACATACTCCAAATACAAACATGTCAAAATCATCCAAATTTGGTACCTCTTCCTTCTGTAGAGTGAAGCAGGATAAGGAACAAGAGCTCTTACAAGAGCTCAGTAGCTAAGGGAGTATGAAGAGCATAGCAATCCCTGTAGTAATTATAGCTGTCCCCTACAAACATGAGTCAAGGCTGCAAGTTAGAGGGTCAAGTCATTCTGTTTTATTGGCACCCAAAGGGCTTTCTTTTATGCAGGTTTCCCTTAGATAGGACCACCCACAGGGCTTACAAAACAACAAATCACACACGTACATATCCGAAAACACTCCCAGCAATTACACACAAAATCCTCCCCTCTGCCTGTGATACAATTACCTTACACAATGGGTAATGTAATTATCACAGGCAGAGAAATACTGTTTTCCCACATTATTCATAACTTTAAAAGTATGCATCACATTCACACAATTTTCAGAATCAACATACTCCAAATACAAACATATGTCAAAATCATCCAAATTGGTCCATTGGTTCAAAAGATAGATCGCAGTCCTTTGTGACCAAATGAAGCATGGCTTTTCTGCCCAAAACCAGTTCCACAGAGTCTTCTATCCTGGAGATAATTGAGAAGTAATCCAATTATCTCCAAGGACAGAGGCAAAACTCCATTAGCCACATGGTAGCAAAATACAGTAAAATACAGTAAAATACAGAAGGTAAAAGGTAAAAGACAGAGAGAATCCAAATGGATTTATCAGTTAAAAACACTCCAACCGAGAGGTCTAAATGAGGGCTTCTCTTTTGCCCCATTCATCTGACTTGTCTATAATCATTTTTATGATGCTTTTTTTGTTTATTTGTTTATTTATTTAATTTTTGAACCATGCCTTTCTTGTTTTATTAACCACTCCTTCATTATGTATAATCAACTTAGTTCATAACATTTGAATGGACCTTTAATTTTCTTTTCTCCTATTGATACATAATATGTCACTTATTACGAATTATGCCTCTCTTAAATGTTTGCCCCCACTAGATACCGAACGATATGATACTCGGACTTACTAGCCACCTTATAACATCCACCCTCCCCCTTTTCTAAAGAATTTTGGGGATGTGGGTTGAGATGTGTATACCCCTATCGTATCACGATAGAGACTAACCACAGCTGCCCAGTAGCAGACACGCTATCCCAATGTGGGTAATATATGCCTATACTCTGGGGCCCTTAATACTGCTTAAGATAATATTCTCTGGGCTCTCTTAGATTCCAGACTTTGCTGAAATCGTTAGGGGCTATTTTGGTAGGCAGCCGATTCATCATCCACTACTTTTACCATCCTTACCAGGTGGACCGCCTGAGTTGGTGACTAAGTCCAGACGCATGCGCAAGAGTAAATACTTATAAACACTAAGTTCGCACGCATGCGCCAATACTTGACGGCGTACTGCCGTGAGCGTATCGCCCAATCCTGAGTTTTGGAGCATGCGCGAACAGACTGACACATACATACTCTATGCGCATGCGCCGTTATCTAGTATCCGACATACGCATGTCCACAAGCGGACATTCTGCCTGGCCCGAAGACTGAGTTCTGATGCATGCGCGGGTGGAGGCTCTGTACCCATGAAGGGGGAGAAGTTCCCGCGCATGCGCCGGGGAAAGGGACATGCGCACAACACCACCAGCGGTAATTATTGGATGCGGCTGGCGGGCAATTTGAAACCCCACCTTCTACTGGATTAGTGGATGGTTGGGTATATAAACAAGGTTAAGGGAGGCTCATTATGTACCACTATTTGCCCTTGAGAAAGGCGGTGAGACCGCCGAAACGCGCGTTGGGCAGTTTGTTCCACATGATTGGACACACTGATATACTTTTGATGCTGACTGCTTTGACAACTTGAGGGAAAACCTCACAGCCCTAGGTACAGACTCGAGGGACTATTCTGAGTTAGGAGCAGCAATGGTAACTGTATTTTTTGCATAACTCTGTTTAGACTCAGTCCCTTTCATTACTTTGTTTTCTCTGTATATACTGTTTGATCTTACTTTCCTTTCGATTTACTTCCTTTTGGTGCACTGGATATACCAGGCATTTTGATATTGGATTAAATTTAAGTACACCTTAGGATTTTTCGGAAGCTATTATACAGATTTAACTAGATTTCAGCTGTTCCTAGGAACACTGCAATTGGGGGAATCCCCCGGCTTTGGTGCTGTTTCCTGGCATTAATCAGTGACAGGTAGGCTGAGGTTCCAAGGGAAGCTAGATTAGCAACTATGTATCTTTACAAACTATATTTTGTCTAGAAACTTGATACACTAGTACTTTTTGTGATTGCTGTTGCTACTTGCATTCCAATAGGTACCCAGCCACACTGGTTCGCCAGTTTACATCTACAGTCGCATCGTATCATCTTGTTTTTAACCCTCACAGAGTGGGGTGATTTAATAGGTGGTGTGTTTTTTGATATTATATATTTTTTTCTTAAAGTTGTTCTATTAAAGTTTTTGTTATTTTCTTTGTTCTTACTGCTTTGATACTAAGACTGGGGGTAGCGGTAGTGAGATTAAGGACCCCGTTTTTACGGGGAACTCTTCTCACTCCCTCCGTTTTGATAGTCATATATTCAGGGTTAAGCCCTATACTACGCCTGTAACCCCCTTTTTTTACTACTGGTCAGAGTTTTGCACTTTGACTGATAGTTCTTATGCTCTTTATTCTTTTGGTTTCAATACCTGGGTTACGAGAGTGGTTACATTTATTTTAAGAAGATATTATGGCTGGTTTCTTATCTAACAAGCTGGATAGCAGCATCTGGTGTAAAGATGCAGACAATGTCTTTTCCAATACTAAATTAGACCCCAACGCCATAACCCCGGATATTAACAGATCCTTTAACAAACTTCAGGGTCTTTATAAAAGCCAGATCAGGACCTGCTGGGAAATTTCTTCCCTTGAAAATTACATAAAGAGGGAAATGATACCGAGGGGCCTTAGAGTGAGGAATACCCCCTCATCCCACTCAGAGAATATTGAGCTAATGAAGGAATGGGAATGTGCAGCTGGAATCTGTTCTAAAACTTTTATGCACATCATTTGTAAATTTGAGCAAGACAAACTTAAGACAGTAAACGCTAGTCTTGATGAGGAAATCACTACGATTAAACAATTCCAAAATGATCCTAATTTTACTTTCATGGAATCTAGGTTAAAACAAAGCCTAGATAAATACCAAGACATAATAAAGTTTAGGAAACATGACAAATTTTTGAGGGATCTGAATGATTATGAGACCGGGAATATTTACAAATCTTTTAATCGTAGGATGAGACGTACCTCAGATAACACTTTAACATCAGACTATGATTCCTCAGATACGGACTCAGGTAGCCAAATTACCCCATCTGAGTCCCAATCACAACCCTCCACCTCCACAATGGCTCCTAACCCAAGGGGGATTCTCAAGAAAGGGGTTAATTTTTTAGCCATGGGCAATCAGGAAGAATTCCCAAGCCAACGTACACGTTATCAGACCAGGTACCCAAGGGGTGGGGGAGGAGGAGGAGGAGGGGGGAGAAGGAAAAGGTACTAGATACCACTCAAATTTCAGGACCCGAGTCACAGGTCATAAATCTGTCATCCCATACATTGAACGAAGACCAGCTTAGGGTCCTCGGCAGGGGACTATCATTTGTACCGACTCCATCATTTGACAGATTTAGTTGGATCAAGGATCTCCACCTTTTTATCCGTAAACTGGCTTTACATAAATTCCATTCAATCCAGAATGAGAAAAGGGCTGGAGATCTTGGTTTAACGACCAGAGACTACCAGTGCCTGACTACTCTCTTGTCTCTTCTGGACGAGAACGACCCAAGTACCACCCATAAATACACCGATCTTAAACCTAAGAGTAGATACACACCAAGCTTTGCTGGCTTCAGAAATATTGAACTTTTTCTTGAAGCAGCTAGGAATGAGATCGAAAAAATTGACTTTAAAACTCTTTCCATCCGATCAAGTGACAACCTCCAAAAAAAGGAACAGCGGGCCTTGAAGGCACTCCAAAGTGATAGTGATATCATTGTTAAACCAGCGGATAAGGGGGGTAATGTCGTGATAATGGATGTAAATAAATATGTTGAAATGGTGGAACACGTTTTGGGTGACTCTGAGACCTATAAAGTGATTAAGTTTGACCCGACAAATGATTATCTCCAGAAATACAAAGAAATTCTGGATGACGGCCGCAGTAGGGGGTTGCTATCTAAGGACGAGTATGACTTCGTCCTTAATCGTAACCCTAAGATAGCAACCTTCTACTGCCTGCCTAAAGTTCACAAAAACAGGGAGAACCTCCCCGGACGCCCAATCGTTTCGGGGGTGGATAATCTCACACAGAACGGCAGTCTGTATGTAGATAAAATCTTGAGACCTTTTGTCGAGGCCCTCCCTTCGTATATTAGGGATACAAAACAAGCCCTAAATAAACTATCAGAGCTCAAATTTCCTTCTACAGCGAGTCTTTGTAGCTTGGACGTTGAATCCCTCTATTCTTCCATTCCCCACGTGAGGGGGATTGAACATGTAGGATTCTACCTTAATGAGAGACTACCCAGGGATGATCCCCATACCACTTTTGTTTTACGTTTATTGGGCTTTATTCTGTCACACAACTATTTTTTGTTTAATTCCAAGTTCTACCACCAGGTGAGAGGCACTGCCATGGGCACAGCGTGTGCTCCATCGTACGCGAACCTCCACCTGGGCTGGTGGGAACACTGGATATCCACCTTGAAAAATTGTACAGAGTACTTGCCCAAGATATTATGGTGGGGTCGCTACATTGACGACGTTCTAATTGTCTGGCAGGGCACCCCTCAGGAATTCTCTGACTTGGTCACTCTTCTTAATCACAATGAAGAGAACCTCCGCTTCACATTTGAATTTGGGGGACGCTCTATTAACTTTCTAGACGTGACCATCACCATGCATGAGGGGGGTACATTTCAATCCACACTGTACAAAAAACCAACTGCTACAAACTCGCTTCTCCATTGGAGTAGTCATCATCCAAGACCATTGAAGGCTGGTATCGCTACGGGTCAATATCTCCGTCTCCGCAGGAATTGCAGCGATATTTCAGATTTTAAACTCAAAGCACAACAACTTAGAGCCCACTTTAAGGCTAAGGGCTATCCGAACCGCTGCTTAAAGCTGGCGTATAAAAGGGCATTAGGGACCCAGAGGAGTGCACTCCTGAGTGACCAACCTGACAAGGTTGATAGGGAAACTGACAAAATACGCATGATCGCGACATATGATGCTGGCTGGCCTGAGGTTAGGAAGTCACTGGACAGATTTTGGCCTTTACTGTTGAATGACACCCACCTCAAACAGGTCCTTGGCCCTCACATTGATATTACGGCTAGACGGGGACGTAACATCCGAGACTTGTTGGTACCAAGTCACTTCTCTACCCCAACACAACCAAGAGCCACCTGGCTAGGTACCCCACCCTGTGGCTCATACAGCTGCGGTAGATGTGTCGCTTGTCGATACATCTCCAAAGGCTCAAAGACCGTAACTGATAGCACAGGTGAAAACACCGTAAAGATAAAAGATTTCTTTAATTGTAACACCAAGGGACTAGTATATCTTTTATCCTGCGCCTGCGGACAGAAATATGTAGGCAAGACCTTCATGGCCTTCAAAGCGAGAATTATGGAGCATATAAGGTCTCCGAGGAACCGTTTAGATACACCAATATCTAGACATTTAAAGGAACACCATCACGGTGACTAATAACCTCAGATTCTGCGGCCTTGAATTAGTGAAAAGGAACCAAAGACGTGGTGATTTTGACAGAATCCTAAGACAGAGAGAATCCAAATGGATTTATCAGTTAAAAACACTCCAACCGAGAGGTCTAAATGAGGGCTTCTCTTTTGCCCCATTCATCTGACTTGTCTATAATCATTTTTATGATGCTTTTTTTGTTTATTTGTTTATTTATTTAATTTTTGAACCATGCCTTTCTTGTTTTATTAACCACTCCTTCATTATGTATAATCAACTTAGTTCATAACATTTGAATGGACCTTTAATTTTCTTTTCTCCTATTGATACATAATATGTCACTTATTACGAATTATGCCTCTCTTAAATGTTTGCCCCCACTAGATACCGAACGATATGATACTCGGACTTACTAGCCACCTTATAACATCCACCCTCCCCCTTTTCTAAAGAATTTTGGGGATGTGGGTTGAGATGTGTATACCCCTATCGTATCACGATAGAGACTAACCACAGCTGCCCAGTAGCAGACACGCTATCCCAATGTGGGTAATATATGCCTATACTCTGGGGCCCTTAATACTGCTTAAGATAATATTCTCTGGGCTCTCTTAGATTCCAGACTTTGCTGAAATCGTTAGGGGCTATTTTGGTAGGCAGCCGATTCATCATCCACTACTTTTACCATCCTTACCAGGTGGACCGCCTGAGTTGGTGACTAAGTCCAGACGCATGCGCAAGAGTAAATACTTATAAACACTAAGTTCGCACGCATGCGCCAATACTTGACGGCGTACTGCCGTGAGCGTATCCCCCAATCCTGAGTTTTGGCGCATGCGCGAACAGACTGACACATACATACTCTATGCGCATGCGCCGTTATCTAGTATCCGACATACGCATGTCCACAAGTGGACATTCTGCCTGGCCCGAAGACTGAGTTCTGACGCATGCGCGGGTGGAGGCTCTGTACCCATGAAGGGGGAGAAGTTCCCGCGCATGCGCCGGGGAAAGGGACATGCGCACAACACCACCAGCGGTAATTATTGGATGCGGCTGGCGGGCAATTTGAAACCCCACCTTCTACTGGATTAGTGGATGGTTGGGTATATAAACAAGGTTAAGGGAGGCTCATTATGTACCACTATTTGCCCTTGAGAAAGGCGGTGAGACCGCCGAAACGCGCGTTGGGCAGTTTGTTCCACATGATTGGACACACTGATATACTTTTGATGCTGACTGCTTTGACAACTTGAGGGAAAACCTCACAGCCCTAGGTACAGACTCGAGGGACTATTCTGAGTTAGGAGCAGCAATGGTAACTGTATTTTTTGCATGACTCTGTTTAGACTCAGTCCCTTTCATTACTTTGTTTTCTCTGTATATACTGTTTGATCTTACTTTCCTTTCGATTTACTTCCTTTTGGTGCACTGGATATACCAGGCATTTTGATATTGGATTAAATTTAAGTACACCTTAGGATTTTTCGGAAGCTATTATACAGATTTAACTAGATTTCAGCTGTTCCTAGGAACACTGCAATTGGGGGAATCCCCCGGCTTTGGTGCTGTTTCCTGGCATTAATCAGTGACAGGTAGGCTGAGGTTCCAAGGGAAGCTAGATTAGCAACTATGTATCTTTACAAACTATATTTTGTCTAGAAACTTGATACACTAGTACTTTTTGTGATTGCTGTTGCTACTTGCATTCCAATAGGTACCCAGCCACACTGGTTCGCCAGTTTACATCTACAGTCGCATCGTATCATCTTGTTTTTAACCCTCACAGAGTGGGGTGATTTAATAGGTGGTGTGTTTTTTGATATTATATATTTTTTTCTTAAAGTTGTTCTATTAAAGTTTTTGTTATTTTCTTTGTTCTTACTGCTTTGATACTAAGACTGGGGGTAGCGGTAGTGAGATTAAGGACCCCGTTTTTACGGGGAACTCTTCTCACTCCCTCCATTTTGATAGTCATATATTCAGGGTTAAGCCCTATACTACCCCTGTAACCCCCTTTTTTTACTACTGGTCAGAGTTTTGCACTTTGACTGATAGTTCTTATGCTCAAAATACAGAAGGTTACATTTATTACATAAAATACGTAACTAGACCTTTCTGCATAGGAAAATAAAGTATTTAAATGCCGGTCCATAGTCAAAATGCAGCAGGCAGGCAACCAGGTTCCTCCAATGCACCGTGGGAGATTGGTCTCGTCACAAAAACTCCAGAGGAATCGTAATTAAGTGACATTTTATCAAAACATACATGATCCTGCACAGTGCTTATCAGCTCTGTTCTGATTAACTTTATTTTTTGTAATTGGTTGATGCTTCTTTTTCCTATATATTTCCTATTTAAGCACACAAACATACTTAAAGCATACTTAAATCACTTGAACTTACCTGTCTCTGCAGGTTTATTTTATAACAGTGTTGATTACAAGAGAAATTGTCACTTTCATAAAACACCTTTTGTTATACCTTCCTGGCTTTCAATAAGACGTCTGGGAGGGTTTCTTTCCTTACTCGCTATAGTTTCAAGAAGTTAGGGGCTGCATCAATATCTGTCATTTCATGTTCTACTGGGACTACAAGACTACAAGACTGACTCTGTCTACACCTATATCCAATATTAGGGATATTACTGCTACATGCTAATATTACTGGAGCTTGTACTAATCTCCAAAAAATCTAAGTGGGCATTTTAGCACCTAATGATAATTTCTGGACTGTATTTTATTGCTTATTTTTTATTTTATTTTATTTTATATATTCTATAGTATGTACTTTTTGTTCCTTTTTTATTGTAATTACTTGCTTTATTAGTCTTTTTATTTATATATATATATATATATATATATATATATATATATATATATATATATATATATATATACAAGGTTACATTAATTACATAAAATACAGACATGCAACATATCCCCAGATAGCTTAGTTCTGAGCGCACATTATTACTGAATGGTGCTCAGACCACACACATACAGTTCAATTGCCATGGAGCCAAAGTCTTTTATTACACAAATATATTGGTGCAGCCTGTTGTTTGTACTATTTATGCACTTTTTGTTGGGGCTTGGAGGGGCATTCAGTTTCAGACTTTGTTGCCTTTGGTCTACCTGCACTAGAACTTCCACAAGTAACTTTTCTTTGGTTTGATGTGTACTATAATCATTGCTGCCACGCCAGAGTAGTGGGAGTTTGTGCTCATGGATTAATTTTGCATGTAAACCTGCAATGTCAAAATTGCTGTTCATGCAAAATGGCAGTGATTTCAGTTGCAAAGTTAAAATGACAGGGGCATGGCGATCCAATTTACAACTTGCAGGATTTAAGACTTTTGCAGCTAATGTTTTGGTGCTAGATACCACTGGACATGACCAAATGCCTTGTGGAGTACATGCCTTGATGTTCTAGGGATGTTTTTGCAACATGAGAGTGACCTAAACAATATTAGGCACATGGTTTTAATGTTGTGGCTGATCTGTATGTTATCAGTAGGTGTTTCTTAGAATAAAAAATGTATATCTTACCTGAACAGGTTAAACCGTTTATGATCAGTTTAACCCCAAAGGTTGCCTCCAGTGCTGGATATCCAGTGCCCCCAGGAGCATCCGGCTTCTGAAATTGAGTTTAAGGAAGTGTGGAGTGCCACAGGCAGGGGTGCCACTGATTGGCACCATTGGTACAGGATATTTCAGGCCCATTCTATATAGGATGTGCACAAAGTGAGTTGTTTGTGTGCCATTAGTCTAATTTTAAATTTGAATTCATTTAGTTTATAGTATCTTTCCCATGCTTTCCTAAGGGGTAGGCTGGGGGTAATTTTTGTTTTATACAGCATGGATATGAGTTTTTTTGGCTTGTGTTCTAGTAAAGTTAAGCTTATAGTATGGACATCTGCTATATTGTGTTACATCTGCTATTCTAATGTTAGGAAGACATCGTCCGCAAACAATGTAATATTATATTCATGGCCCAGTATTCTTGTGCCATGGACGTTATTGTGGTTATTTGAGTTAGCGGTTCTAAAGTTAGGATATAGATGAGCCTTTGCCTGGAGCCATTTGAAATTGTGAATTGACTTTATGTAATGTCCTCGTCAACTACTTTGGCAGTTGGACACACAGAGCAAACTGGAAAACACAGAGCAAACTGGGTGGGCCCCCCCTTCCTGCAGCCCACTCAGCATGTTTAAGACCTTTTGGATCCCATCTACCCCCCTGTCTGCCACTTTTAGATATGGTGCTAGGGTGGAGGTAAATGATTTGTAATAGTAGTTTGTGAACCCATCTGGTCAAGACAGTTTGTCAGATGATAGGGATTTCTTGTGCGTTGGCTCCTATAGTGTAGTTTGTTGTTGCTGATTCAATGTGGGCATTGTTATGGGGGAAGGAAGTCATCTATATTCTGGGCTCTAGGTTGTTTATAATGAAGAGTGGCAGGGGCGGACTGAGAACCCTCAGGGCCCCCGGGCAAAATAAATCAAGGGCCCCCTTACAGGCCCCACCCATACTCCGCAGCAAACGCCACCCATGTCCCACCTCCATGCACCGCCTCCAGCCACACCCTACACAATCTTTAGACACAAGGAACAAAAGTGCAATAATCCCTTCGAGGCCCCAGTAGAGACTACAATTGAGGGCTAATTGGCCATGGAAGGGGGTCTTTCTAGCAGAGGCTATCTCAGTGTCCTTTAGAGAGTGTGTTAGAAAGAATCCCCTCCAGGCCCTATTAGAGACTACAATGGAGTCTAATAGGCTTGGAAGGGGGTCTTTCTAACAGAGGCCATCTCAGTGTCCCTGCTGGAAACAGTCGCCTCCAGGCTCCAGTAGAGATTACAATTGAGGGCTAATGGGCCATGGAGGGGGGGAGCATTCTAGCAGAGGCTATCTCAGTGTCCTTTAGAGGGTGTGTTAGAAAGAATTTCCTCCAGGTCCCATTAGAGACTACAATGGAGTCTAATGGGGCCTGGAGGGGGGTCTCTCCAACACTCGGGTTCCTATTCACAATATAGCAACACAACATAGCTCGCTGATACCTAGGCCAAGTTGGCTCCTCTTACCTTAATTACTGTTGCTGGCTGGCAGTCTGTGGGCTTGCTGGAAGGCTGTGGGCTTACTGGCTGCGTCTGGCAGGCTGTGGGCTTGCTGGCAGGCTGTGGGCTTGCTGGCTGCGGCTGGCAGGCTGTTGGCTACTGCCGGCAGGCTGTGGGCTTGCTGGCTGCGACTGGCAGGCTGTTGGCTTGCTGGCTGCGGCTGGCAGGCTGTGGCTTGCTGGTTGGCAGGCTGTGGCTTGCTGGCTGTAAGCCTAACTGGTGGCCTGTGGGCTGGCTGGCCGACCTATGGGCTGGCTGGCTGGCCTGTGGGCTTGCTGGCTACTGGGGCACTTGTAGATTATTTAAAGAAATAATCCATGCACAATAACCACTACTGCTCTGTGTAGTCGTTATGGTGCCAGGAGGGCCGGCCCCCCTTTCAGAGTAAGTGGTCAAACCGTTTAAGAACAGTTTGACAACTTACCTGGGGTCTGCTGGGATATGAGGCTGTAGTAGGGTATAGGAGCAGTGGTGCAATGTGTAAGGGGTGCAGTGTGTGTGAAAGGTTCAGTGTGTGGGATGGGGTGTAGTGGGTGAATGTGTAGGGTGTGTGGGGAAATGTGTGTATGAGGGGGCTGTGTATGTGTGTGGCAATGTTAGTATGGGGGGCTGTGTGTGTATGGGTGGGCAGTGTATGTGTGTGTGTGTGTGTGTGTGTGAGGCAATGTGTGTAAATGTGTATGGTGTGTGTATGGGGGGCAGTGTGTGAATGTGTATGGTGTGTGGGGGCAGTGTGTTTATGGGGCTAGAGTTCACTCTCACCACTGCGACCACCAGGAATCCCTGGTGGTCACAGTGTTGAGAGTGAACTCTAGCCCGTAGCTCCAGGGCTAGAGTTTACTCTCGTAAGAGCCGTAACGTTGCTGTAGTAACCGCGGCAACGATCTGTGCTCGCGCAAGAAGGACCCAGAGGAGCTGAAGACTGAGCTCCCGGGTCCTCTCTTCCTCCCTCCCCTGCAGGCTGCCCGCACGGTGCCTGCGGACAGGGGAGGGGGCAATTGCCCTCCTCTTACTCCCCCTCACTCTCTTCTTACCCCCCTTCTTACTCTCCCCCTCTTCTTACTCCCCCCTCCTCTTCTTCTTACTCCTCCCTCTTCTTACTCCTCCCTCTTATTACTCCCCCCTCTTATTACTCCCATCCCCCCTCTTATTACTCCCCTCCCCCCTCTTCTTACCCCCTCCCCCCTCTTCTTACCCCCCTCCCCTCTCTTCTTACTCTTCCCTCCCTCCCCCCTCCCTCTTTCTTCTCACCCCCTCCCTCTTTCTTCTCATCCCCCCTCCCTCTTTCTTCTCATCCCCCCTGCCTCTTTCTTCTCATCCCCCCTCCCTCTTTCTTCTCATCCCCCTCCCTCTTTCTTCTCATCCCCCTCCATCTTTCTTCTCATCCCCCTCCATCTTTCTTCTCATCCCCCACTCCCTCTTTCTTCTCATCCCCCCTCCCTCTTTCTTCTCATCCCCCCTCCCTCTTTCTTCTCATCCCCCTCCATCTTTCTTCTCATCCCCCTCCCTCTTTCTTCTCATCCCCCCCACCCTCTTTCTTCTCATCCCCCCTCCCTCTTTCTTCTCATCCCCCTCCCTCTTTCTTCTCATCCCCCCTCCCTCTTTCTTCTCATCCCCCCTCCCTCTTTCTTCTCATCCCCTCCCTCCCTCTTTCTTCTCATCCCCTCCCTCCCTCTTTCTTCTCATCCCCCCTCCCTCTTTCTTCTCATCCCCCCTCCCTCTTTCTTCTCATCCCCCTCCCTCTTTCTTCTCATCCCCCCTCCCTCTTTCTTCTCATCCCCCCTTCCTCTTTCTTCTCACCCCCCTTCCTCTTTCTTCTCATCCCCTCCCTCCCTCTTCTCATCCCCTCCCTCTTTCTTCTCATCCCCTCCCTCTTTCTTCTCATCCCCCCTCCCTCTTTCTTCTCATCCCCCCTCCCTCTTTCTTCTCACCCCCCTCCCTCTTTCTTCTCATCCCCTCCCTCTTTCTTCTCATCCCCCCTCCCTCTTTCTTCTCATCCCCCCTCCCTCTTTCTTCTCATCCCCCCCTCTTTCTTCTCATCCCCCCTCCCTCTTTCTTCTCATCCCCCCTCCCTCTTTCTTCTCATCCCCCCTCCCTCTTTCTTCTCATCCCCCCTCCCTCTTTCTTCTCATCCCCCTTCCCTCTTTCTTCTCATCCCCTCCCTCCCTCTTTCTTCTCATCCCCTCCCTCCCTCTTTCTTCTCATCCCCTCCCTCTTTCTTCTCATCCCCCCCTCCCTCTTTCTTCTCATCCCCCCCTCCCTCTTTCTTCTCATCCCCCCATCCCTCTTTCTTCTCATCCCCCCTCTTTCTTCTCTTCCCTCCCCTCCCTCTTTCTTCCAATCCCCCCCTTCCTCTTTCTTCTCATCCCCCCTCCCTCTTTCTTCTCATCCCCCCCCTCCCTCTTTCTTCTCACCCCCTCCCTCCTTCTTCTCACCCCCTCCCTCCTTCTTCTCACCTCCCCTCCCCGTAGCGTGGCCGAGCTGCTGTGTGGTCCGCGGTCCCGGCCGGAGTGATAGGAAGGTGCTCAGTGTGCACCTTCCTGTCAGTCCGGCCGGGTACAGGAAACAGAAACTCCTGTTCCGCGCAGAACAGGAGTTTCTGTTTCCTGTACCCGGCCGGACTGACAGGAAGGTGCACACTCAGTGTGCACCTTCCTATCACTCCGGCCGGGCACCGCGGACCACACAGCAGCTCGGCCACGCTACGGGGAGGGGAGGTGAGAAGCTGCAGCCGCCTGAGGCTCTTAAGAGAGCGCTCAGGCGGCTGCAGCATTTAAAGGGGCGGCCGGGCCCCCTGATGGCGGGCCCCCCTCCCGGCTGGGCCCTCGGACCATGTCCGAAGTGCCCGACCGGTCAGTCCGCCCCTGAAGAGTGGTCTTTCAGGTTATATAATGTTTGGTAGTATTTGGCCATCTCACTATTAATATCTTGGGAGTTGTATAATCTGGCTCCACTGGGGGTTATTATGTATGGAATTTGGGAATTTTGCTTGTTTTTGTCTCCACATTGCAGGTAGGGTTTTCTCACTCTGTCCCTTGTGTGTATGTTTTGTGGGGATATTTATGGGATGATAATAGTAAACAGTTGAGAATTGCCCACTATTTCAATTCTCTAGATCCCAAAGATCGTTATCATGTAAGTGAAATGTATTCCATATAAATAAAATCACAATTTGTTATAAAAATAGATACAATTTATTGTGACAAATTAAATAATAATAATATGTAACATGCGTGATAATAATCAATGAATATTTAGTATAACATAGTATGCAATACAATGGCAATGGCAGTACACATTCCAATGTTTACAGCATCAATTGTCAAGACAAGATTTATGAGGGGCTTCACACAGAGACAAAGAAAGTTTCCTTTCATACAGCGCAGCGAAAGGCCATAAAACTTTGGCTAACAGTTAGATCAACTGAGTAACCCTTTCAACGCTGGTTAGATCCTCTTAGGCATATAATACCTATTCTCATGTAATTTTAATTAAAATAACATTTAAACCAGCTCATTAATCATTTCCTGGAACCATCCAATAAGAGTAATCTACCAGATTCTATAAGCCAAATTTTAATTTGCCTAAAAAGATATCTTATCTTATTTTAGAGCAAATAAATACACCTGGATAAAAACAACGGTATGCTAACATGTGATAATATCACCTAATATATATATATATATATATATAATTATTCTTAATTCCACCTGCAGAATGGAATGTTTATAACTATATATTATTTAGTTAACTAAGATTTCTAAATATCGAAATCTAACCGTGATTTATCTGGTCATATATCATGCTATTAGAAAAGTTTTAATTAATTTGGATTAATTAAATTGCACCAGCATAATTACCAGTTAAGTAGATGTTCTCATCAGATGAGTAGGTAGTCCCAGGATTGGTTGTATGCGTGTATGATTGATGATTGATTGAATGGAAGTATGCAAGTGTTGCTTGAGTGTTAGCCTCAGATTGAATGTCTGTCATAGGCCTCTCTGCATGTCCGAATCTGAAAGCCCAAACTTTCTCTTTCAACTCCGACTGACTCTTCTCTGACTCACTTGCTTTTTCCTTTGCTCCTTGCTTCTTTCACTTAGCCTGTGATCCTGACTTTTAAAGGGCCAGACTTTCTGTACGTCATTAGGTGATAAAGCCAATAGGAAATTGAAGGTGGGGTTACCCTGCAGATTGCAGTTTAGGTATTTGGTCCACAGAGGGCAGTATCGCCTCACTAAACTATCCTGGAAAGAGTTAACTTTTCCTGATGACGATTTTGACGTAATTTGGCTTATCTATATGGCTGCCATAACTTAAGTTTACTTGTCAGTTCAAAGCATTTGCCTCAGTCTTTGCGTCGGCAATTTCTGTCGTAATTTCTAAAATGACAGTTGTAAACTCAGTCTCACCTTTTACTTTACAATGGGGCCTTGTGAAATTTATAAAGTAAAATTAATTACTGAGTCTTATCTGGTCACTGGTGTCTGGCTTTCTTGTGTGAAGCTAACATTAAGAAGAGTATTCCATCCCCCTTCTCTGTTAGACTCATTGTATCACTTGGTTTGTTTATATAATGCAGGCTAGTGTTTAGTTACAAAAAGGCAATTATGTGTCTCTTTGTTAGCCTGAAATCCAAAATGGAGTATGCTCTGTTCTGAGTGACTCAGGCAATATACACTTTTAATTTCTGTCATAGCACAAATTGTCTGCCGATATAAATATCCTGACAGTTTGCAGTTGCAGCTTTTATAGCATATATGTGGTTTTGTTGAAATGTGTATGATTTATGTGCTTGGTCGTGTTGTTAATTTTGTCTAGGAGGCTCTCCGAGGGCTGTTTATAGTAGACATGGGTGCATGGTCCAACCATACAATATCGCCTATGGAGCATTGTGACATGTAAGGTATTAGTGGTTTGGAAACAAAAAGTCTATTCTAAAGTGTGTTTTGTACATCATGGAGTAATATGTAAAATCCCTGCCTGCAGGTTGAAGTGATTTCCATGCATTGTATAATACATGATCTAAGAGCAATTTGGAGTATTTTTTATTAAGACCTTATGTAACATCTATGTTGTTTTTCTTTGCTTCAAAGAGAATGCATCTTTTTTTATTAAACCTGCATTGTGAGAGTACATTTTCAAATTAGTGTGAGGGAGTGCATTCCCAGGTAGTTATACTCATAATATTCAAATTTTGTTTTGTTTGTGTGAAGCAGTTTTCTCAGGTCACATGTTACATGCATATAGAGCGTCCAGGTGTTAGGGAAGTAAGAGTGAGGGAAATAGGAATATTGGGGTTAAACCAGGGGGAAAAAAAAGAACCAGAAAAGGAAATTTAAGTATGTTCATTTCCTCCTTCATGCAGGCTGTGATATGGTTATCCCGTATTGGAGGAAGGGAAAATCATGCTTCCCTAAAAAAAGTGTGGCTGTAGATCTCTAATGCTTCATATCTGTATAACTTCCAAACATACTGACAGCAGGTGTAATTTATTTGATGAGATTTGATGAGATGTAACCAGAAACACCTGATATTTGTATACCCAGGGGAGTAGATTTTCTATAATTTGTTTTTAAAAAAAATTTGCGCCATGCGTGTGCATGTTAACCCTTTATGGTCACCATAACAAGTGTCATGGCTCAGTTAATTTCCTAGTATAGAGGGCATGGCGTGGGTCTCTCGTGTGTACACGGGAGCGATCTTGGTAGGTGTTACATAGATAGTTACATAGTTACATAGCTGAAAAGAGACTTGCGTTCATCAAGTTCAGCCTTCCTCACATATGTTTTTGCTGTTGATCCAAAAGAAGGCAAATAAACCAGTCTGAAGCGCTTCCAATTTTGCAACAAATTAGGAAAAAAGTCATTTTTTTACCCCATATTATCAGTCAGATATATCCTTGGATCTTGCTGTATAAACTCCTGATAAAAGCACCTCTTCAGGCAGAGAATCCCATATCCTTTCGTAACTAAAATGCTCCATTCCTTTTATCAATTTTGTAGCTCGTTTCTGCACTTTTTCTAGTGCCATGATATCCTTCTTTAGAACAGGTGCCCAAAATTGCAAAATCTATTTATAAAGAGGCAAAATTACATTTTCCCTTCAGATTAGAGGCAGTGCTTTACGACTGGGATTTCATCACCTGGAGGGAAAAAACAGGCAGGCAATCTCCAAAACTTTTCAAGGACCTCCCCCAATTAACCTTTGGCCTTATAAATTGCTTCCTATCCAAGACATCCACAGTTCTTTGCCTGCCTCCGGCAGAGGAGGGTGTCAGGTCAGGTTTTCTCCTAGAAGTATGGTGAGAGGGCTGAGGCTCTGGAGGCTCTTCTTCTTTTAAATACATTTTTCAGTAATCAGTTAACACTCCAGACGTCTGTATCTCCCCGGGTTGTATTAATTCTGTCTATACCGAGCCAGGTGCCGGACAGACGATGGTGCGCTTTTGGGCACTAGCTGGGAAGTCCTGGCGGTGGAACACTCGTACAGGTTATGTTTATTTCCACCGTGGAATCGCGAAATGCAGGACATGCGTAATGTGATTTAAAATTCAGTCGCCAATATCTTTGTTTTTTCTCTCCGGGGTCAAGATATTGGTTTCCAGGACTTAGAGAGGCTGTTTACCCAGCAGCAACTAACTGTTGCCAGGTGCACTCAGAATCTGTTGCAAGTGTGTTCTCACCAACCTCCAACACACTCTGAGGACATTTAAGGTAAGCCTTTTTGTTTTATCTTAAATGACTCTAGCCTGAATAAGTTAATTTTACCACATGACAGGAGGCTTCGTATTTTGCATATCTCTCTTTACTAACTCCATACAGCAGTAAAGAAACGCATAGAAAAAAGAACAAATCACAGGAGAGCAGGATGTACACAAGGCAATGTGACCTTATCATTTCCTCTTTCTTTACTGCTCCATCAAGCAGACAGGTCAGAGTATTACTCTCCTCCATTACTTTATGTTTACAGTGCCTCTTTGAGTTTGTTTCTGTATTATTATTTTTTTTTTAATAAAACAAAAAATAGCAGATATAGCTATACAAGCAATATAAGCTAAAAAGAAGGGATAGCACATCAAATAGAGGATACAACCTTTGAACAGGACGTGATCTTGGATAGATCTAAAACATAATAATAATAATATATGGTGAAGTATGAATGGACAAGTAGGTGAATATCCAGGAGGTAGAGAACTTACAAAAGGTATAGATGCTCTGCGTTTATCTCCCTTTAAGGGTGTCTGTAGCAAATCACTGTGTTGAATAAACGGTAAAGTTCCTCCAAATGTGAGATCCTCAAAATGTGCAAAAGAGAAAGATATACATAGAATAGTACTGTATAAAAATATCAAAAATGTATTCCACAGATTACACTTACATTCAGGTAATAATCAGCTAGCATGTCTCCACTAACAAGTGGACCAAGATGGCAAGATGGATCGATGATGCAGATGGTATATCAGCTGATCGTACCATATAAAGTGTAAAGAAATATATGGCAAATAAAATACAAATACAATAATAAAACAAAGTAAAAGGGTATAAATACTCAGTCCAACGCGTTTCGTCTGTAGAGACTTCTTCAGGGATGTGAGTACTGTCCCAAAACGTTCCGTCTTATATCTGTGGATCCAGGTGATTTTCATCAAGTTTCTCAAAAAAGCCGCGGAATCAGGCACTTCCGGGTTTTAACCTACACTCTTCCTCATTGGGCAACTTCAGGAGGACGTCATGCGTCCTTTCGAGCGTGCGTGGACTTCCGTGTTCCATCAATGGAACGCATATAATCATTCTTGCTCTTGCGTTCCAACCGTGGAGCGCATATCACAAAGAAACAGGAGATCGAGACGGAAGTGGATGGAGAAAACACCCACTGACAGCTCGAGCTTATAAATTAAATACACAACTCAAAAACCCAACAGGAACATAATCAGTAAATATATATGCGGATATAAAAGAGACCCAAAAGGTCTATATAATAAAAATGTGACCAATTTATATGTATACGTAAACCTGTATAGCTGATCATCCAATAGGAGTATGGGAATAAAAACTATCTAAATAAACTAAATAGGGTATCCTGTAAATCCGCTTATATGTACATATAAATCATAAAAACAGCAAAAACAGACCACAGATTAGAAAACTCAAAATACAAAATGATGCAAAAAATATTTAAACTAAAAGGTATGACCTTCTCAGATATTCTATAAGAGAGAGAAAATTTATATTAGCATGGAGTCAAGACAAATACAACATATACATTACTCCAAATTCCAATGGACCCACCAAGTGCAAAAGGAGAGAGTAGGAGAGATTCAAAAGAGGAATCATAATAATCCTGTAAGATCAATGTCTTGATTCAGACCAATCTTTAAAGTTTTTAAATTATATATCCACTGCGCCTCTTTTTTTAGCTAGCTCATGCATTTTATCACCTCCTCTCCAATGCTTTTCGATAGAGTCTATACCAATGGCAATAAAAGTGGACCAGTTAAATAAGGTACAGGTATTACAGTGTCTCGGAACACTATGTTCAACTTTGTTGGTTCTAATATTGTTGAAGTGTTCTCGAAATCTAATGTGTACTGGCCTAGTAGTTCTGCCTATGTATTGTGCTCCACATCCACATTGCAGTAAATATATTACATATGTGGATGTGCAGTGGATGAACTTCTTAATGGCATATGTCCTTTTGGTATAAGTGCCTGTGAAAGTTATGGTCTTTTTCTTTTGATGGGTACATGTGGAGCAAGTACCACATTTATGGAATCCTGCAGTCTTTTGAGAGAGTAGAAAATTATTATTGGGCTTGGGAATTGGTATGGGTAAGAGGCTAGGGGCTAATTGATTTTTTAAATTATCAGCTTTTCTATAAATAACTGTTGGTCGATCGGGTATGACATTGCCCAGGACTTTGTCCTTTTTTAAAATGGCCTAGTGTTTTTAAAGGATTTTTTCTATTTTCTTGGCGTGTATATTATATTTGGTAATAAATGTGAATTCTACATGGGTATTATCTCTTTTGTTTTTTAATTTATTGTCAACTAGAAATTCTGAACGATCCCTTCTTTTTATATGTGCAATTTCATTTTCCATTTGTTCTATATTGTATCCCTTTTCATAGTATCTATTTTTTATTATTTGTGACTGTTCTTCAAACATTTGGATATTGGAACAGTTTCTTCGTATCCTTGTTATTTGTCCCTTAGGGACATTATTTAGCCAAGTAGGATGGTGTAGACTAGTTTTTTTAATGGCCGTATTACAGTCAGTTTTTTTGAAAAAGGTTTTTGTGTTGAGTGATCCTGTTTCAACATATAAAGTCAAGTCCAAAAAATCGATAGTCTCTTTATGTATATTTGAAGTGAATTTTAAATTATATTGATTGGAGTTAATGTTCTTGATGAACATCTCCAAGCTGGTCTCATCGCCCTCCCAAATAATAAGTACATCAGATAAAAATAATAGATGATAGAATCTCCACTACAAAGTCATCAAAATTTAAAAGAGACCAAACAGATTACAAAGAGGGTAATATCAGAAATTGGACAAAGAATAAACTGTTTAGATCCACTAACGAACCTTCGAGTAGATACTCTTTCAAATATATACCAAATAGACAAAGGTACCCAAACACCAAGTACTCTCACCATACATGGAGTAAACCAAAGTCATCACAAAGAGTAGACTCAGAGATATCCTATACATTTAACACTTCCCCGTCCTCCTCTTTTTTAGGGAAAGGGCTAAACCAAAAAAAAACCAATTCAATTCCGACAACAAACAGATTTCAAATTTCAGTTCCCCTCAAAAGAAAAGACCACATATAGAAATGGAAGAAACAGACCACTCACTATCCCCAACACTCACTCACAGACTCAATCGCAATCAGTAAAAGGCATCTTTTTTTTTTTTTTTTAAATATGATTTTTATTTGTTATTTTCAAATTTTTCAACAAGCAAGGAAATATACGTTGGGACTCGCAGGTCCTAGTTATAACTTGTGGTATCATTATCGTCAGTTGCATAGATTCACATTGTTACATGGGCACATGCGCCCCTTCTTACTGAGGACTCACAGGTCCATTATTGAATACAGTTTTGCAGTTGTCTGTCATATTTCTAAGTATTATGCTCAGTTTGTACATACATATCGGTAATGTGTGCTCAATACCTGTAGTAATTCGTACCTTCCTTAGCGTTTTCTCGTACTCGTGGGTGTGGATTCGTGGATCCACCATGTCCACTGTTTCCCGTGTCTCTCTCTTTGTGTCAGTGTGTTGACTTATGTGTGTCATGTTACCTCGTGTAAATGTGGGGTGTGGTAGGCCCTAAGGCAGCCGGGGCCTCTGCTATCTCCGCTCCGTTTCTCCAAAGTTCTCGTATGTCTTTTACTTTTGAGTATTTTATATCATGAATGTAGGGGTCGTCTCGACCTCCCCATTACCTTGGGGGTCTAATCAGGGCCCCCTTGTGGGTATTCCGCCTCCTCCCTCCAGCATCCCTCCTGAGGCTTTTTTCTTGCCTGTCTAAGTGACGACTTAGTAGCGTCCCGATCACTTGTGGTGCACAAGGGGTTGAGGCGTCCTCGTGGTCCCCTAACCTGGTGTATGTTGTAATTGGTAGTCCCTGTATGTGTATACTGGAGTTGAGGTGTGGTGCCATTGTATTAGGTGTTTATTGGTGTTGAGAGCAGGTCATTAAAGTCTAGTGTACTAGTCTTTAGTATCCAGTGCGTCCATGTGTTGAGGTAGTTTTGGTAGGTGTCATTTGCTGAGTTATGGAGTTCTTCCAAGGAACGTAATTCCTCCATATGTGTGAACCATACCTTTAGTGGGGGGGCGACTGTCTGTTTCCAATATAGAGGTATCAGTGCCTTCGCTATGTTCAGTATGCGGATAGTAAGTGATTTCTTATATGCGGACCTAGGGGTCTGGGTATGATGTAGCAGCATAGCTGGCGGTTGGAATGGTGGCGGGTCGTCTGTGTATTGGCAGATTATTTTGTGTATTGCTCTCCAGTAGGGGGTTATCTTATGGCACTCCCACCAAATGTGTATGAGTGTACCATGTTCCTCCTCGCATCGCCAGCAGTGGGAAGGGTGTGTTGTGATTCGTACATGTAATGATGCAGGAGTGTAGTACCATTGAGTCAGTAATTTATAGGCTGTTTCTTGGGTCCTGCTATAACTGGAGCAATGATGTGTTAAATAGCATATCTTCTCCCATTCTCCTTTGTCCAATGAGTGACCTAGGGCCATTTCCCACTTCCCCATGAATCTCGGTTGTTCCGTTGGTGTGAGTGTGAGTAGCATGTTGTATATGATGGAGACCCCATGTGCCAACGGGCCGGGGTCTAGGCAGATATTCTCAAATGTGGTAGTCGCCCTCATCAGTATTGGGCCCTGTGGGAGGGATGCTATGTAACTCCTTATCTGTCTATATCTGAGGTGTGTCATAAGGGTGTGCTCAGGTTGCCCCCGTAGATCGTCTAGCGTCTTAGGGCCCTCCGGTGTAAGTGTGTGTATAAGTCTGGGCAATGGTTCCCGAATTAAGTCTTTGAATGTCCTCGGGTCTGTTCCCGGTGGGAAGTTAGAGTTATATGTAAGTGGTAGTAGAGGGCTAGGGTACGTGGTTAGGCCATGTTTCCCTTTTGAGCGGTTCCACTCCTGTAAGGTCGCTTTCGTGTAAGGAGAGTGTGTGGTGTTCCCTGTTGATGCCCCAGGCGGTAGCCAAGGTAGCACCGCGACCGGGGTACCCGCTTCGTGTTCCTCGACCTGTTTCCATAGCTTGTGTATGCCCGATTTAGTCCATTCCACTATCCTCATGAGGTGGCATGCCCTATAATACAGGGTGAAATCTGGCAACGCCGGACCCTGTCTTTCGGCTGTGTCAACAAGGCGTGGCCGACCCTAGGTTTTTCCCGTTCCAGACATATTGGATCAGAGCTGTACGTATCGCTGCGAAAAATGAGCGTGGGATCTGTATTGGGATAGTTTGGAACAGGTAGAGAAGGCGCGGTAAAAAGTTCATCTTCGCTACCTGTATCCTGCCTAACCACGAAATGTGGGGGTGTGCCCATTCCTGCATCTCTGCTCGCAGCTTCGCTAGTATAGTGGCAAAATTTTCTTTAAATAGGTCCCCCTCCCTCCTTGTTAACCAGATACCCAGATATTTAAGTTTCTGTGTCGCCCATTGAAACGTGTAATGTTGTCTCAGGGGTTCCGCCCTGCGCTCTGGGATACTTATGTTCAGTATGAAAGATTTGGTTAAGTTAATTTTCAAATTAGAGAGCCTCCCGTATTCCTGAAAGGCTTTCAATATGTTTGGGAGGGATATTTCGGGGTTAGTCACATAAAACAGGAGGTCGTCGGCATATGCCGCGACTTTATGGTGGGTCTCCCCTGTCGTCATCCCCGTAATATCTGGGTTGTCTCTAACGGCCGCTAGCAGCGGTTCCAGAGCTAGAACGAAGAGGATCGGGGACAGGGGGCATCCCTGACGCGTGCCATTTAGTATGTTGAATGGCTCCGATAGGGCACCATTGACTATCACATGTGCAGAGGGTTGTGTATACAAGGCCTCTATCCACCCCCTGATGCCCGAGCCCAGACCCATGTGGGTTAAGGTCTGGAACAGGTATCTCCAGCTCACCCTGTCAAAGGCCTTCTCCGCGTCCGTGGATAGCAGGAGAAGGCCCCCGGCAGTGCGTCTACCCCTATGCATCAAAGCGAGGGTTCGTATTGTGTTTTCGCAGGCTTCTCGCCCCGTCACAAAACCCACCTGGTCTGGGTGCACCAGGGTGGGTATGTGTGGCTGTAGCCTGTTCGCTAATATTTTGGTCAGGAGTTTGAGATCACTATTTATTAAAGATATAGGACGGTAACTCCCGCAATGTTCCTTATCTTTTCCTTCTTTAGGCAGAATAGTGATGTGTGCTGTCAGAGATTGTTTAGGGAGTGCGTGACCCTCCTTAATGGCGTTAAACGTTGTAATGAGTGGGATATATAAAATATATAATAGCACAGTGGTAGGCCGTCTGGGCCCGGGCTTCTACCCGCCTTTGTCTGTTTCACTGCTTGCGTTAGTTCTTCTGGTGTTATTTCCCTGTCCAGGAGTTCAGCTGTGTCCCTGTCTAGTGTCGGCGTCGGGTGGAGTCTGAGATAGTCCCTTACTGATTCGGTTAGTCGAGCGTCCGCTTGCTGGGTGTGTGGTCTGGGAAGTGCGTAGAGGTTCGCGTAATATGCTCTAATTGCCTCCTGTATCTTGCGAGGCTGTCTATGTAGAGTGTTCCTACAGTCCCTTATACGGTCTATGTACGTCTGCTGTCTGCGTTTGGCTAACATGCGTGCCAGTAGCCTGCCACTCTTGTTGCCATGCAGTGCGAAAAAGGCTTTATGTCGCAACGCGTCCCGGTGGTATTTTGTCTGTAACAGTTTAGTCAGTTCCCTCCGTAGTGAAAGTAGTTGGTTTTGGTGTTCTGGTGTCTGTTGGGTTTTGTTCAGGTTGTCTATCTCCCGTATTTTTGTCAAGGTGTCTGTCATGGCCACTTCCCTTTGTTTCTTCAGTATGGCGCTTTTCTGAATGAAGTGACCCCTGATCACACTCTTGTGCGCCTCCCACATGATCGTCGGGGCTGTTTGGGATGGTGTGTTTGTGGCAAAATATTCTCGGAGGATTGCGTCGATATCCGATTTTACCTCCGGTACGGATAGGAGGTGCTCATTAAGCCTCCATTTAGCTACTCTAGGTCTATAGAGTGGGGACGACCATCGTGAGTGTGACTGGGGCATGATCCGACCACGTGGCCGTGCCGTGTTCCCTTGTAAGATGAGGGGGAGATGATAGTGCGTCAGGAAAAAGTAATCTATTCTGGTGTATGAATTATGGGGGTGAGAGAAGAACGTATAATCCCTCTCGTCTGGGTGGTGGGCTCTCCAACTGTCTACTAATTCGTGTTTGGACATGAGGTGTCTGAGCGTGGTTAGGTGTTGTGATGGTACCTGTGAGGTGCCCGTGGATGTGTCCCATTTTGGGTCAAAGGCCAGGTTGAAGTCCCCGCCCAATATTAATGTGCCCTCCGTGAACCCTCGAATCCTACGGAGTATTCCGGCGAGGAACTTGTGATGTCTCTGATTGGGGGCATAAATATTAACGAAAGTGTAGACCTGTCCCGCTATCGTCCCTTTCAGGAGTATATATCTGCCCTCCCTGTCCGTCTGTAGGCCCTGTTCTTGGAATGGGATACCCTTGTGTATCAGGATTGCCCTCTAGCCTTACCCCGATGATAGTCACTGTAGTATCCTGTGGGGTAGTGGTGGTTATGTAGCTTTGGTCTGGCCCCTTCTTTGAAGTGCATTTCCTGAATGAATATTACGGATGCCCTAGCGGCTTGGAAATCTCTCATGGCTGCTGCTCTCTTTTCGGGTTTGTTTAGGCCCCTTGCATTTATAGTAACCAGCGTGAGATTAGCTGGGGTCAGTGACATTTTGAGCGGAGTCTTTGCGGTCCCGTGCCCCGGCTGCCTCGGGTCGAGTGGGAAATTGGGTTTGTGTTGTGTCAGGTGTGTGTATGTGAGTGTGTGGTGTAATGTGTCCGCCGGTTATTCGGCGTTAGGGTTGTTGCGTCTCAGTGGTCGTGAGGGCCCTCTTCCGCCCTTGGGTGTTATATGTCGACCACTGGTTATTGGCGCCTGTCCCTCGCGGGAGTGGTTGGAAGGCCGGAGCCTCTGTCCGTATCTGTATGTGTTCGGTACTAACCGAGTTGGTCGTGGTGCGACCCTCTCCTAGGTGTTACCTTGTGTCTCTACCAGAGTCCCGTGATGTCCCCCCTGGGCTCCGTGTGATTGTGTGGGTGTTGCTCGTCCTCGCCAGTGTGCATATGCCTTACCAATTTGGAATCGATACCTCATATAGTGCAATCTAACGATAAACATAAACATTAAAGTCAAAGCATTAACATTAACAATAATATTAGCAATAGGTTTAGTCATCTGTGATAATATCAAGCCCCTTTGGCTCAATCGCCGTTTCCTGGGATCCCTTATCAAATATATTACTATATACAAGTGTATAGCAACTAGCCGTGTGGTTTCCATCCCCTCCATCCCCACTCCCTCTGGTTCCACCCCCCCCCCCTCCTTGGTTCTGTTTTCTCTGGCACTCCCGTATGGTATTCCTGTATGAGCATCTCCTTTCCCACCCGCCCTCCCGCAGAGCTCCTGAGCAGTTAGTAATTCGACACCCTTATCTCCTCCTAACCGGTGTACCTGTCCGTTCACCCAGATCCCCCCCCCCCGAAATATTGCCATATACCCCACGTTGTAGTTGGGTCTGGTCCCATATGTGGTCGGGTGCACGATGCCCGAGCGACGCGGGCCCTCGCCCCCCCGGCCTGCTCCTGAGTAGGTCATCACTAGGCCACCATGGGGGGGGCGGTTGCCCGCGCCGGTCGCCCATCTATCTCGCGTCTCTCCACGCTGTCAACCCTGCTCATTGAACCTTTTTGCTCTTCCCCCTCCACCCACCTCCCGCCTCTCATCACCCCACTGTATTAGGATACTGTGGACAGGTAGCATCTTGGGCAATAGGTCACACAGTAGAATTGGGAGTCTCTCGGGCCTATCGGCCATTGAGGTGTGGTACTTGCGTTCTCTAGGACGGGCAGTGATACCCCACGAGTAGTGTCCACATGCTCTAGTTCCAGTGCCTTCGGCGTGTGCTTATCAGGTGCTTCTCTGTGTACGGATGAAATGTCCTTGAGTAGCGTGGAGCTTCGTGTCCCTCATAGTCCATGCAAATGTTCCATACGGTCTGTGCTCCTCTGGTGATGACTTGGGCTCGGTGAGGTCAGGGTGTGGAGCCGGTGGGAAATGTCGTGTCGAGTCAGGTCCAGGCTGTGTTGTCGGCTGCTTCCCCCTCCTCTTAGAGGCCTCGTGGGCCGGTCGCCTGTTGGCGGGTGATCTTCGGGGTCCGATTGTCAGCCGTATGTGGTCTAGGGCCCTGGGGGGGGTGTATAGGGCCAGGGGGTCCGGCCATAGTAGCGGGGCCGGTGTGATCTGTAGTTCCCTCCCCAGGGCGTCCAAGTCAGCCATGTCCTTTACCATAAATGGGCCTCGTGGTGTGTGGGCCTGTAATCCAGTCGGAAAGCACCAGCGGTATTTGATCTTATTGGCTTGCAATTGCCTGGTGAAAGGGCGTAATGCCCTGCGGTAAGCTAGCGTGGTGGGAGAGAGGTCCGGGTAAAGTTGGACCTCGGTGCTGCCCAGTAGTACCCTGTCCGTCCCCCTGGCTTTACGTAAAATTTCTTCTTTTAACTGGTAGTCCGTCAGGCAGCGTATAGCATCTCTGGGCAGGCTCCCCGGAGGGCCTTTCGGTCTAAGCGCCCGATGTGCTCTCACCATGACTATAGGGGTTTGCGGGGCGCGGCCCAGTATCCTATTGAAGATCCCCTCCAGGGTGGTCTGGATTGGGGCGGTTTCGTCCAGGTCCTCCGGGATCCCACGGACCCTGATGTTCTGCCTCCTTCCCCTATTATTGAGGTCCTCCAGGTGGTGTGCTATCTGTTGTAGCTGTTGGGTGGTAAGCCGGAGGGTCCCTGTGTTTGCAGACTGCGCCGCTTGTATGTGGTCGCAGTCCGCCTCGAGCTGGGAGACCCTTTGGTGTAGGCCGCTGAATTCCTCCCGCATGGCCTGCAGTTCTTCCGTGATAGAGGCCCGGAGGCTGTTGTTCGCCTCCGCCAGGTCCGTCTTAGTGGGTAGGTTGCGGAGGATGCTGATCCATTCCGGGCTCGGGTCCGGGGTCGGGTACGGCATCGGAGTCCCTGCTAGCGTCTCCTCGCCATGTAGGGAGGGTGGCGAGAGGGCCCCTCTCGAGGCCGTCGAGTCATTTGAGGCCTGTGTTTCCTCCTCCGCCTGGGCCGTTAAGAATCGCCGCATGGAGGAGGTCGATGCACCCCTCGGAGTGTCGGCGGGCTTGGATGAGTGCGGTACCTTGTTTGATTTGCCCATTTTCGGGGCAATTAGGTGCTATTGGCGAGGTTTTGCTGGGAGCCTTGTGGGGAGCTCCGGGTTTACGCCGCCATCTTCTTCGGCTTCCAAGCCACGCCCCCAGTAAAAGGCATATTTAATATTTCCGGGGTTGACCTAACAATACAAGAATTGTCACTTTTAGAAAAAGGTTTAAAATTCGCCCCTACGGCGGGCGTAAAACCCTTTGAGTTGTTCATTGATAATCAAAAGTTCCTTAAGAAACTTACTGTGAAACGTTTTTTTTGAAAAGAAGAAAAAAATGGCACATTGTGACACCACCATTTTGACACAAAATAAAACTATAGACCCAACCAATACGGACCCCAGTTTAGTAGATACCACATTTGTCCATTCCTCATTAAAAAATAAATCTAATTTTTATCCCACATTTGAGAGAGGAAAATTTTTTGAAGTTTTTAACGATCTAGTACAAACAGACTTGGACAAAATCCAAAAGAAAAGAGGCTAAATGTAAATTTAAATACAACCTGACCAATAAGGAAAGACAAGCTCTAAACAAATTAAAAAAAGATTTCAAATTGGTAATCAAAGAGGCAGACAAAGGAGGGGGCACAGTTGTCATGAGTAGACAATATTATATGGAGGAGGCCCATCGTATTTTGGGAGATAATACGACATATAAAATTCTAAAACAAAATCCTACCAAGCCCTTTTTGGATGATCTCCGGCTTTTACTCCAGAAGGGGCTTGATAGCAATATTATTTCTAAAGAAGAATTTAAATACATCTTTAATCCTACATGCAAGATAGCGATTTTTTATTTTCTCCCAAAAATCCACAAGAGCTTGTCCTCCCCTCCTGGCCGTCCCATTATCAGTGGGATTAATTCGTTATCCTGCAATCTTTCAGAGTATGTTGATTTTTTTTCTTAAACCCTTGGTACCACTATGCCCTTCTTTTATTAGGGATACAAAACACATCCTACAGACTTTAGAGTCTTTTGTTTGGAAACCGTCTTATATTTTGGCCACCGTTGATGTAACTGCCCTATATTCTAATATCCCTCACCTTAAGGGTTTAGAGGTGATCAATGATATGCTTGTTCAACAGAACACTTTCTGTCCCACACAGATTTAATTTTTATTGGCATGTATTCAATTTATACTAACCAAAAAATGTTTTGGGTTCAATTCTGCGTTCTTTTTACAGCTATGTGGTGTCGCCATGGGGACAAGGTTCGCTCCCAGTTTTGCCAATCTGTATGTCTCTCATTTGGAGTCTTTATGCATACGGTTGGGCCCGCAGCTGGGGGGGAGCCTTGTCCTATGGCGACGCTACATAGATGATGTACTTATTATTTGGGAGGGCGATGAGACCAGCTTGGAGATGTTCATCAAGAACATTAACTCCAATCAATATAATTTAAAATTCACTTCAAATATACATAAAGAGACTATCGATTTTTTGGACTTGACTTTATATGTTGAAACAGGATCACTCAACACAAAAACCTTTTTCAAAAAAACTGACTGTAATACGGCCATTAAAAAAACTAGTCTACACCATCCTACTTGGCTAAATAATGTCCCTAAGGGACAAATAACAAGGATACGAAGAAACTGTTCCAATATCCAAATGTTTGAAGAACAGTCACAAATAATAAAAAATAGATACTATGAAAAGGGATACAATATAGAACAAATGGAAAATGAAATTGCACATATAAAAAGAAGGGATCGTTCAGAATTTCTAGTTGACAATAAATTAAAAAACAAAAGAGATAATACCCATGTAGAATTCACATTTATTACCAAATATAATATACACGCCAAGAAAATAGAAAAAATCCTTAAAAAACACTGGGCCATTTTAAAAAAGGACAAAGTCCTGGGCAATGTCATACCCGATCGACCAACAGTTATTTATAGAAAAGCTGATAATTTAAAAAATCAATTAGCCCCTAGCCTCTTACCCATACCAATTCCCAAGCCCAATAATGAGAATTGTCTACTCTATCAAAAGACTGCAGGATTCCATAAATGTTGTACTTGCTCCACATGTACCCATCAAAAGAAAAAGACCATAACTTTCACAGGCACTTATACCAAAAGGACATATGCCATTAAGAAGTTCATCCACTGCACATCCACATATGTAATATATTTACTGCAATGTGGATGTGGAGCACAATACATAGGCAGAACTACTAGGCCAGTACACATTAGATTTCGAGAACACTTCAACAATATTAGAACCAACAAAGTTGAACATAGTGTTCCGAGACACTGTAATACCTGTACCTTATTTAACTGGTCCACTTTTATTGCCATTGGTATAGACTCTATCGAAAAGCATTGGAGAGGAGGTGATAAAATGCATGAGCTAGCTAAAAAAGAGGCGCAGTGGATATATAATTTAAAAACTTTAAAGATTGGTCTGAATCAAGACATTGATCTTACAGGATTATTATGATTCCTCTTTTGAATCTCTCCTACTCTCTCCTTTTGCACTTGGTGGGTCCGTTGGAATTTGGAGTAATGTATATGTTGTATTTGTCTTGACTCCATGCTAATATAAATTTTCTCTCTCTTATAGAATATCTGAGGTCATACCTTTTAGTTTAAATATTTTTTGTATCATTTTGTATTTTGAGTTTTCTAATCTGTGGTCTGTTTTTGCTTTTTTTATGATTTATATGTACATATAAGCGGATTTACAGGATACCCTATTTAGTTTATTTAGATAGTTTTTATTCCCATACTCCTATTGGATGATCAGCTATACAGGTTTACGTATACATATAAATTGGTCACATTTTTATTATATAGACCTTTTGGGTCTCTTTTATATTCGCATATATATTTACTGATTATGTTCCTGTTGGGTTTTTGAGTTGTGTATTTAATTTATAAGCTCGAGCTGTCAGTGGGTGTTTTCTCCATCCACTTCCATCTCGATCTCCTTTTTCTTTGTGATATGCGCTCCACGGTTGGAACGCAAGAGCAAGATTGATGATATGCATTCCATTGATGGAACACGGAAGTCCACGCACGCTCGAAAGGACGCATGACGTCCTCCTGAAGTTGCCCAATGAGGAAGAGTGTAGGTTAAAACCCGGAAGTGCCTGATTCCGCGGCTTTTTTGAGAAACTTGATGAAAATCACCTGGATCCACAGATATAAGACGGAACGTTTTGGGACAGTACTCACATCCCTGAAGAAGTCTCTACAGACGAAATGCGTTGGACTGAGTATTTATACCCTTTTACTTTGTTTTATTATTGTATTTGTATTTTATTTGCCATATATTTTTTTACACTTTATATGGTACGATCAGCTGATATACCATCTGCATCATCGATCCATCTTGCCATCTCTGTCCACTTGTTAGTGGAGATATGCTAGCTACCAAAAAGAACGCGCTAAAATAATCTGTAAATATAAAGAAACAAATAATGGTGCAGACCATCTGGTAATAATAGTATGGGGAAAAGGTGTTATATGTAATAAACTCACATGTCCCAGAGCCCTATCACCCCTGGCTCTGGGTTTGAAATGCTCCTTGGGAGAGGGGATATTCCCACACTGCAGGATAGTCAGGAGGATATGTCCACTGATAATTCCGTTGTGCTGTATGTAAAAGGAAAGAAGGGCAGGACCTCCAATTGAATAGTATCACAATTCGTTTTATTGTATAAAAAAGGTTAAAAACCCTTACTTTGGATGTGGTGGGTACAAACTCGCAGAGTCACCCACATAAAAGCATAAAACACATGTATTCGAAAAAACGCTTCCTGGTTATGGTCCGGTCACGTGATCGCTTCCGGGTCCGCCCTCCAATGACGTCCGTGTGACGCGTTTCGCCCGCCTCCACAGGCTTCTTCCGACAACGTCATGGGGTTTCAGTCTTCCTTTTAAGTCCATAGTGCCGCCCTTCTCTCGCCTCATTGGTCGGGGGGCGTGGTTTCACACGATCTTTTTCAATCATTCAATTGCACACTAATAAACTTCATAGACTTAACCCCTTCCAGCACCCACACTAAAATGGTTATATTCAGTGTCACATAAGAAATGGAATCATCTAAGTGATGTTAATCCCAATTATTTCTAATGTATATATAGACCTTATCTAAATTATTCTACATAATAATTTATCAAAGAGACATCTTCTTACTTCATTAAATTATATTTTTAAGTATACACAATGGATATTATACGAGGGTAATTGATAAAAATTCTATACAAACAATACAACAGAGATCAATTCTAGACAGCAGGAAAAACCTTAACTTTTCCCATATCCCTTAAGATAGACAGTGCAGATATATTATGCTCATTTCTAAAGTATACAGTTCTTATACTAAATACAGGCTGACATTATTGCAGAGTACCTGCTGATTGAAAAAGGGGGGGGAGAGGTTGGAAAAAACAGCCATTATAATTTATTTACAAAAAATGACATTACAATTTATTTACAAGAAATGACAAATTTCAAATTCTCCATTTAAACCCCTAGGGAACAACGATTTCAATTTAAACACCCACCTCATTTCTTGTTTCGACAATTTATTGTCTAGATTTTCACCCCTCCAATTTCTACCAACTCTCTCTATCCCAATAAATTGTAATTTGGTAACATCTCCCTGATGTTTGTGAATAAAATGGGAGGATAGGGGGTGCTCCTTAAAACCTCTTTTTATGTTACGCACATGCTCCTCGATACGAGTGTGCACTTGCCGGGTAGTTTTGCCGACATAGTGCATATTGCACGGGCATGTGAGGACATAAATACAGTTTGTGGTGTGACAAGTTATCAGTCACACCACAAACTGTATTTATGTCCTCACATGCCCGTGCAATATGCACTATGTCGGCAAAACTACCCGGCAAGTGCACACTCGTATCGAGGAGCATGTGCGTAACATAAAAAGAGGTTTTAAGGAGCACCCCCTATCCTCCCATTTTATTCACAAACATCAGGGAGATGTTACCAAATTACAATTTATTGGGATAGAGAGAGTTGGTAGAAATTGGAGGGGTGAAAATCTAGACAATAAATTGTCGAAACAAGAAATGAGGTGGGTGTTTAAATTGAAATCGTTGTTCCCTAGGGGTTTAAATGGAGAATTTGAAATTTGTCATTTCTTGTAAATAAATTGTAATGTCATTTTTTGTAAATAAATTATAATGGCTGTTTTTTCCAACCTCTCCCCCCCCTTTTTCAATCAGCAGGTACTCTGCAATAATGTCAGCCTGTATTTAGTATAAGAACTGTATACTTTAGAAATGAGCATAATATATCTGCACTGTCTATCTTAAGGGATATGGGAAAAGTTAAGGTTTTTCCTGCTGTCTAGAATTGATCTCTGTTGTATTGTTTGTATAGAATTTTTATCAATTACCCTCGTATAATATCCATTGTGTATACTTAAAAATATAATTTAATGAAGTAAGAAGATGTCTCTTTGATAAATTATTATGTAGAATAATTTAGATAAGGTCTATATATACATTAGAAATAATTGGGATTAACATCACTTAGATGATTCCATTTCTTATGTGACACTGAATATAACCATTTTAGTGTGGGTGCTGGAAGGGGTTAAGTCTATGAAGTTTATTAGTGTGCAATTGAATGATTGAAAAAGATCGTGTGAAACCACGCCCCCCGACCAATGAGGCGAGAGAAGGGCGGCACTATGGACTTAAAAGGAAGACTGAAACCCCATGACGTTGTCGGAAGAAGCCTGTGGAGGCGGGCGAAACGCGTCACACGGACGTCATTGGAGGGCGGACCCGGAAGCGATCACGTGACCGGACCATAACCAGGAAGCGTTTTTTCGAATACATGTGTTTTATGCTTTTATGTGGGTGACTCTGCGAGTTTGTACCCACCACATCCAAAGTAAGGGTTTTTAACCTTTTTTATACAATAAAACGAATTGTGATACTATTCAATTGGAGGTCCTGCCCTTCTTTCCTTTTACATACAGCACAACGGAATTATCAGTGGACATATCCTCCTGACTATCCTGCAGTGTGGGAATATCCCCTCTCCCAAGGAGCATTTCAAACCCAGAGCCAGGGGTGATAGGGCTCTGGGACATGTGAGTTTATTACATATAACACCTTTTCCCCATACTATTATTACCAGATGGTCTGCACCATTATTTGTTTCTTTATATTTACAGATTATTTTAGCGCGTTCTTTTTGGTAACTATTGTTTTGCTTTTCACAATCTCTTGTGCATTGTATTTGTGAACGCTGCCATATTTTCTGCATGGGATTTTAGCGCTCACACATTGGTTATTGAGATATGCTAGCTGATTATTACCTGAATGTAAGTGTAATCAGTGGAATAAATTTTTGATATTTTTATACAGTACTACTCTATGTATATCTTTCTCTTTTGCACATTTTGAGGATCTCACATTTGGAGGAACTTTACCGTTTATTCAACACAGTGATTTGCTACAGACACCCTTAAAGGGAGATAAACGCAGAGCATCTATACCTTTTGTAAGTTCTCTACCTCCTGGATATTCACCTACTTGTCCATTCATACTTCACCATATATTATTATTATTATGTTTTAGATCTATCCAAGATCACGTCCTGTTCAAAGGTTGTATCCTCTATTTGATGTGCTATCCCTTCTTTTTAGCTTATATTGCTTGTATAGCTATATCTGCTATTTTTTGTTTTATTACTTTGTATTGTTGAGTGAGTGAGGTACACTCTTGGTGATGGCACATTCTTGATTTTGGATTAACGCTATAGTACACACCTTTTGTAATTATTCTTTTTTTTTTTTTTTTTCTATTTAAAATTCTTTATTTTTGCGTGCATGAGAGATATAAATATGGTACAACAAATGCATCACATGAGAGTATAACAGGTTACAATTGTAGTTGTTTGATGCATTCAGTCGGATTCAGCACAATTTTTTGTTACTGGTGTGTACTCCTAGGTATAGTGTGTGGTTTTGTAGGAGTGCAGATGAGTTAGTATTTCGCGGGTTTGTTACCTAGGTGTTGGGTTGTAGTGGATATCTGGGCCCAACTAAGCTGTTAACTTATTGAGTGAGGTTGTAGCGCGTTTCGGGGGCCTGGCTTGGTTCAGTGAGAGTTGTGTCGTCGGTTGGTGAGTCACATGAGTAGCCCTAGTGAGTGTTTCTATGCCCCGTGGGGGTTTAGTGGGTCAGTGTCGGTGTAGACTACTCGTGAGGGGTGGCGGCCCTAACCGTGGGGCTGTCGGGGGGGGTGTGTGTCGTCCGGAGCTGCGGATACCATATGCTGGTATTGCGGTTGTGTGTCTGCGTCGGCCGTTACCGCTAGTATGTGCTAACCAGGTGCATTAAACTTTGTGGTTATAGGGCGTGGAGGGTAGGGAGAAAACATAATACATGAAGCCTTAAACATGGCAAAGTAGTGTCGCCGTTGAGCGGACAGGAGCAGGAGACTTCTCCCCCCCTGTCCGTCAGGTGGCTTGTGCATTGGTTCTCTGTCTTCTTGGCACAAATGTTTCTGAGGTCGCTGGGTTCCAGTCGTGGGTTGTGCCCCGGGCAGGCAGGTTCTGTAGGCCCAACTGTGTGAGAAGTTCAGAAGCCTCAGTCCCAGAGGTGAGTTTATGTGTTGCCCCCTGATGGGTGACAAGTAAGGAGCGTGGGTTTCCCCACCTGTATGGTATTCCCGCCGTGCGTAATAGGCTGGTGAGTTCAGTTAGCGATTTCCTCCATTGGAGAGTGGCCTTGGATAAGTCCTGGTAAAAGGTCAGTTGGGCTTCTTCAAAATCAAGCAGGGTTTTGCCCTTGAGCGCGCTCATGATGTGCCCTTTATCTTGGGGTAGGACGCAGCGAATGATGACGTCTCCAGCTAGTGTTGCTGCTGCTCTGGGTGGGGTAGGCAGTCGGTAGATCCCTGCGAAGGTGAGCTTCTTCGTTACTGCCAAAGGGAGTAGAGATTGTGTGAGTCGCCTCACGTAGTGCGGTAGGTCGTCATTGCTAACCAAGGCCGGGATTCCTCTTATTTTGATATGGTTACGCCGGCTTTTGTCCTCCTGTACTGCTAGTTGGATTGCCATGTGCTGGTGGTCTTGTTGTAGTTGGTGGAGTGAGTTTTGCAGTGTGGAGATTTCTCCCTGGATTGTTTTGACTTGTCCCTCTGTGTTGGTCACTTTTTCTGTGATCTGCTGCATGCTCATTTTGAGCGCTGGTAAGTCTGATGCCAGCAGGCTTTGGATATCTTGCAGCATGGTCTGCATCTGCTGCAGATCCTGTTTGGTGGCTGGGTTTGCAGCTCCTAGCAGGGGTGTGGGTTTGAGGGTCATAGCCTGGGTGGGTTGCTGGGTTTTCTCTGTTTCCCCTGTTTCCCCTTGGGTGTTTTGGGCTGGAGGGGGATCTGCCTGTGGAAGGTCAGGGCCCTGTTCGGCCGCCATTTTGGCTGGGGTGTGTTTTTGCAGCATTACCCCTATGTCTGGCTGTGCTGTACCTTGCTGTGGTTTTTGCGATCTGCGCCCCATCTCCTTGTGGATGTGATCGAGGTCCTGCAGTGGATCGTCGCTGTAGTCTCCCAGGCTTTCTCCGCCCCACAGGTACTCCAGGCCGCGGTAGTTTGGTGTGAGGTAGGCCCGGTTTTTGGATTTGGGCTTTGCCTGCCTCGGTGTGTACCGAAATGGCATCGGGTTGTGCAGGATGGTCTCCCCTATTGTGTGCCGGTAGTTTTTCGCCTGGATGGCGTGTGGTTTGGCAGATATGCCGCGGATTGTGTGCTGTTTGCACGGAGCTGCCTGTAATGGCGTCCGGCTCGTTTCGCCGCGAAGCTCCGCCCCCCTGTAATTATTCTTTTTATATATACTTTGCTGTATGTTCTTGCTGTGCTTCTGTACTATGTGCAGCTGTGTTTTTTCTATGTTTTGATAGATATTATGTAGATTTAATGTTATCCTTATTTCATAACCTTTAGTTGTGATTAATATCACTTGTAATGTATCAGTTTTATAGGCATTTCATCCTTTTTTTTGATAAGTATTATATGTGCTTTATATGTATTTAATAGATGTCATATGTATTTTATGACATGGATTAAATAGGCATTAGGTGTAAATTTTATTATTATTACTTAATATGGTTTTATGTATAGTTATGGTAGATGTACTTTATACCATATGTATCATGACTTTTCTGGCAATTTTCCTGGCCTTCTATACCTGGGGCATCTGGGGACCCTCTTTCCCTGCTTTCCTCCTTCCCCCCAGGGTCTCATGGGGATTCTGGGTCTGGCTGGGGCTTAACCCCTTCCTTCCCATCGGCTCTTGGGCATTAACCCTGTTACAGAAACACTAGTTTTAATTGTGTACCTTTAATTACTTGGGAGCAGCGTCTCAACCTTTTAACTGGCACTTCGAATACCGTCAAAGTGCCGAAGCCGTCGAAGTCACCGATGTAGTCGAAGCGGCCGCCATTACAGTCGAACACGTGGCGGCGGCCATTTTAATACAGTCGAATGCGGTCAGCGGTAACCTGTACCTTTCCCGATCCTTCGACACCACAGCCGGAGACTAAGTCCCGGCCGAACATTCGAAACAACCGTTCGAAGGGAACTTTGTCGTCTTTTTCATGGGAATAGATCACCACACGACTAGCGACCGCCGCGGAAGTTTAAACCGCATTTACTTCGACACTTCGACAAAAGCCGAAGTGCGTTCGAATATTCGAACACCGGCTTCGGATGGAACTTTACCGATTTTCCGGCTAAACATCGACCGACCACACAGCCTGAATCTGTGGAACTGTTTCTGGGCTTGCAAACAGGCGTGCGGTCGGTCCAAAGATACTTTTTAATATCTCTGGAACTACTGGACGGATTCCCACGAAATTTGAGTATGTTGTTCCACAATTTATGTTGTTCACAAAAATATAAGTTTTATTAATGTACTAGATAAAATGAGAAAGTTATAAAAATGTATAAAAGTGTATAAGTTTTAGCTTGGAGATAATTGAGTAGATACAGTAGGAAACTCAATTGTCTCCCAAGCAGAGGGGAGGGCACCAGGGGGCTGTACTATTCTGTTATTGGTTATTTTATACCTCCCCCTGGGTGGGGTCTGTTTGTACTTGACTGTAATAAAAAGCAGGCTGGGTGTTCCAGACCTCAGTTCTTACTTGACCCTCAAATCGCAGCCTCGACTCGTTTTTTGGGCAGAAAGGTATCCTAGCTGTGCTATAGCTAGTGGGATTATTCTACACTTACAGGACTCCTATGGAATACTATGGAAAGCAGCTCTCCCCTCTTCAGCAAATAGGAATCCAGACTACTAAGCGGTCCAGCTCGCAGCAAGCCTAAGGGTAACCGTAACAAACCCCTTCTTCCGGCCTATCCGTTCGGCCCCCTATCCGTTCGGCCGAATCCATAATTACATACTTAAGGCCTATTTTCCTTTTAATTTCCTCCCAAACGGGCAGCATTTGGGCCCATATCGTATTATTTTTAATGTCAATCCCCATTTTATCTATAGTTTTCGTATTACATATCATGCCTTCTGGGTTTTTTAATCCCAGATTCTCCATTTCAATATTGAACCAACTCTCTTCTTTAGCTTTCACCGTCTGGGACCTATACATATGAGTAATCGCATTTGCCCAGTACATAACTCTTATGTTGGGGAAATTTAATCCTCCATGCTTAATTTTTAACGAAAGGATATTTCTATTAATTCTATTTTTCTTACCCTTATTAATAAAGTTTTCTAAATTGTTTTGTAATAGCGTCAGCCAAGTATCTGGGATCATAAGTGGAATCATTTGAAATAGATAATTCCATTTAGGAATGATATAAGAATTAATGACGTTAATACGGCCCCACCAAGTAATTTGCATATTTCTCCACTCTTTAAGTAATACGTTTGTACTTTTTAATAGCTTTAGAAAGTTTTCCTCCATCATTCTCTCTATGTTCTTAGTTATAGATATTCCTAGGCATTCGAATTTCTGAGATGCCCATGTGAATGCGTATTTATTACTAATTTCCTCTCTGGACTTCTTATCTAGTTCAATGCTTATCACAACTGTTTTTTCATTATTTAACTTATAATTAGCTAATTGACTATACGTTCTAATTTCCTCCATCAGATAGTTCAGGGAACTAATTGGCTCAGTAATTGACAAAAGAATATCATCAGCATAAAGACTGATTTTAAATTATTTATCTCTTGTTCTATAACCTTTTATATCTGCATTTTTCCTGATATTTTCAGCTAAGGGTTCTATTGAAAGAATATATAATAATGGCGAGAGTGGGCAGCCTTGTCACACCCCATTGTTTACTGATACCCAGTCTGAACAGACATTTGGGCCTACTATTAGTGTTGTCGCGAACCCGGAATTTTCGGTTCGCGAACGGCGAACGCGAACTTCCGCAAATGTTCGCGAACCGCGCGAACCGCCATTGACTTCAATGGGCAGGCGAATTTTAAAAACAACAGGGACTCTTTCTGGCCACAATAGTGATGGAAAAGTTGTTTCAAGGGGACTAACACCTGGACTGTGGCATGCCAGAGGGGGATCCATGGCAAAACTCCCATGGAAAATTGCACAGTTTATGCAGAGTCTGCTTTTAATCCATAAAGGGCAGAAATCACCTAACATTGACACCTGTCCTCAAAGCCCAGCCCTGATACACACTGACACAGAGCAGAATAGAGACTGTTCCCCCTACATAGGGTCACTTGGCAGATATGGATTGACACCTGTCCTCAAAACCCCTGATACACACTGACACAGAGCAGAATAGGGACTGTTCCCCCTACATAGGGTCACTTGGCAGATATGGATTGACACCTGTCCTCAAAACCCCTGATACACACTGACACAGAGCAGAATAGAGACTGTTCCCTGTCCACAGAGACCATGATACACACTGACACAGAGCAGAATAGGGACTGTTCCCCCTACATAGGGTCACTTGGCAGATATGGATTGACACCTGTCCTCAAAACCCCTGATACACACTGACACAGAGCAGAATCGAGACTGTTCCCTGTCCACAGAGACCATGATACACACTGACACAGAGCAGAATAGGGACTGTTCCCCCTACATAGGGTCACTTGGCAGATATGGATTGACACCTGTCCTCAAAACCCCTGATACACACTGACACAGAGCAGAATAGAGACTGTTCCCTGTCCACAGAGACCATGATACACACTGACAGAGCAGAATAGAGACTGTTCACCGTCCACAGAGACCATGATACACACTGACACAGAGCAGAATAGGGACTGTTCCCCCTACATAGGGTCACTTGGCAGATATGGATTGACACCTGTCCTCAAAACCCCTGATACACACTGACACAGAGCAGAATAGGGACTGTTCCTCCTACATAGGGTCACTTGGCAGATATGGATTGACACCTGTCCTCAAAACCCCTGATACACACTGACACAGAGCAGAATAGAGACTGTTCCCTGTCCACAGAGACCATGATACACACTGACACAGAGCAGAATAGAGACTGTTCACCGTCCACAGAGACCATGATACACACTGACACAGAGCAGAATAGAGACTGTTCCCCCTACATAGGGTCACTTGGCAGGTATGGATTGACACCTGTCCTCAAAGCCCCTGATACACACTAGGGGGAGCTACTGTCCTCCCCAACCCCTGCGTGGTGGGTGGGGGCCATAAATCACAATGGGGTGACCTACTGTCCTCCCCCCCTCGGCCCCCACCACTGCGCGGTGGGTGGGGGGCATAAATCACAATGGGGGGCCTACTTTCCTCCCCCCCGGCCCCCATCCCTGCGCGGTGGGTGGGGGGCATAAATCACAATGGGACGGACCTACTGATAGGAGTGGAGTATTGTTCATATCAGTTTAATACCTTCCGCGTCTCCTATCAGTGGACGTGTAAATGGCAGAGATTTTTAATTGTTGAATCACCTCCCCTTTTTAGGCCAAGGTGGGAAAATGCTTAGACCACTGGTATATTGGTGCCATCTTGGAGGATTTTAATTTTTGGTTTGGTTTTTGAAGCCACAGTGCTGCACCAGTTGGCCTAAAAATTAGGCATGTACACATGCCTGAAAAATTTGGTATTGTTGCAACCACTGCTGTAGCAGCGGCCAGAAAAATTGATGTTTGTTTCACAGGCAGAAAGTGCCCTAAAACATGGCAGCTTGAACCCTAGTTGGTGGCGGATAAGTCACGCAAGTCAAACGTCATTCAGAGGTAAAATACAGCAGCGTGTGGACCATTTTTAGCCCAAGGCAGCTCATCTCATCAGGCCTTTTTTAATCGAATGTATCGCCCAGTGTCAGTCCCTTCGGGATCCATCCCTCATTCATCTTAATAAAGGTGAGGTAATGTAGACTTTTTTGACCTAGGCGACTTCTCTTCTCAGTGACAATACCTCCTGCTGCACTGAAGGTCCTTTCTGACAGGACACTTGAAGCGGGACAGGCCAGAAGTTCTATCGCAAATTGGGATAGCTCAGGCCACAGGTCAAGCCTGCACACCCAGTAGTCAAGGGGTTCATCGCTCCTCAGAGTGTCGATATCTGCAGTTAAGGCGAGGTAGTCTGCTACCTGTCGGTCGAGTCGCTCTCTGAGGGTGGATCCCGAAGGGCTGTGGCGATGCATAGGACTTAAAAAGGTCCGCATGTCCTCCATCAACAACACGTCTTTAAAGCGTCCTGTCCTTGCCGGCGTGGTCGTGGGAGGAGGAGGATGACTTCCACCTCTCCCCCTGTTAGATTCCCGTTGTGCTGTGACATCACCCTTATACGCTGTGTAAAGCATACTTTTTAATTTATTTTGCAAATGCTGCATCCTTTCCGACTTGTTGTAATTCGGTAACATTTCCACCACTTTCTGCTTATACCGGGGGTCTAGTAGCGTGGACACCCAGTACAGGTCGTTCTCCTTCAGCCTTTTTATACGAGGGTCCCTCAACAGGCAGGACAGCATGAAAGACCCCATTTGCACAAGGTTGGATGCCGAGCTACTCATTTCCCGTTCCTCCTCCTCACTGATGTCTTTGAAGGTATGTTCTTCCCCCCAGCCACGTACAACACCACGGGTACCAGATAGGTGACAACGAGCACCCTGGGATGCCTGTTGTGTTTGGTCTTGCTCCTCCTCCTCCTCCTTAAAGCTACAATCCTCCTCTGACTCCTCTTCCTCACAATCCTCTTCCAGCGTTGCCGCAGGTCCAGCAAGCGATGCTGATAATGCTGTTTCTGGTGGTGATGGTGACCACAACTCTTCCTCTTCCTCTTCACGCTCATCTACAGCCTGATCCAGCACTCTTCGCAGGGCACGCTCCATGAAGAAAACAAATGGTATGATGTCGCTGATGGTGCCTTCGTTGCGACTGACTAGGTTTGTCACCTCCTCAAAAGGACGCATGAGCCTACAGGCATTGCACATGAGCGTCCAGTAACGTGGCAAAAAAATTCCCAGCTCCCCAGAGGCTGTCCTAGCACCCCAGTCATACAAATATTCATTAACAGCTTTTTCTTGTTGGAGCAGGCGGTCGAACATTAGGAGTGTTGAATTCCAACGTGTAGGGCTGTCGCAAATCAAGCGCCTCACTGGCATGTTGTTTCGCCGCTGGATATCGGCAAAGTGAGCCATGGCCGTGTAGGAACGCCTGAAATGGCCACACACCTTCCTGGCCTGCTTCAGGACGTCCTGTAAGCCTGTGTACTTATGCACAAAGCGTTGTACGATCAGATTACACACATGTGCCAACTTGCCCAACTTCAATGCCGCTATCAAATTTTTTCCGTTGTCACACACCACTTTGCCGATATCCAGTTGCTGCGGAGTCAGCCACTTTTCCACCTGTGCGTTCAGGGCGGACAGGAGTGCTTGTCCGGTGTGACTCTCTGCTTTCAAGCAAGTCAAACCCAAGACGGCGTGACACTGCCGTATCCGGGATGTGGAATAGTACCTGGGGAGCTGGGGGGGTGCCGTTGATGTGGAGCAAGAAGCAGCGGCACAAGAGGACTCAGCCGAGGAGGTTATGGAAGAGGATGGAGTAGGAGGAGTAGAGGAGGTGGCAGCAGGACTGCCTGCAATTCGTGGCGGTGTCACCAACTCCTCTGCAATGCCACGCATTCCTTGCTTGTCAGCCGTCAGCAGGTTTACCCAATGCACAGTGTAGGTGATATACCTGCCCTGACCATGCTTTGCAGACCAGGTATCAGTGGTCAGATGGACCCTTGCCCCAACACTGTGTGCCAGACATGCCATGACTTCCTTTTGCACAATCGAGTACAAGTTGGGGATTGCCTTTTGTGAAAAGAAATTCCGGCCAGGTACCTTCCACTGCTGTGTCCCAATAGCTACAAATTTTTTGAACGCCTCAGACTCAACCAGATTGTATGGTAAAAGCTGGCGGGCTAATAGTTCAGACAAGCCATCTGTCAGACGCTGGGCAAGGGGGTGACTTGGTGACATTGGCTTCTTACGCTCAAACATGTCCTTGACAGACACATGACTGTGGGCAGATGAGCGGGAACTGCTAAAGGCGGGAGACGGAGTGGCGGATGGTTGAGAGGGGGCAAGAAGGACAGCAGTGGTTGACGTGGCTGAAGATGCTGGACCAGGAGGAGGATGGCGGCTTAGAGTTTGCGTGCTGCTTGTACTCATGTGTTGATTCCATAGGCGTTTGTGATGTGAGATCATGTGCCTATGCAAAGCAGTTGTACCTAGGTGGGTGTTGGACCTCCCACGACTCAAAAAAAATGCCACACTGCTGAGCTCTGCAATGACGGCATTCTGGTGGTGGACACAGCATGCGTTGATTGGCGTGCTGTCGGGCTGACCCCGGGTGCCAATGCATGCTGTCTGACTGTGCCACTAGCTCCTTGCGACGACCCCCCCCTGCTTCCAACTCGTCTCCTCCTCCTCTCTGTCTCCCCATCTGAACTTTCGCCCTGTTCTTCTTCTCTTCTAGCGGGCACCCACGTGACATCCATGGACGCATCGTCATCATCAACCGCTTCTCTTGTATCTGACAACTCAGAAAAGGAAGCAGCAGCGGGTACAACATCATCATCATCACACCATACCTCCATGTGTTTAATGCTGCCTGCCTGAGACATATCCCTGTTATCTACATCCTCTAGCAATAATGGTTGCGCATCACTCATATCTTCAAACGGGTGTGTGAATAACTCCTCTGACATACCAAGTAAAGCGGCTGTGGTGCTAGTTTTGGTGGTGGCGGCAGGCGGGTGAGTGGTATCTTGAGAGGTGCCTGAAGCTAAGCTGGAGGAGGATGGTGCGTCAAGGTTCCGAGCGGAGGCTGTACAAGATTGGGTGTCCTGTGTTAGCCAGTCAACTAAGTCCTCAGAACTTTTCAAGTTCAGGGTACGTGGCTTCTGAAAACTGGGCATTATTCTAGGGCAAAAGGGAATCACAGCACCACGACCACGACGGCCCCTGCGGGGTGGCCTGCCTCTGCCTGTCATTTTTTGGGGGATTAGTGGTACTATGCGTGCAAGCTACTGTGAGACCAGATATGATTGGCAATGTGCACTGGAACAGTTCTGCAGAGTACACGCTGAAGGAAGGACTGACAGAGCCGCTTGAAGACAAGTAACTGCTATTCAATCTATAACAGTGAAAAACAAATTTTGGTTTTAAAAGCACGCTATAGAGACACCAAATATGATTGGCAACTGTCAAAGCACGCTGGAACAGGTCTACAGAGCACACGCTGAAGTAGGCCTGACACCCAGACGCTTGCAGACAACTAACTGATCTTCTATTACAGTGAAAAAAAATTATTTCTTTAAAATCTAAAGCTTAAGCTATCGTTAAAACAGATATGAGTGGTGGCACTGACTGTGCAAATGGGCAAGGCATCCAACCTGACACAGAAGCTGGCAGGCAGGCAACTGCTCTTCTATTACAGTGAAAACAAATTATTTATTTTAAATGTAAAGCTTAACCAATTGTTAAAACAGATATGAGTGGTGGCACTGGGCAAGTAGGCACAGTATCCAATGTGAACCTCACACAGAAGCTGGCAGGCAGGCAACTGCTCTTCTATTACAGTGGAAACAAAATTTTGGTTGTAAAAGCACGCTATAGAGACACCAGATATGAGTGGCAACTGTCAAAGTACGCTGGCAGGGTTGTGCAGGGCACACGCTGAAGGAAGGCCTGACAGAGCCGCTTGAAGGACACTGACTGTCTGCTATTAGCTTACACTGGAAACCTTTTTTCTTTGTAAAAGCACGCTAAAGAGACACCAGATATGATTGGCAACTGTCAAAGCACGCTGGCACAGGTCTGCAGAGCACACGCTGAAGTAGGCCTGACACCCAGACGCTTGCAGACAACTAACTGATCTTCTATTACAGTGAAAAAAAATGATTTCTTTAAAATCTAAAGCTTAAGCTATTGTTAAAACAGATATAAGTGGTGGCACTGGGCAAGTAGGCACAGTATCCAATGTGAACCTCACACAGAAGCTGGCAGGCAGGCAACTGCTCTTCTATTACAGTGGAAACAAAATTTTGGTTGTAAAAGCACGCTATAGAGACACCAGATATGAGTGGCAACTGTCAAAGTACGCTGGCAGGGTTGTGCAGGGCACACGCTGAAGGAAGGCCTGACAGAGCCGCTTGAAGGACACTGACTGTCTGCTATTAGCTTACACTGGAAACCTTTTTTCTTTGTAAAAGCACGCTAAAGAGACACCAGATATGAGTGGCAACTGTCAAAGCAGGCTGGCACAGGTCTGCAGAGCACACGCTGAAGTAGGCCTGACACCCAGACGCTTGCAGACAACTAACTGCTCTTCTATTACAGTGAAAAAAAAATATTTATTTTAAATGTAAAGCTTAACCAATTGTTAAAACAGATATGAGTGGTGGCACTGGGCAAGTAGGCACAGTATCCAATGTGAACCTCACACAGAAGCTGGCAGGCAGGCAACTGCTCTTCTATTACAGTGGAAACAAAATTTTGGTTGTAAATGCACGCTATTGAGACACAAGATATGAGTGGCAACTGTCAAAGCACGCTGGCACAGGTCTGCAGAGCACACGCTGAAGTAGGCCTGACACCCAGACGCTTGCAGACAACTAACTGCTCTTCTATTACAGTGAAAAAAAAATATTTATTTTAAATGTAAAGCTTAACCAATTGTTAAAACAGATATGAGTGGTGGCACTGGGCAAGTAGGCACAGTATCCAATGTGAACCTCACACAGAAGCTGGCAGGCAGGCAACTGCTCTTCTATTACAGTGGAAACAAAATTTTGGTTGTAAAAGCACGCTATAGAGACACAAGATATGAGTGGCAACTGTCAAAGCACGCTGGCACAGGTCTGCAGAGCACACGCTGAAGTAGGCCTGACACCCAGACGCTTGCAGACAACTAACTGCTCTTCTATTACAGTGAAAAAAAAATATTTATTTTAAATGTAAAGCTTAACCAATTGTTAAAACAGATGTGAGTGGTGGCACTGGGCAAGTGGGCACAGTATCCAATGTGAACCTCACACAGAAGCTGGCAGGCAGGCAACTGCTCTTCTATTACAGTGGAAACAAAATTTTGGTTGTAAAAGCACGCTATAGAGACACCAGATATGAGTGGCAACTGTCAAAGTACGCTGGCAGGGTTGTGCAGGGCACACGCTGAAGGAAGGCCTGACAGAGCCGCTTGAAGGACACTGACTGTCTGCTATTAGCTTACACTGGAAACCTTTTTTCTTTGTAAAAGCACGCTAAAGAGACACCAGATATGATTGGCAACTGTCAAAGCACGCTGGCACAGGTCTGCAGAGCACACGCTGAAGTAGGCCTGACACCCAGACGCTTGCAGACAACTAACTGATCTTCTATTACAGTGAAAAAAAATGATTTCTTTAAAATCTAAAGCTTAAGCTATTGTTAAAACAGATATGAGTGGTGGCACTGGGCAAGTAGGCACAGTATCCAATGTGAACCTCACACAGAAGCTGGCAGGCAGGCAACTGCTCTTCTATTACAGTGAAAAAAAAGTATTTATTTTAAATCTAAAGCTTAACCAATTGTTAAAACAGATATGAGTGGTGGCACTGGGCAAGTAGGCACAGTATCCAATGTGAACCTCACACAGAAGCTGGCAGGCAGGCAACTGCTCTTCTATTACAGTGAAAAAAAAGTATTTATTTTAAATCCAAAGCTTAACCAATTGTTAAAACAGATATGAGTGGTGGCACTGGGCAAGTAGGCACAGTATCCAATGTGAACCTCACACAGAAGCTGGCAGGCAGGCAACTGCTCTTCTATTACAGTGAAAAAAAAATATTTATTTTAAATGTAAAGCTTAACCTATTGTTAAAACAGATATGAGTGGTGGCACTGGGCAAGTAGGCACAGTATCCAATGTGAACCTTACACAGAAGCTGGCAGGCAGGCACCTGCAATTACATTACACAGGAAAAAAAAAAAAAAGCAGCCTGATGTTATAGCCCTAAAAAAAAATATTATAATATATATAATAAATGTAAAGCTTAACCTATTGTTAAAACAGATATGAGTGGTGGCACTGGGCAAGTGGGCACAGTATCCAATGTGAACCTCACACCGAAGCTGGCAGGCAGGCAACTGCTCTTCTATTACAGTGAAAAAAAATATTTATTTTAAATGTAAAGCTTAACCTATTGTTAAAACAGATATGAGTGGTGGCACTGGGCAAGTAGGCACAGTATCCAATGTGAACCTCACACAGAAGCTGGCAGGCAGGCAACTGCTCTTCTATTACAGTGAAATTTTTTTTTTATTTAAAATCTAAAGCTTAACCAATTGTTAAAACAGATATGAGTGGTGGCACTGACTGTGCAAATGGGCAAGGCATCCAACCTGACACAGAAGCTGGCAGGCAGGCAACTGCTCTTCTATTACAGTGAAAAAAAAATATTTATTTTAAATCTAAAGCTTAACCAATTGTTAAAACAGATATGAGTGGTGGCACTGGGCAAGTGGGCACAGTATCCAATGTGAACCTCACACAGAAGCTGGCAGGCAGGCAACTGCTCTTCTATTACAGTGAAAAACAAATATTTATTTTAAATGTAAAGCTTAACCTATTGTTAAAACAGATATGAGTGGTGGCATTGGGCAAGTAGGCACAGTATCCAATGTGAACCTTACACAGAAGCTGGCAGGCAGGCACCTGCAATTACATTACACAGGAAAAAAAAAAAAAAAAAAAGCAGCCTGATGTTATAGCCCTAAAAAGGGCTTTTTGGGGTGCTGTCCTTACAGCAGAGATCATATGAGTCCTTCAGGATTGTAGTGGACACTGAATACCCTAGCCTAGCTATCAATTTCCCTATCTAATCAGCAGCAGCTAAACTTTCCCTCCTCTCACTAAGCATGCATTTTCCGAATGAATCGAAAATGGATGCTGGGAGGGAGGTTGGAGGGTGTGGAAGGGAGGGAGTGCTGCTGATTGGCTGGAATGTGTCTGCTGACTGACAGGCACAGGGTCAAAGTTTGCCCAATGATGACGAATAGGGGGCGGATCGAACTGCGCATGTGTCCGCCCGCCGCGGCGAACGCGAACACGCTAATTTCGCCGGGAACTGTTCGCCGGCGGACAGTTCGGTACATCACTACCTACTATTCTAGCTGAACGATTTTTATATAGGGCCATAATTCCTCTTAACATCCAGCCTCTTATCCCATATGCTTCTAAAGTTAGTTCCAAAAACTTCCAATTCAGCCTATCAAAGGCTTTTTCTGCATCATGTGCTAAAGTCATAAGGGGGATATGTTTCTTATTTGCATTATCTATAATGTCTATAATTCTTCTTGAATTAGAGCCTACCCATCTACCTGGTATGAAACCAATTTGGTCGTTATGAATTCAAGTTTTAATAATACTCTTAAGACGGTCTGCCAGAATGGATGAGAATATTTTTACATCAGAATTAATTAAAGAGATGGGACGGTAGCTAGCGACGGCAGTTGGATCTTTTCCTTGTTTCAAGATGGGGAGCATATTCGCTCTCGTCATCTCTTCAGGGAAACTTCCTATTTGAACCGCGTTATTGAATGCTAATGCTAACTGTTTACTCAAAATAGATTTGTATGTATGAAAAAACAGATTGGAAAAACCATCTGGACCGGGTGTTTTCAATTTCTGAGTTTTAGATATAGCCATATTAACCTCGGCCTCGGTAATCGGTTTATTGAGACTAACTATCTGAGTTTGATCTATTTTTGTTAGATTTGTTCTAGTCAAATACTGCTTAATCTTGCTTGTAGAAACTTCGACTGGAAGATTATATAATGTCCCATAATAATCTCTAAAACAATTACCAATATCTTTTGGATTTATATAAGTTGTTTGGTTATATACAATCTTAGATATCCGGGCATTAGCTTGCTGTTTCCTCAACTTATTAGTTAGCATCTTAGCAGTTTTATTCCCTCTACAGTAGAATCTCAGCTTTAATTTTTTTAATGTTATTTGCTGTTTTAATATTCAGACATTGTAAGATGTTTTTTTGAACTTCTACTATTCGTCTTCCTTTCTCCATTGTAGGATCTTCTTTATTATCTGCTGTAAGCTTATAGAGTTCAATATATAACTCTCCTAATTTTTTTTCTTTACTTTTAACTTCATGATTTAACTTTATGAGATAGCCTCTCATAACTGCTTTAAAGGAACACCACGTATTTAGATTTGATATCTGAGGGATCATTCTCCTTAAATAAACAGACTATCAATCTCTCCAATTTAGCCTTACAATTATTATTATACAGCAGATAATTATTTAATTTCCACATTGTATTGTTTCTAGCTGTCAGATTGTCTTTTATTACAAGGGGGAGGGAAGAGGAAAGAGGAAAGGTTTAGCTAGTCCTGATCTAGTGCAGCCTAACAGATTTGCCTGTTTGAGTGAAGATGTTGGGAGCATCAGTTCAGGAGTAGCTGTACTGCAGGAAGCTGTTCCTTCTAACAGCCGTGGGAACAGCCCCTCTAGTACAGGTGGGGTTGAGAGGGTAAGGAAGTCTAGACAGGTTGTGGTGGTAGGGGACTCTATTATTAAGAGAGTAGATAGGGTAATCTGCCACTCTGATCGACTCAACCGGACAGTTTGCTGTCTCCCGGGTGCTCGGGTCAGGCATGTTGCCGACAGAGTGAAGGGATTATTGGGAGAGGCTGGGGATGATCCAGCTGTCATGGTCCATATTGGTACCAATGACAAAGTCAGAGGAAAATGGAAGGTCCTAAAGAGTGAGTTCAGGGATCTAGGAAGTAAGCTAAAGAATAGGACCTCCAAGGTAATATTTTCAGAAATATTACCTGTGCCACGCGCTACAGCAGAAAGGCAGCAGGAGATTAGAGAGGTCAATGCGTGGCTGAAGTCTTGGTGCAGGAAAGAGGGTTTTGGGTTTTTAGAGCACTGGGCCATATTTGCCATTGGGTACAACCAGTATAGTCGTGATGGATTGCACCTAAACGGAAGAGGGTCTGCTGTGCTGGGGGATAGGATGGCTAGAAGGTTGGAGGAGATTTTAAACTAGTAGTAGGGGGGGAGGGTCAAAGCAATCTAGAAAATGGAGATAGGATAGAAATGAGATGGGCTTTAGCTCAGAACAAAGGGGGTGGAGATGGGGGGAGGGGGAAGCTCAGAACAGAGGAGGTATGTAATATTGATCATTCACAAAAAGTACAAATGACTCATGGTAATATTAAATGTATGCTTACTAATGCAAGGAGTCTATATAACAAAATGGGGGAACTAGAGGCAATAGCATACACTAAAAAACAGAAACATAGTGGGATGAGACACATGACTGGGCAGTTAACTTAAATGGGTACACGTTATTTAGGAAGGATAGGAAAAACAAGAAGGGTGGTGGGGTATGCTTGTATGTCAACCATGAGTCAAGTCAAATCTTAGGCATGTGGAGTGTGACAAGGAAAATGTGGAAGCTTTATGGGTAGATATCTGCTTGGGGCAAACAAAGGGAAATACGTTATTGGTTGGGATATGTTATAAACCACCAAATGTAAATATTAATGAGGATGAACTGCTGTTAGAGCAAATTGGTAAAGCTGCAAATCGGGGTTACATGTTAATTATTGGAGATTTTAATTACCCGGACATAAATTGGGATAGAGGGACTAGTACTTCAGCGAAGGGAATCCGGTTTTTGAATGTGTTAAATGACACCTCTATGTCACAACTGGTACAAGCACCAACTAGAAAGGATGCTTGTCTGGATCTCGTTATAACAAACAATGTTAATCTTTTAACCAACATTCAAGTAGGGGAGCATTTGGGAAATAGTGATCACAATATGGTAACTTTTGAAATAAACTCAAAAAAGCAAAAGCACGTGGGGTATATTAAAATGTATAATTTGAAAAAAAGCCAATTTTAATAAGATTAGCGCAGCTCTACAACATATCGACTGGCATAAACTCCTTAGTGATAAAAACACTGAGGATAAATGGAAACTATTCAAACAAATATTAGAAAGGTACATTACTCAGTATGTACCATTGGGTAATAAATATAAAAGAAACAAATTAAAACCAATGTGGCTTACTAGAGAAGTAAAACAAGAGATTAAAAAAAAGAAAAAGGGCTTTTAAAGCATTTAAATCGAACAAATCAGAGGCATCCTATATAAGATATAAGGAAGCCAATAATATTTCCAAAAAGGCAATTAAAGTGGCTAAACTAGAAAATGAGAAATTGATAGCCAAAGAATGCAAAACCAACCCCAAATGTTTTTTCAAGTACATTAATTCTAAAAAAACAAAAAATGAAAATGTAAGTACACTGAAAACAGAGATGGGTCTGTTAGTCAATGAAGACCAGGAAAAGGCAGAAATTGTAAATAACTTTTTTTCTTCAGTATTTATTAATGAGGATCCTATGGCAAGATATATGCAAATGATTGCTGCAACAAACTTGCAGATAACTTGTGATTGGATAACTCGAGACAAGGTGCTACAGCTATTAAAGAAAATGTATGTAAATAAAGCTCCGGGGCCTGACGGTATCCACCCACGAGTACTTAAGGAGCTAAGTGGAGAAATAAGTGAACCTCTGTATTTAATTTTTCTTTTGTTTCAGGTATTGTACCAGAGGATTGGAGGAAGGCAGATGTTGTTTCTATATTTAAAAAGGGTTCAAAATCCTTGCCTGGAAATTTATAGTGTTAACTTCTGTGACTGGGAAATTATTTGAACGGCTATTAAGGGATAATATTCAGGAATTCATTGGGAAGAACTGTGCTATTAGCAATAATCAGCATGGTTTTATGAAACATAGGTCATGTCAAACTAACCTAATTGCCTTCTACAAAGAAGTAAGTAGAAATATAGATCAGGGTGTTGCAGTGGATGTGATCTACTTGGATTTTGCCAAGGCATTTGATACAGTTCCTCACAATAGGTTAGTCTTCAAACTAAAAGAAATTGGTCTAGATGAATGTTCTTGTTCTTGGGTAGAACATTGGCTTAAGGATAGAGTACAACGAGTTGTCATAAATGGTAAATTTTCAAGCTGGACAAAAGTGGTAAGTGGTGTCCCTCAGGGTTCTGTTTTGGAACCGCTTCTATTTAACATATTTATAAATGATCTTGAAATGGGCATTGAAAGCCATGTATCAGTGTTTGCAGATGACACAAAACTTTGTAAAGTAATAAAATGTGAGCAGGATATTGCCTTGCTGCAGAGGGATTTGGATAGATTGGGGGACTGGGTACTAAAATGGCAGATGAAATTTAACGTAGAAAAATGCAAAGTTATGCACTTCGGGGTAAAGAATGCACAAGCAATGTACACCCTAAATGGTAGTGAACTAGGGATAACCACACACGATAAGGATTTGGGAATTGTTATAGACAATAAATTAGGTAACAATATGCAATGTCAATCTGCTGTTGCTAAGGCCAGTAAGGTTTTGTCATGTATAAATAGGGGCATAAATTCTCGAGATGAAAATATAATTTTGCCTCTTTATAAATCGCTGGTAAGACCACACCTTGAATATGCTGTGCAATTTTGGGCACCTGTTCTAAAGAAGGATATCATGGCACTAGAAAAAGTGCAGAGACGAGCTACAAAATTGATAAAAGGAATGGCGCATTTTAGTTATGAAGAAAGGTTAAAAAATTTAAATCGGTTTAGTTTGGAAAAGCGGCGCCTGAGAGGGGATATGATAACATTATACAAATATATTCGGGGCCAGTACAAACCATTATCTGGAAATCTATTTATAAACAGGGCTATACATAGGACACGAGGTCACACATTTAGGCTTGAAGAAAGGAGATTTCATCTAAGGCAAGGAAAATGTTTTTTTTACAGTAAGAGCAATAAGGATATGGAATTCTTTGCCCGAAGAGGTGGTTTTGTCAGAGTCTATACAGATGTTTAAACTGCAATTGGATAAATACTTGCAAAAACATAACATACAGGGATATAATTTCTAATTAGTGGGGTAATAGCTGCTTGATCCAAGGAGACATCTGACTGCTATTTTGGGGTCAAGAAGGAATTTTTTTCCTAGTTTGTTGCAAAATTGGAAGCGCTTCAGACTGGGTTTTTTGCCTTCTTTTGGATCAACAGCAAAAGCATATGTGAGGAAGGCTGAACTTGATGGACGCAAGTCTCTTTTCAGCTATTTAACTATGTAACTATGTAACACATACATGCTGTGATCTGACCATACATTTTCTACTATATTTATTTTTACTAAATTTTCTACTAAGTTTAAATTGCCCCAAATCATATAAATTCTTGAGTAGGTGAAATGAACTCTAGATAAATGAGTGTAGTCTCTTAATTCCGGATTTTGAAGATGACAGACATCAAATAGATCGAATTTATTCTTAGCATTAGACAATGAGCTAGCATTTTTAATTATTATATTATTCATGACACTCCCTTTCAGCAATTTTTTATCTTTTTGTTGGTCTACTACACAGTTGAAATCTCCTGCGACGATATATATCCCTGTTTTAACTAAATCGGCTTTATCTAGTATTTTCTTCAATTGGGGGACTGGGGCTATATTGGGCAGATATATATTGACTATAGTATATTTTACTTCATTTATCCGGCACACTAGAATCCTAAATCTTCCTTCCTTATCTAATTCCTGATAAAGTTTCTCCCACTTAACCCTATTCGAAATTATCATTGCTACTCCTTTTTTTTTTTTTTATCCTTCATAGATTAAGCCCTGAGCGTTTATAGACAGAAGCTTAACCATATTTTAGTCCTCTCATTCTATTTTTCCTCCTCCTGCCCTGGTGTGTGTTTTTTATAGGCAGGGCAGCTGTAACCAACACCTCCAATCTCATCTCATTGATTGGACTCCAGTTGGCTGACATCTCACTCCAATTAGCTCTTGGAGATGTCATTAGTCTAGGGGTTCACATACTTTTTCCACCTGCACTGTGAATGTTTACATGGTGTGTTCAATAAAAACATGGCAACATTTCATTCTTTGTGTGTTATTAGTTTAAGCAGACTGTGACTGTCTATTGTTGTGACTTAGATGATGATCAGATCACATTTTATGACCAATTTGTGCAGAAATCCATATCATTCCAAAGGGTTCACATACTTTTTCTTCCAACTGTAACTGTTGCTTTTAGCTGTCTATATTGTGTTAAACCACTGCCATATTGTATACTTATGTTATATCTAACTATTCCCTGAGTATTGTGGATGGAAAAGTTTTAAATAAAAACAGCAAGGAGAAAAATATAACTAAAAAAGGGACAAGTTTTAAATAAAAACAGCAAAGAAATAAAATATATATATAAGAAAAAGGGAAAAAGTTTTTAAATTAAAATAGCAAAGCGAAACTATAAATTAAAAAAGGGACAAAGTTATAAATAAAATCAGAAAAGATTAAAACTATCTATAAAAAAAGTAAACATAAATATATAATTAAAAAAATTTAAACCTGCTTTTTCACTTGGTATTAACCAATACCAACCACAGTCCACCAGTTCTCTGAGAAACTCCTGTTGTTTCAACTCCTACTTTAAAGAGACTACTTTAAATGGCCTACTTTCAAGCAAACTCCAGTGAGTAGAAATGCAGCCCAAGATGCAGGCTTTTAGTGTAGCTTTAAGAGAGGCTATTAAACCCTATAGTAGACCCATGGTTTGTAACATACGTGCTGATATGCATTCAAGTGTCTGAGATTGTAAATTGGCATCCTAATACATGTCTACATGTATTAGCATTAGCATCACATCAGCGGGTATCCTTAATAAGAAAGTGGATGAGAAAGAATAGCAGAGAACATAACCTTGATTTAGAGCAGAAAGGGAGAAAACTGTATATGATCTGCCATGTTGTTTTAGGCCAAAGCATATTCACTGAGCTTGGTCTCCAAGCAAGCGCCAAATTCTTGGATGTCTTTCCACAGTGAATCACCATTGGCACTGGAATATGGATGAGTTACTAGGTTAAAGTACAGGTAATACAGATTCATTGTAGACAAGCAGATATCCGCTTCGATGTCCAGTCTGTTTAACTGCTCTTGGGGGGAAAGCTGTAGTTTAACATTCCAATATGTTTTAGTAATAAATATTTTTGGATTACATAATAAAAGCTGAATGATGAAATGTCATACACTAGTATATCTTATTTATATAAAGCATATGCTGTTTTAGCACTGTTTGTGTTTTCTTACTCCCTTGTGACAATTCCTTTTAAATTCCTGACAATTTTGACTTTAGTAAATAGCCCTGTCATTGGTGATCACTGTCAGTGAGGTGGATGTGAGTCATGTCTATACGTAAGCATTGACTCATGAAAACCTGTTGGTATTTTTTTCAAGCAAAAATGTACCTGTCTGTTGGTTTTTATCGAGTTTAATTGCTGATTTTTGCAAACATTTTAATATCTGTACTGTTGTTTTTGTGGATAGCTATTGTATACTTTCTCTATATCACTGGAGGAATTGAGGATTGCTATTTGTCACACCCTTTAACTACCTGGTTTTAAATCAAAGTCTCTTAATGTATTTAATTTTTATTACAGGGTGGTGTGTTGGGTATTAAGATTGGTTGGATGTGTGATCTTGATAAGTCCTGGGACTTATGTCTTCCAAGTTACAGCTTTACCAGACTTGATGGTGTATCAGCCAAGAGCAATGTTTCACCGGGATACAATTTCAGGTAAGAAAACCTTTGAGAGGGTTTTATATATCGGGGTACACTTATATGAGTAGAAAAGAGACATCCATAGTTAAAGGGACACTATAGTCACACTATAGAACAACTACAGCTTAATGTTCTTTGTTCTGTTTAATATATTCATTCCCTTCAGGCTTTTAGCAGTTAACACTGTTTTTGTTTTGTTTTTCAGAGAAAAGGCAACCTTTGGCACACCAGATGTTTTGGACTACACCTCCCATGATGCATTGCCAGCATTATAGGTGTAAAGGCATTATGTGAAATGTTGTCCAAAACAACTGGAGTGTAGAAGGTTGCCTATCCCTGGCCTAGGGATATCTCTATTGGCCACTCATCAGATGGCTACTAGAGGTGCTTCCTGGGGCTATATTCAGTGTCTCCACCCTCTGCATGCACTGAACTTTCCTCAGATTCAATGCATCTCTATGAGGAGGTGCTGGTTGACCAGAATGGGCTTTGACTCTGCCCGTCGAGCTGATCTCCTTGGCTGACATCAGAATTGAAATGCTCAGCCAATCCAATTCCTACCTATGATTGGCTCAGATCACCTCTTCTGATGATATCAGCCAATTATGCAGATCAGGGGCAGAACCAGTAGCAGCATACTGGAATAAAGGTAAGATTTTACTATATTTAGGGGGCAAGGTGGGGCCAGTGGGGTCAGGTAGTGTTTTTAACACGATAGGGTCAGGAATACATGTTTGTGTTCCTGACCCTATAGTGTTCCTTTAACATGTACAAACATATAGTATATAATATATGATGAAATATTTACATCACTTGTTTCCATGCTGTTAATTGTTATTTGTGGTAGAATAGTATTCAGATGAGTGTGTGCTGCACAAGTCATATAGCCGCGTATTATCTTTAAATATGTATTTATTGTTCATTTGCATTTCAGGTTTGCAAGGTATTTCAAGAGTGCCAATGGTTCCGAGTTCCGGACTCTAGTGAAAGCTTATGGAATCAGAGTGGATGTTTTGGTTTACGGTAATGTAAGTTCAAAGAAAATTATTAACTGTTCAATCAAACATCTGCAGATATCAGATAATCTTGAAAGCCTAAAGGATTGCTGATGTAACCTTGGTTATCCAAAGTGTATTTTACCATCTGCAGTGCAACCGAAGGGCTATAATTTCTAACATTTAAACTTGCATACCAAATGCTGACATAACGCAGACAGAATTCTGCCTTCTGGAGCCACTACACATCCAATATGTGTTCACACAGCATTGCAACTCATCATGATTTTCATTCCGCAATTATCTAGGCTCCTTCAGCAACAGCTTGCTGTTGTATAGATTTTGGATCAAAAATATACTGGGCATTTAATCAACAAACACTGAATTGTAGCGAATTGCAACTCAAATTGCAAAGTTTAGGCAGTTTTAGAACTTAAAAAGGATTCAACAAAGCCATAGTCTATTGGTAGGCAACTTACAGCATTACAGATGTTGCAGACTAAATCTCCCTTGAAGCTCTTACAGCCATAATGCTGGCAAAGCATCAGAGGATATGTAGTCCACAACATTTGGAGTGCCGAAGGTTGCCTACCTCTGCTATGGACATTTACATGCCAATCTTCCTAGCCCACTTTCTGTGGTGGTGGTCATGGCAAGAGAGCTGGCTACAAAGTACAAGCGGTTGGTCGTCTCATGAAAGGACCTGCTTCCTCAAGGAAGACTATGCATAGAGTGCTACTGAAGCACTCTGTGCATGGTCCTTTTGCCCGGTCATTTCCTGCATCTTGAAATGTATCTGAACGGGACATATCAAAATACAGAACGTCTCTTTTCTAATCTTTTGGGGCTGGTCCATGATCAACAATAAGAGATTGTTATCTGCTGGTCAATGTGATTATCCAGATACTTTATATCTAGCTCAATTAGCTCAAGGTGAATTTATTGGATGGATATATGTACTTTTTGTGAACACCGTCTGCTAGTTCTATATTATTCCATAAGAAACAACAGAAGGTAAGCGCTAATTTATAAACACTATGTCGGTGGGCAGCAACCTTAAAGAAGGGAGTCCCTCTAACCCTTCAAAAAGACAGGGAGTAGTACAAAGGCAGAAAAGGCTGCGCCAATAAGGTAAAAGTCTCGCTAATGTAATTGGATAAAACAGGGTGCAATCCTCAGGAGTTGGTCATCAGAAAAAAATAAAAAATAAAAGTCTCACTATAAAACAGGATAAAATGGGGTGTGATCCTCAGGAGTTGATCCGTCAAGATGGTTAAAATATCCGTATACGTGGAGAGACAAAGGGAAATAAAAAAACAACCAATAGTGCAATACGCTAAAATCCAGGAATATTGTTTTTTTATTTTATTATATTGTATTTATTTATTTTAAATTATATTCTCCAATATTTTTCTTCACCACTCATGGTACATTACTAGAGTTAATCTAGTTGCTATTCTTTCTTTTTTTTTTACACATTTTCTGGCTTTTAGTGGGGGCCTGTTCTCCTTCTGAGTGGTGTTCTAATTCTCTATTTCCCTTTTTTTTTTTTCGTATTTGAGTATTTTAATAGTCAATCTAATTCACTTTCTCTTATCCTTGATTGCAAACAAAGGAGGGATCTGCACTCTCATAACACTGTACCTAGGCATGGCAAACCCCAATTCCATATAGTGAGAACAAAGTAGTCCAGGCACTCAGGGTCTTCATAAAGCAGCAAATTTATTTGCAAAACACGACAAATACAGCAACGTTTCAATCCCCAATAGGATCTTTGTCAAGCAGCTTGACAAAGATCCCATTGGGGATTGAAATGTTGCAATATTTGTTGTGTTTTCCAATAAATCTGCTGTTTCTCAATAAATCTGCCTCCTTTGTTTGCAAAGTTTGTTGGAGTACTTTATTTTCTCTTATCCTTGTTTTTTTTTTTTTAGACTGTTGGCACAAGTGAGTTACAACTTATCTATCTGAGTCTAATTCTTGCAATTTTGATTTGATTTACTATAATACGGTGTTTGGTGATTATACACACTATTTGAGGAGACACATCAGAGTGACAAACAAAAACAAAAGAGCTAAACAAACATCTATAAAAAGACAGAAATACAGTGGAAAGAGACACAGAGAATCACCTCAAACATTTACAGACAAATACAGATGTTGACTTTATGTGGTCATTGTGGAGTCCTGACTCCTATAAAAATAGTCACATTAAACTATGCAAGCTTCCTTGTCTTATCACTAGAGTTGAGCGGACACCTGGATGTTTGGGTCCGGCGGGTTCGGCAGAACTTTGAAAAAAAGTCCCCGAACCCCACTGAAGTCACAAAAATGGCTCTAAAAAACTCCTGGAAAGGGCTAGAAGGCTGCAAAGGGAAGTAAAATGGGGGTAAGAGTAGGACAAGTGCCCTGCAAACAAATGTGGATAGGGAAATCACTTAAAAATAACATAAAATAAGCAGCCGCTAAGTAGATAACTCCCTAATTCACACAGTATTATAGTAGTATAAATACCTAAATTGGTCTTTCAGCCACATTTACTAATACGAAGTAAAGATTACTTCGTATTGGTAAATTCAAGCCCGACTCGCTATACCGCGAGTAGGGGCATGTCTAGTAAACAGTGAGCAGCGGCGGGTGGGGGCCCTAAATAACAATAAGGGGGACCTAATGTCCTCCCCTTGGCCCCACCCCTGAGCGGTGGGTGGGGGCCATAAATAAAAATCCCCCCCCAGGTGACTAGGGGTCCCCAAACCCCTAGTCACCCTCTCCCCCGAAAAATTACCCCTACCTACCACCCTCATCCTAAAAATAATGAGGGGGGATCCTTGTCTAAATACCTGTAAAAACAAAAATAGACTTACCATTCGATGTCTTCTTTCTTCTAATATCTTCTTTTTCAGCCCCAAAAAAGGCCAAATAAAAATCCAGAATAACCGACACACTTTTAAAAAAAAAATCCTTCTTCACCCATGGAGGGCTCCGCGCAGACTGAGCTCTGCAGGGCGGGGGAAGGCTTATAAAGCTTTCCCCCACCCTGCAATTAGGCTCAGAGCATTCTGATTAGTGGATTTAAGCCATCCAATCAGAGTGCTCTGACAGGTAAATGAAGAGACTGACACAGAGCACTCTGATTGGTGAATTTCAATCAAAGTGCTTTGAGCCTAATTGCAGGGTCGGGCAAGCTTTATAAGCCTTCCCCCACCCTGCAGAGCTCAGTCTGTGCGGAACTCTCCATGGGTGAAGTATTTTTTTTTTTTTTTAAGTGCGTCGGTTATTCTGGATTTTTATTTTGCCTTTTTTGGGCCTGAAAAAAGATTTTAGAAGAAAGAAGACATCAAATGCTAAGTCTATTTTTTTTTTACAGGTATTTAGACAAGGGTCCCCCCTCATTATTTTTAGGATGAGGGGGGTAGGTAGGGGTAATTTTTTGGGGGTGAGGGGGGTGACTAGGGGTTTGGGGACCCCTAGTCACCTGGGGGGCGGGTTTTTATTAATGGCCCCCACCCACCGCGCAGGGGTGGGGGCCGGGAGGGAGGACATTAGGTCCCCCAACCAGTTTTTATTTATGGCCCCCACTCACCGCTCAGGGGTGGGGGCCAGGGGGGAGGACATTAGGTCCCCTCCCTTATTGTTATTCAGGGCTCCCACCCACTGCACAGGCACGTGGGCCAGGGGGGAGGACAGTAGGCCCCCTTTATTGGTATTTAGGGCCCCCACCCGCCACTCAGGGGTGAGGGACAGGGGGGGCAATAGGTCCCCCCTTTAGTTTAAAAGCCCCCCACTCGCGCGTCATGGGTGGGGGCTCAGGAGGGGGGAATTTTTTTGTTTTTTTTAACAGTGAGCAGCCACAGGCTGCTCACTGTTTAATAGACACGCCCCTACTCGCGGTATAGCGAGTAGGGGCATAATTTACTAATACTAAGTGACCAGCTTCTATAGAGGCTGGGTCACTTGCTGCACTGGCCAATCACAGCCATGCCATTAGGAGGCATGGCTGTGATGGCTTCTAAGGGCACACGAGTCAAACGCTTGTTGATTGGCTGCCCTGCATCATTAAATCACCGAACTCCAACCCGAACATACAGTGATATGTCCGTGTTCGGGTCCGGGGTCCAAAAAACGTAATGTTCGAGTTCACTCAACTCTACTTATCACATCAGAACAACTATGCTTTTGCAAACTGACCCAGATATTACATGTGAATGTGCTCTTCAGAATGTTATTTTAATATTATTATTCATTTTATAGTGGAAAGTGGAAACTTACATTTACAAACTGGACTGGTTCCAAAGCATATTTATTTGTGTATCTCTTTCATCCTAAGATTATTTCCCTTTCTGTGTTGCTGGTTGCAGACAGTTAACTCTTATGATGTATTTTGTATTTCTACTTTAGGCTGGGAAGTTTAACATCATCCCAACTCTTATCAATACTGTGGCAGCATTTACATCTGTGGGTGTGGTGAGTTATTTTGTCACCTCTGTCTGAAATATAATGTGGAGTTTTGCTGAATGCACATTATAAACAAGAGCACTGTTACATGCTGGTGAATTATTAAAGCAAACAAATGATGTAGAATTACAGTCTCTCTGAAATCTGGCGTGAGTGCAAGATGTTGAGCAAATTATTCATTTTTTTTAGTAAGACTTCATTTCTGCTTAGTCCATATATGGTAAATCTACTATTCTTGTATTGAAGAAGGGAAAAAAAAGATTCCAGACGTAGCTAGACAGCAAATTTGTTACCAAAAAGGCATGATAGAAAGAGTAATTATAAAAGTAGAGCAATCTACTTTACATAGGTTTCCAGAATGACTGCTCCAATTTTAGAACTTTGCCCCTGAATTATTCTTTATGGGAAATCCTCTATATTACATATGTTTGCAATATTAGAGTTGTGCAGCATTCGGCTTCAGGACAACTCCTACAAAACCCATGATCAGGTGATCATGCGCACATTGAAATGTTTATTACATAGTTACATGGTAGTCTAGGTTGGAAAAATACTTAGTCCATCAAGTTCAACCTTTAAAACACCAAATGGAATGCCACAAAAAGGGGAAACAATACCTCTAGACTACTACTAACTACTAACTACTAACAATACCTCAAATAGTATGCCATCATAGGGGTAATTTTCATTCTTGGGCTACCATAGGGTCATAAAGGCAACGTAAGCAATCTGGCGAATTTTAATGTGAAAAAAATGAAACACAAGCCTTATATTTGACGCTGTAATTTTTGAAAACACCATAAAACCTGTACATGAGGGGTACTGTTGTACTCGGGAGACTTCGCTGAACACAAATATTTGCCTCGCAAGGACGTATTTGCCTCGCAAGGACCTCACTCTCACATGACCGGGAGGGACCGGAGGAGGAAGATCTGCCGCGGGCGGGCTCCCTGGGAGTCCCCCCAACCGCGATCGCCGGCGTGGGACCACCGGCGACCGGGTAAGTTTAAAAAAAACGGCGGGCGTATATTTACGCCCTGCGGCGTTTAGAGCCGCTTTTAAAAGGACGTAAATATACGCCCGCCGGACTTAAAGGGTTAAACAGCAACCCTTACTTTTTCAGTGTCTGAGTTTTCAGCTGAGATTAACGATCAGCTCCTTACGTATTTTGCCACGGTTACTCACCTGATAGTACTAAACAGCCTTGCTGCTAATCAGGTAGCCTATTTAAGTAGCTAATCCCAGTACCTCCTTGCCCTTGCGTGGTTTCCTGTTCCCCAGAAGTCTCCTTGTTCCTGTGTTCCTGTTTGTTCCTGACTTCGGCCTTGTTCCTGACTTCGCTGATCTCAGTTCTCCTGATCCTGGCTCGTCTGACTACCCGCTCTGGTGACTGACCCCTGCTGGCCTCCTGGACTTTGCTTTTGGTTATTTCTTTATTTGTTATTTATTAATAAAGGTGTTTTTGCATCTAGTTGTGTCTCTGTCTGGTTCCTGGTCCCTAACATTACGCAAGGGCCACGTCCACGTCCTGTTCTGGTTGACAATCACGAGGAATATGAAATACACAACATCATTGACTCACGAGTCTTCAGAGGACAGATCCAAAACCGACAAACTAACAAGGCCTGAAAAAGAAGGCCCATCTGATTAAAGAGTATAAAAAGGGAGAGGTGGAAATGGGGGCTGCTTGGGCCAATTCATACTGCACACTAACTCATCCACTAAGCAGCAACTTCAAAACTTACAGATTTTATTAGGTTTTTTTTTTTGTTTTAACGTTGACTTTGTGGCAGGCTTATGCAATGTATGATTCATATACTGTAACTAAACCCCCTTTTTTTTTTGCCAAGACTAGTAAATCTGTAAGATTTAAAGTTGCTGTTTAGTTGATGTGTGAGTGCGTTGGATCTTGTGTATTATATATTTAAGGCTGGGCCTGTATTTGTGGGAGAGGCTTAGGTCCTCTTTATAAGGGCCTCCAATCCTCTCTCACTTACTTTTATTAGTCTGGCGAGTTGAGTGTGACTACTTCCGGTCACTCACAAGTCGCCATTTTGCTGTTTCTTACCTGTATCCTCGTGGTCCTGGTTCCTGGCTTTGTTTCCGTCCGGTTCTACTTACCCGACCACTCCCCGAACGCCTCCAGCCCGCTTCTCCTTCATTTTGCTCGGAGACTAACCCAGAAGTACTCATTTGAAATGTAAGTTAGACCCAAACCATCACACCTCGGTCGCATTTCATTTAGCGTCATCGCAGTTTGGGTCTATTCCATTGCTTATTGATTCAGACGTTTTCGGATGTGTTCGGCTATTTTCATATAGACTCGCACGTCCGCATAATTTCAATTCTTTCTGGTAGGGGCTGTCGGTTCTTTCTCCAGCACCAACAAGGCCCTCGTTCGGTTCCCTTCGCATACACTAGCTGATGCATGCTTGTTTTACATTCATATGTTTGATACATATTGGGAACGCACGAACACCTGTTTAAGGCATAGGATGTTAATGCGATTTCTCCCTATTGCCTTTTAAATCTAAATCCAGCAGGATTGATACTACACAAATTGATATGAATTGACTGTATATTTGACTAATTTCAAGTTACTGGTTACAGATGATATTACAGTTCAAATTTTGAATTTTGCATGTTGTAATTTTTATGTTAATAGGAGGGGAAGTTATATTTAAGAATTTATGCTAATACCTGCTATTTGGTTAACTATACATATATATCTATATGTTTTGTTAATGTTTTGTTAATGTTAACAAATACGTTTTGATAATGTTAACTGTTCAAATCACCAGGTGTTTTTAAATTTGTGGCAGCATTTGCCACTTTTTCACCTTGCATCTAGCAATTTGGGTAGGTTACTTTTTATTACCTGGGTCCACGATCTGGCCCACATGTTTTACTACCTCCTCAGATACTATCCTTTGTTTTCATCTTTAGCTTGCTGTGCTTTACCACCCCCACCCTTCTTACTCTACTTCTACAGGGAATCATAATTTCAGATTCTTACTGTCTCATGTACGACATTTACAATTACTAAGTTCACAGGTCCTTATTAGCAGAAAGTACTGGCTTCAGGGATTCAAGTGTCCAAACAGTGTATGTTTTCCAGCCTCTATGCCATAGGCTAGTGGTCCCGCTAGACCAATACCGATCCTCATTCTCAGAGGTATATGCCCATAGAGAGGGCCTCACGTGGCCGTCTGGATGGCACAGTGCGAATCGTGACACAGATGCCAGACTGTCATACACTATTTAGATTACTTCCTCACAATTGAAGATAACTCGCAACTCCCTTGCAGTCTCACTAAAATGACCAGTCTTTTTTTTTTTTTTTATCCCTGGGTATACCAGTCTCCCCAATAAAGACAGAAGGTCCTGACAGGGTAATACATTTTTTGGGTATTCAACTAGACTCGGTTAACATGCAGTCCTGTCTCCCTGATGATAAGATTGAGCGCACCCTATCAAGCATTGAGCTATACTTATAGCTAGGTTCTTGTAACATCAAAGAACTAAAATCTCTGCTTAATGTACAGAAAAAAGAAAGGTGTATCCCGCGCCTGGTATATTATATGTGTAAAATATACATACATATGTTCTCAAGTATATCCAGAAGAAACCGAACCTCAGAATAAAACAGAGAATAAAAAACAATAGTGCAATACAGTAATTAAAATATTTTTGACGGTGGTGAGTACAGCTATATATAATCCACTCACATTTATACGAGCTATAACAGAGCTCAGCTGTGCAGCGTTTGGACGGTACAATCCCCGTCTTGGGATATGTTGTTGTGGTATATACAGGTGCTTCCAAAGTGCAATATGCGTGGTATATGCAAAAAAAAGGAAAAATGGCAGCCAATGGTGAAGTAAGTACCAGTAATGGTGTAAATAATGGATAGTATTGTACTTACAATTGCTAGAGCATGTAACCTGCTCTAGTGTGGTCAGCTTAGGTGGTATAATCCCCACCAAGGATATACAGGATCCAGGAGGTAAAATAATGAATATAAAAAGTAACTTTAAAAGTATACTTTAATATTAACAAAATATAAACAAAAACCATAAAAGGTATAAAAAGTTAATGTCCCATTTAACGCGTTTCGCCTCACAGGGCTTCTTCAGGAGCGCCTTGAGTATGGTAATAATCTGGTATGGTAAACCTGTACAACATGTGAAGTTGTAAACCGGATAGGTAGAGTTGATGGTATTATGGTATTATGGGATAATGCAAGTTAGAATTGGCAAAAGAAGGGGGGGGCGGAACTTCCGGTCGGACGGAGCGGTCGCATGTTGTAAGTGCTCCGTGATCGGAACGGCCTGTTAAGCGGCAAAACACCGGCAAAAGAGCCCGAAACGACCTGCAAAGGTACCCAACGGCAGGACACCCGGCAGCACACAGGATGGCACCCCCGAAATCACAGAGGGCCTCGGATTTCTTCCGACAGGGGAAAGGCGGCAAACAACGCATGGAGCAAGATGGCGGCGGCTCCCACTCACCATCTCATACCTCAGAGGCAGGATCAGACACAGACTCGAGGCCAGCAACCGCTGAGGGCATCTCTGTGTCGGAAAAACGCCTGGCGTCCATGCTGCAAGACTTGCGCACCTCTATGAAAGCTGACTTCCAAGCTGCAGTCTCTGACATGAGAAAAGACATCCATGAAGTGGGGTCGCGAGTCAATGCACTGGAAGAAAAAACGGACGAGCTCTGCCATGCAAATGATTCCATTGTGGAGAAAATAAAAAAAATGGAAGCCGACAACAAGCGCCTTATGGAAAAACTGGCAGATCTGGAGGACCGCTCCCGCCGCAACAATATCCGCGTGCGGGGGGTGCCTGAGACAGTAACACAAGAGGAGCTGCCAGCTTACCTCCAGCGACTTTTCCAGGCAATCCAGCCAAACCTAGAACCGGCGGACCTCCGCCTAGATCGGGCACATCGAAAAAACCTCGCACACGACGTCCCAAGGGACATAGTGACAAGACTGCATTACTATAGTGCAAAAGAAGCTGTGCTGGTGGCACAAAGGAAGGCCTCAGCGATGCCGGCCACCTACGAAGGAATCTCACTTTTCGCTGACCACTCACCGATGACAATGGCCAGGAGACGGGACTTTGTGAACGTCACGAAATGTCTGAGAAACAACAAAATACCCTACAGGTGGGGATTCCCTACTAAACTCCTCGTCTGGCGGAATGGCTCCCTAACGAAGATTGAAGATCCGACTCTGGGAATGGACAAGCTCAAGATATGGGGCCTGTTTCCAGACCATAAAACGACCACTGCACAAGTCTCCCCACGGAAGGTGCCGGCGGACTGGACCAAGGCCTAAGAGATTATACAGCTACCAGAACGGCGATGCCGGATCCAGCCTGATTCCTACTTTCTCTCACACTCCAAGGGACTCCCTATGATGGTTATCCCGATTCGGGACTTGCGGAGCACGAAGGACTTTTGGCACCCACGTGAGTACGGTCACTCAGCCTCCCCCCCCCCTTTTTCCCTCCCCCCCCAAGCCTAGCACACAGAAACTGGCCTCAGCCTCACCACTGAAATGGTTGCCCAACCTGGGCCTCGACATATAGACACTAGGCCTTGAGACTTACCGTTCAGGAGCCCCGAACTGTTACTAACAACAGCGGGCGCAGGCTCTACTTAACCCAGCATGGGCAAGTTGAACACAATCCCCCCCCCCTTCTCTCACTGCCTCCCAGTTCCATGGGGGAGGCTCATATTCGTGACCTTCACACGGGACTTTGCAGAGACACGTACCAGTCACCCGTTTCCCTATACCCAGCTCAGAAGGGTCTGGGCTCTGGAAGAAGTACAGGCCTCTCCTATTATCGAATACCCCCCCAATACCTTTACGGGACACCACCCGCCGCTGTGACCCCCTCTCAGGGCAGTAGAGGGTGTGAGCGCGGCGGTGGGGTCCTCCACATGATGCTTATTAGCTGTTTGAACTGTATATACTTTGTTTTATTGTATGGTTTTGTTATTATGGTTATACACCAGGTTGTTCCCCTTGTCCCGACCCCCTATCCCCGAGATGCTCCCCCCCCACTACTAGACAAGACATCCGGGTAAAACAAGTGACCCGTCCTACCTGATCACTCACGTGTTGACACGGGGCAATGCTTCACCCAAACCACTAGGCCTCACGGCCTCCCCCATTATCTACCCTGATGCCTGACCATAAATTCCGTTTAGTGTCCCTCAATGCCCACGGGCTGAACACCCCCCAAAAACGCAGACTAGCGCTCATCCAAATACGCTCCCTGCGCGCCTCGGTTGCCTGCATACAGGAAACCCACTTTTCGGTTAACAACCCACCGAAATTCTCATCCACGTCCTACCCACAAACTTACCATGCCACAGCACCTAATAAGACTCGTGGGGTCAGCATCCTCTTTCACTCAGACTGGCAATTTACATGCGAGGTAGAACACAAGAGCCCCGATGGTAGGCTCCTAATACTTGTGGGACTGCTCAACGATGTCCAAGTGACAGTAGCCAACCTGTATGCCCCCAAAACCAACCAATATGACTTTATTAAGAAGGCCTTACGACTCATAGACCAGAAAAAGAGAGGGCAGACGCTTATATGTGGGGACTTCAACTGTGTCCTAGACCCCGGACTGGATAGGACCGGCAAACCCGCATCTCATCTGAGATCCACGCAACTGGGGGCAAAGATAACTACACTCATCCACTCACACGGCCTACACGACACATGGCGCGCAATGTATCCAGCCTCCAGAGATTACACATTTTACTCCAAAGTACACGATCAATATTCCCGGATAGATATGTGTTTGGTGGACGCTAAGGGGTTAGATACTCTGGAGGAGGTTTCTATGGCCCCAATAACTTGGTCGGACCATGCCCCCCTCACATCGGTCTTTACTACGCTCCACCCAGTCCGGGGTCGGGGACAGTGGAGACTGAATGAGTCTCTGATAGACAGGGTAGAGGGAGCGGCTGAGATACGTAGCGCTCTGGCACACTACTTTGTGGATAACCACTACACTGACACGAACGTCGCCATGACGTGGCTTGCCCATAAGGCGGTTACACGCGGTCTGCTCATACGACAGGGGGCAAAATTAAAACGCCAAATTACAGAAAAGAGCAAGACCCTAATGACAGATTTAAAACATGCGGAAACACGCCATAAGGCCTCTTCTACACACTCTGACAGGCAAGAGGTGCAAAAAATCAGGGCCACCATAGAAGCACTACAGATGCAACAAGTGGAACGTGCAATCCGAAAACTGAAAACCACTTACTATAGGCAGGGAAACAGAGCAGGCAAGTTATTGGCCTCCCAACTCAAAAAACGGGAATCTCAGGTGAAAATCCCGTACGTCAAGGACGGCACGGGCACTAAAATCAGAAACCCCAAGGCAATAGTAGACGAATTTGCCCACTTTTACGAAAGATTATATAATCTTTCTGGAGAGGCAACCCAGCACCAACCAAGCCCCCAAGACATTGCTACCTTCCTGGACGGAGTGTCCCTCCCCAGGCTCTCCAGCGAGCAGGCCAACTCATTGACCAACCCAATTGAGGCCTCAGAGATATCCAAAGCTCTGCACGCAACACCTAGACACAAAGCCCCAGGCCCGGACGGTTTCTCCACTCACTACTACAGGGTTTTTGAGGACCAGTTGCTTCCCCACCTCACGGCCTTATTTAATTACATTCTGGAATCAGGCAGCATACCCCCGGAAATGTTAGAGGCCACTATCATTACACTCCCCAAACCGGGCAAATCCACTGACTCATGCGCGAACTACCGCCCAATATCTCTCCTTAACGCTGACACTAAGTTGTTCGCTAAGGTACTTGCGAACAGACTCCGCCCCATGTTAGCCCAATTAGTCTCTCCAGAACAGTCGGGGTTTGTCCCTGGGCGACAGGTGGAGGACAACACCAGACGGGCCCTAGACATAATGGAAATAATGAACAGGGATGGGTCACAGGGCTTAATGATGGCCTTAGATGCGGAAAAGGCCTTCGACAGACTCCACTGGGGGTATATGTCGGAGGTCCTCCGCAGGTTCAACTTCCCAAAACAATTCTTGACCGGGCTCTTATCCCTATACACTTCCCCCCGAGCCACAGTTATGAACTCCGGTTTCGTCTCCAGACGATTCGCCCTGTCGAATGGCACGAGGCAGGGCTGCCCCTTATCCCCTCTTATTTTTATCCTAGCGTTGGAACCCTTGCTTCTCAAAATCAAAACTGACCCCAGCATTACCTGTACACCCTCCCCGATAGGCCCACAGAAAATAGCGGTATTCGCTGATGACATACTCCTCTTCCTAGCGAACCCACTGGACTCCCTACCTGCTCTCCTGGACCTATTGCAGGAGTACGGCCGAGTTTCTTACTACAAGAACAATGTAGCAAAGACGCAAGTGCTCCCGTTGAATATGCCCAGATCCCAACTCACGACCCTCCGCACACTTTATCCCTTTGAATGGAGGAAAGACTCCATTTCGTACCTAGGCACACAACTGGCACCTTCTAGATGGCTCCTCATCCAATATAATCATGGGAAACTCCTAGCGAAAACAAAGCAAGTGCTGGAGGGATGGGAAAACAGTACAAAACACGCATCGTGGTTAGGGCGCATAAATGCCATAAAAATGATTATACTACCGCAAATACTGTTCCTCTTCAGGGCCCTGCCTGTCAGTTTACCAAAATACACTCTCAAAGCGTTCCAACGCCTCCTTAACGCACACATCTGGAGGAAAAAAACACCTAGGGTCTCGTTGGCGAACATCAGTATGGCTATGGGGACAGGCGGGGTGGGTGTGCCACACATAACCAAATATTATTTAGCAAAGAATTTATCTCAGACGGCGCGCCTCCTCTCCTCCCCGGATTGCCCACTGTGGCACCACCTGGAGAGCGCGGCCTATGCACCCAACTCCCTCAGGGACCTGATTTGGATCCCAGCCAAAGCCCAACCTCGTCCCACCAGCCTTCTTACAACAACCAAAGTATCCCTACAACTCTGGCTGCGGTGGGCCCCAAAAATTCTCAGTGAGCCGATGGAATACCTAGCCCCGCTTACGAGTCTTCAGCACCACACACATGACCTGGCCCTCAGCGGGTGGGTAAAAAGAGGGATACGGAGAATAGCACACCTATACGGGGCGGGAGGGCTGCTGCCGTTCCCGGATCTCCAGAGCCGGTACCACTTACCAAACAGTGAAATATTAACGTACCTGCGTATAAAACATATTGTAGGAGTTCCCAGCAAAACAATATCACTTTTACAATCTCAAAACCTCTTTGACTTACTATGCCAAGGCCAAAAAACTCCTAAGAAACCACTCTCTCTGTGTTACCAGAGATTAATAGACATAGACAGACCTACAAAACAATCATACATGCTCAGATGGGAGAGGGAGCTGAACTGTGACCTAGAGACTGCGAAATGGACAAGGGCCATGACTGTGGTTAAGCGGGCGACACGGTGCTTGGACCACGTAGAATCAGCCTACAAGATATGGATGCAGTGGTATTACACGCCATATAGGTTGGCCCAAATTTACCCTGGGGTGCAGGGCAACTGTTGGCGCTGCAACCACCAAGTGGGAAACACGAGCCACATATTCTGGTACTGCCAGGCACTTGACCAATACTGGGAAAAAATCCAAGACATAATCCACTCTAAAATAGGTAAACGAATACCACTTAAGCCAGAACACTACCTGCTCCACATGTTGCCCCAAGACCTCAAAGCCTCCGAGGCGGAGCTGGTTACCCACATAACTCTAGCTGCCAAATCGTGCATAGCAGCTCTGTGGAAAACCCAGACGGTCCCTGAGGTACAGACAGTACTGGCTAGAGTGGACGCTACGAAACAGTACGAGAAGATGGCACATACAATAAGTGGAACACTAGTCCACTATAACAGCACCTGGTCAAAATGGTGATATAGGTAGTGGCACCAACTTGTCTCGATATACCTTATCAAGCTGTATAGAGTGAGAGCATCTCAATCTCCCCCCCCCACATCTTACCCTCCTCCCAGTTAAACTCCTCCAACCCACCCCCCCCCGAACAAAAAGGGCTTTCATAGTCATGGCGAGCCCCAAAACATAAGATGAAGCGTAAGGCAAATACTCGGCCAGCCTACAGGACACACAAATATGCTACAGTAAAATGACAGCGGTACTGCATGCACGCATGGTACCTATCCGACACACCCCAAAGATTCCAGCTTCCATGAGCGGGGCACTATTCACCACTCATAACGTAGTCATGAATGTTAACCTCCGTTAATACGTACCGTTACAGCCTGAGTATGATGTTTAATACCGCTGAAAGTTGTCCTTACCTTGTATATCGATGTCATTATGTACCAACTGTCGATAGTGATAAGCCTGATTTGTGTCAATCCACCACTTTTCATCTTAATAAAAATGAAACATTAAAAAAAAAAAAGAATTGGCAAAAGAAGCGAAAACCAATCACAGACAACATAGCAAAATAGACAGTAACATTATACACGAAAAGGAGCCTCAAAGGAGAAGAAGGCCCTAACACATGTACCGCGAGTGTTGGTAGAAAGCGCCAGACGTGAAAGATGACGACCACAAACTAACAAGGCTGGTAGTCCGCGGGCAAACCCCCCCTCAAAAAACGCAGGTCACGGCAGTGGCTACGGGAGAGGTCGTGGGCAGCGCCATGTGGGATGCCCGGAGGAGCCACAGGAGAGATTGTATAAAAAAAAAGGTACAGGAAGACCGGCTGGAACCCAGCCAGAGCGGCAGACGCAAATCACCCAAACTGCTAACCACACCGCTCCATAGACGACAGTAGCGAAAACAACAAGGGGCGAACAACAGAGAAGTAAGAATAAACTCGGGGGGGCCCTACAGCAACAGCGTTATCCGTGGAGGCAGAAAATGACACAGATTTCAGCTGCCAAGGAGAAAAAAAGTAGACTCGCGAGAACCGCAGTGAAGGGAGGAAGAGACCAGGATACGAAAAAGAGGTAGGGCTAGCCAAATCTCCACAGCGTGATGAGTACCCGACCTAGCCAAAGAGCCCGGGCGGAAAAGTACTACGCCACCGCCTAGTAGTGGAGACATGCTAGAAAAGAAACAAATAAATAGCGCATAAGCGATCCAATGTGTGTGTGCTGGCATCCTAGCTAAAAAGGCAAAACAATTATAAACTAGGATTGGTGACAGATGAGGCCCTGCTAGATGCCAAGCAGCGTGAGAGGCTCTATCTATGCGTTGGCGCGAGGGGATAACGTGGCCACTGAACGTTGTGGCGGGGTGTTGGCCTCTCGGTGACAGTTAAACATAAGATAGAATGGGAGTGACAGGTGAGGCCCTCTCTATGCCACAATACGAGGTGGCTAACTATGATTTGGCCCGAGGGGCGTAGTACCTCCGAGTAAGAGGATGGGTGTTGGCCTCGCGGGACCACTAACCTAAGGCGAAGAAGCCAGGGGAAGTACAACTAGTGGACACAGCCAGCCACAGCTAACTAAGAGGGGAGGGAAGGTAGTGTGAGAGAGGACCAATTTGATGAACGTGTATTGAAAACATGAGGGTGAAATGAGGAAGTACCGTAAGGCCGACCGTAACTGGAGTGCAGAGTAAGCACGTCAGAGTCCAGGTGGTCAGGCCGTACAAAGCATGCCGGGATATAGGAGTCGTGTTTGTGCAAAGCCCACAGGGCTCACAAGAACCAATGTATGTGTGTGTGTGTGCTGGCATACTAGCTAAAACCAAAAGGTGAAACAATTAAGACTAGGTTTGGTGACAGGTGAGGCCCTGCTAGATGCCAAGCGGTGTGAGAGGCTCTATCTGTGTGTTGGCGCGAGGGGATAACGTGGCCACTGAACGTTGTGGCGGGTTGTCAGCCTCTCGGTGACAGTTAAACACAAGATAGAATGGGAGTGACAGGTGAGGTCCTCCCTATGCCACAATGCGAGGCCACTAACTATGATTTGGCCTGAGGGGTGTAGTGCCTCGTGGGACCACCAACCTAAGGCGAAGAAGCCAGGGGAAGTACAACAAGTGGACACCTAGGACCCTGACAGACAGCCACAGCTAACTAAGAGGGGAGGGTAGCGAGTGAGAGAGAGGACGTACCTGAGTAACGTGGAACGAAACATGGGTGGCGCGGTTTACTAAGGTATATTCCCTGAATCAGGAATCCACTTTGACTATCTCGAACCCAAAATGGCAACGTCTTGGTTAATTCTCCAGAGTTAACTATTTTGCGAATAACGCCATATTTATTTGTGCGAGGCCGAAGTGAGGTAACATTCGTGGTCACATTGTGACTGCGGCCGCTTTCTACTACAACTGTGGTCTTTTAGGCACTAATAGCTGTTACCCAGCAGTGTTCAATAAAATAAACAGAACGTATATGTGGTGGCAGAGCAAGATGCTGGGAACCGAGAAAAACTCCTGTATATGTCTGTGGAATCAGCAGAAAAAGGCGGCTGTAGCGGTGAAAAAAAAAAAAAAAAAAAATATTTATTATGGTTTTATAGAAAAAGTTGTACGTATTTTTTTTTTGCTCTCATTTATTGCTGAGGTTTTAAGCAAATATGAAACTCATGTTTGGATCTTTTAATTCTCTAACACCACTAGATGTAGAGACTCAGTGTTCAGAGAAGGTATCCTGCCCGAATTATTTCCTTGCTAAGTGGGAAGATTGATTATTCAGCACCCACTGCTCTTTCGGGAAAGGTGCCTTTGGAAGCCCCGAGTCAGGGCGGGGTGGGGGAAGAGCCTGTTTGTAAGTCATGGGAGCTTCAGTTTTATACAAATATGAGAAGTTGGGGTTCACAAATGTATTTGTATATGTCATGCTTAACCTTTTTCCTGAAATTGTCAATCTTTGGAGGAATTTAGCTCCAGGTAATATATGTCAGCCATACCTATTTCCTGCTGCTTCCCTAGAACAAATTCAATGTTAAACTTCTGCAGTAAGAATGCAGAAAACAAAAATCTATCGTTGTGCGAATCCTGTTCACCTGTGAGGAAATAGCACTCTGTAAAAAACCACATGCAGACAAAACTGCACGAAAAGCCCTATCCGGCCATAGGGCTTTCGTGCAGAAAATCAAGTGAAATCGGTGAAACAGTGGGTCATTTGCTGGAAAACAGGCGAATGCCAGACAGCCACGAACCCCTGGAAACAATGAGCAACAGGAACAAGGGAAAGAAAGAACAGTGGTAAGTAGAAAACTCACAGAATCAGAAGAGTTGACAGGACAGACAGCCGACCGGAACAGAGCCCAGATAGGACCGCGGACGAACGAAAACAGTAGGCCAGGTAAGGAGACCTACAAGGGACCGGCAGGGAGGAGATAGCGACTGGAAATAGCGACATGCGAATCGCTAAAAGTACGAACGGGACGGTGGAAGGTGAGTAGGGGGTTTAAATAGGGTAACATGCCCCTCCCACAACTGCAAGCCAAGCCTTTGCATTTACGGAATGTTCAGTTCATATTCTAAAATTGCTCTCCATAAGTTCGTATATTTGCAACCGAACAACCTATTATGTCTTCATAGGTAAATTGGCATGCTGAATTCATACGAACTGTATAGAAGAATGACGTTCGGTTTATTTCTAGCTTATATCTGACCTCTGGTGGTTGATTCATGGTATTACAATCAGTTGTTTTAAGGTTTCATTTCATGTTAAATTCTCAATCTGTTTGTTTATAAGATTGGTTAAGTTCATTGCATGATTAGGGCCAGGTCACATTCTTAACATGTAGGTTTGTCACAATACTGTTTATGGTTGATGTAGCTTAGAATACACAATTATTGCTCTTCTTTTAGTCTAGGTAGCATATTATCTGGAACTCATAGCAGAGGTCTCCTTCCACTTGGGCTATTGGCCTGCTTATTTAATCGCTCAATAGCTAAACTACTCTTCATACGGCCCTATAAGATTCCTGTATGAAGCCCCTGTGTTCCACATTCGGTTAGGTGGGATCTATACGTTATATGCTAGCAAGGGCTATATTAATAGTCACTGGATTATGAACTGTCATATATTGCATTACAAGTTACACCCCTTAACTTGTAATGCAATATATGACAGTTCATAATCCAGTGACTACTAATATTAATAATTCTCAGCATTACTTTACTTATTTTACTGTGGGTTTTGATCCAAATCATAGGTCTACGATTTGGCCCTCACAATCATTCCCAAACCTAGTGTCACGACAGTGACCCCTTCACACAGTGTGAAACCCAGAGGAAGACGTTTACCGGACCTTAGAGTGGCCGGACTAGCGTCTGAGAATAGTTAAAGGAATAGCCAGAGGTCAAGGGATTACAGAAGACGGGCACACGATGATCCGAGCCAAGTAACGGGAAACCAGAGAACAGGATAGTCGGAGAGATAGCCAAGGGTCAAATACCAAAAATACAGGAGTAAAGAGCACTAGGGGACTTCAAACAAGAACCACACTAGGGCACCTGACAAGTGTCAAGATAGCCCTTATATAGTGTGGGTTCTTTAACTTTAACCCCTTAAGGACCAAATTTCTGGAATAAAAGGGAATCATGACATGTCACACACGTCATGTGTCCTTAAGGGGTTAAAGCCACGCCCTCAAAAGGTCCGGGAGCGTGGCCACGTTTGAATTTTGGCGGCACTTTTCTTCTGACGTCGGCGCGCATGCGTCATAAAAGTAGGCATGTTCCGAGCGGCCGGCGTCAGAAGGACTGAGCCGCCTCCCGGAAGCATGGGAGGAGAATGCCGCGCTGCGCGGGACCGGCGGGGAATGGTAAGCGATCGTTACACCTAGTACCTCAATTTATGGGTCATTAGGTACTAGGTCTCAGCTAGTTCAATGACCTCTTACAGTGCTGTTTTCATCATTGGAAAGTCATAGGCCGCTAGGTATCCCAATTGTTGATTTATGCTAACAGCAGTTACGCATTATGTGTCTACAACAAATACTATTACTATCATCGGTATAACCCGTGTTTGCTACCTATGAGTCACTTCATGCCTATCTAACCCTACAGGTAGGTCAATTCGATATTACGACTGGTTCTGTTTAGATAGCTGGATACTGGTTTATGGGGTTCAGGCGTCTACTAGTTAATTTCTTCTTAGGCCTTCATGCCTTAACATAGTGGTCACGCGAGGCCAACACCCATCCTCATACTCTGAGGTAATTTGCCCATCGGTCCAACTCATAGTTAGTCGCCTTGCTTGGTAGCATAGAGAGGGCATAGATAGAGCCGCTTGGCAGGTAGCAGGGCCTCACCTGTCACCAAACTTAAGTAATTTTTTCGCCACTTGACATTAGTTAGTACAGTAGAGATTCTCCTTCATAACATACTACTCTTTAATGTCTAGGATGTCGTCGTAACTACCAGAAGGTGGGAACGAATTGTCTATCCCTAGCACTCCAACTAGGTCAAAATACTCCATCACGCGGAAGGGCAACACTAGCCCAACCTCACTCAGGTCATGGCAAACAAAATACATACAGTATATCACATGGGGAAATGTTTTCTTCTCCTAATTGGACAGTCCAATATCAACACACTTTCAATATATTGTTTTATTTGAAAACATTTCAGGAATTCAAATGTGCTGCCCCACGGCAGGTCCTATGTAGATTGCTATACCGAATTGCAGATATACCAAGATGGAATTAAACTGTTGTAGATATAGGCTTGAAGAATGTTGCTGTTGTAATATTAATCTGTTCGTAATATATCAACAATTAGAGAAATATTACTTGTCTCAGATCTACGTTTTAACGACTAAATAATCATTTCAGGGCATGTAGCTTATAGAAATAGCTTATTCTACATCCATTTATTATAATTCTTATAGCTTATTTCTACATCCATTTATTATAATTCCACCTAGCTATCCTTCAGTATATGTATCTTTCAGTGGTTGAACTGATCACTTAGTTCAAGGGAAGGGCAGTTGCTAGTCTTTGATCAAATGCTGGTAAAAGACGACACACGCAATTCATTGTGGTTCCAACATAAAATACCGTATATGCTTGAGTATAAGTTGAGTTTTTCAGCAAATCTTTTGTGCTGAAAAAGCCCCACTTGACTTGTACTCGAGTCACTGTCTGTATTATGGCAACTTACATTGCCATAATACAGACCAGGACCGCTGGGCTCATTACAAGCCCGGCGGTCGTGGGGAGGGGAGGGGAGGTGGGGGGGGCTGGCAGCGAGCTGTTACTTACCTTTCCTGCAGCTATGTCAGCTCCCTTCTCCTCCGTTCTGGTCAGCTCCACTGTAAGTCTTGTGAGAGCTGCGGCGTCTGAGCGTTGCCACGTGCCACGGTACCGTGGCAACACTCCGCTCGGCACTCAGACCGCGAGACTTACACTGGGAGCTGACCGGCATGGAGGAGAAGGGAGCTGGAGGAGCTGCTGTAAAGGTAAGTAACAGCTCGCTGCCAGGCCCCCTCATGCACAGCCCATCCACTGGACCACCAGGGAATGAGACCCCCCCCCCCCGGACAGCTAACAAGCAGGGAGGGGAGACGAAAAAAATTAAATAAAAATTTAAATAATATTAAAATACAAATTTAATATTATTCTAATAAAATAAAAAATATATTAATATTAATATTAATAATATTAAAATAATAATAAATACAAATGCCCACACTCTGCATCATATACACACACTGCATTATATACACACTCTGCATTATATACACATACACTGCATTCATACACACACACACACACACACTGCATTATATACACACTCTGCATTCATACACACACTCTGCATTCATTATATATACACACACACTACACAAATACTCTGTGTAGTGTGTGTGTATATAATGAATGCAGAGTGTTTGTGTAGTGTGTGTGTATATAAACGAATGCAAACACTCTGCACTCATTATATACACACACTGTGAATAAATATTAAATTAATATAATTTTATTGGGATCTAATTTTATTTAGAAATTTACCAGTAGCTGCTGCATTTCCCACCCTAGTCTTATACTCGAGTCAATACGTTTTCCCAGTTTTTTGGGGTAAAATTAGGGGCCTCGACTTATATTCGGGTCGACTTATACTAGAGTATATACGGTACTTAACTTTTACCCCATTTTCAGTCCTATAATCTCCATATTGTGCTTCACTAACATGCCACCTCCGATTTGCGCATATCGAGACTTTCTACTAAAATGAAAAGGGAAAATGTTTCACCCCCTTATTAACCAGCGAGATTCCTTACAATGTGGACAGACACGGGTGCCACTTCCAGGTTCACAGCAATTTTATCAATAAGTGGTTATGGGCAGGTTGGTCAGAGGAGACTAAGAACATCCTTGAATTTACTACCATTTCACCCTTAATTGAGATCTATCCGATCATGGCAGCTGCAGTAACTCGAGGCGCGTTATGTGCAGATCAAACTATCAGGTGTTGTTCAGATAACCTGGCTACATTATCAAAGAAACTTTGGCATCCCTGACCATAATGCTCCTCATGAGCATACTGACTTGGTCAGGTGCTAATAACTACGGTACTTTCTTGTTATGTGACCATATCCCAGGAATTCAAAACATTGCCACTGATCACTTATCTCGACCTCGATTACAGTTTCTATGGAACAACAGGGAATTTACTGCTTTTTGCCACCTTCACTTTAAATTATTTTAACACTACTAAATTATATTTAACAGTTTTCTGTCATCCTGTAAAATTAGAATCATGTGGTACGGCATTAAAAATGTAAGTACTATTCTTCCACCCTCTACACCCTGTTCCAAGATATTATGCAAATTCTATTTAAGTGTCACAAAGATTAAAAATTTTGTTTTTCAGTTTAACTCATGGATGTCATTGTGTCTCAGGGCTCTTTTGATCACTGAAAACAATCTCTGACACCTGTGATAATTAGATTGCCAGGTGAGCTCAATTTAAGGAAAAACTACTAAAGGAGGGTGTTCCACATTATTAAGCAGAGCACCATTTTCATGCAATATGGGGAAGAAAAAGGATCTCTCTGCTGACGAAAAGAGTGAAACAGTTCAATGCCTTGGACGAGGTATGAAAACATTAGATATTTCACGAACACATAAGGGTGATCATCGCACTATTAAGAGATTTGTGGCTGATTCAGAGCACAGACGGGTTTGTGCAGATAAAAGCACATTGAGGAAGACTTTTGCCAGATCCATCGGATCAAGAGAGCAGCTGCTAAAATACCATTACATAGCAGCAAACTGATATTTGAAGCTGCTGGTGCCTCTGGAGTCCCACGGACACCAAGGTGTAGAGTCCTCCAGACTTGCAACTTTGCATAAACCTTCTATTTGGCTACCACTAACCAATGCTCACAAGCAGAAATGGCTGCATTGGGCAGAAAAATACATGAGGACTAATTTTCAAACAGCCCTGTTCACTGATGAGTGCCGTGCAACCCTGGATGGTCCAGATGGATGGAGTAGTGGATGGTTGGTGGACGGCCTCCCTGTTCCAACAAGGCTGCGACGTCAGCAAGGCGGTGGAGTCATGTTTTGGGCCGGAATCATGGGAAGAGAGCTGGTCGGCCCTTTTAGGGTTCCCGAAGGTGTAAAGATGACCTCTGGAAAGTATGTGGAGTGTCTGACTGACCACTTTCTTCCCTGGTACAGAAAAAAGAACTATGCTTTCCGTAATAAAATCTTCATCCATGACAATGCACCATCTCATGCTGCAAAGAATACCTCTGCATTAATGGCTGCTATGGGGATAAAAGGAGAGAAAGTCATGGTGTGGCCTCCATCCTCCCCTGACCTCAATCCTATTGAGAACCTTTGGAGCATCCTCAAACAAAAGATCTATGAGGGTGGGAGGCAGTTTACATCCAAACAGCAGCTCTGGGGGGCTATTCTGACATCTTGCAAACAAATTCAAGCAGAAGCTGTCCAAAAATGCACAAGTTCAATGGATGCAAGACTTGTGAAGCTGCTATGAAATAAGGGGTCCTATGTTAAAATGTAACGTGACCTGTTAAAATGTTTAAAACGTTAAAATGTTGTTATAAGTTTGATTGAAATAGCTTTTGATTTCAGTAAATATGCTGCAAATACATCAAATGACAATTTTCAGTTCTTTACAACGTATAAAGTGTTTTGAAACTTACTGCGCGTAATAATTTGGAACAGTGCATTTTACGTTTTTTATGTTTTAAAAAAAAAATACTGTATCATTGGGAGGTTTGTTCAATAAAATTTGAATTGTACTCTTAATAGTTGATAACATGAAAATTATGCTGACTGTTATTTACATCAATTATTTAGGTAAATAAGAAAAAAATCATTTGCATAATAATTTGGAACAGGGTGTAGATTACCTATTCATCTTTTCCAGTCACTGTCCTATCTCATCGATGTGGCACCTTTCGTACCACACACAAATCAAAACATAAATACTGGCATTTTTATAGGTTTTATTGGTTTCTAAGACCAAAAGAACTTTCTCCATGAACGTCACTTCCCCAGACTACATCAAGATATCTCACCTAACAAAGATACATGACCACTATGTATTACCAATCAGCCATACCAAATCTAGCCAAATCCCCTATTAACCTTCCAAAAACCAATGATGTCCAGTAATAATTCTAGAGAACAACCTTAGCTCTGTTCAAGGTTCTTCTGACCAGCCCCTACTAGCCTTACACAGCAATACTCTAACGACAAGTAAATTCAGGCTTTATCTCAAGATGTCACTGCCTGGTAAGATAAGGTCTTAATCCAGCTAATTACGCAGGTCACTCCTTCCACATCGGTGCCGCCACCAATACCTTCAGGAAATATACCAGTATATATTATTGGGACAGTGGAGGTCCTAAGCTTACTCCAGATCCTCTGTTCTAAAATACTCCAAGCCTTCCGTAATATGAATATGTAATATATTGTAACATGCTTAATTTGTAGGCGGTATAATCCTGTATGGTATACTCATTGTTGCCCTTTTTTATTACAGGCCCACCGCATTGTCGGTTCCGGCACACCCCAACAACTTTTTCATATTACTTTATGTCTCTTATGCTCTCCCCCAAAAAATATATATACAATTGATATAGATTCTTTTAAGCAAACAAAGAAGTTTGAATGACTATCTGTCCCTGTCCAAATTTGAGATGATTAAATTGCGTATACGCAGAAGTAAATTCACACTGACACACGGAGTTCAGGTTAAAAGAACTTCGAGAAAATTTAATGGCATCTGGTTAAAAAGCGGGTTCGCAGACCCTTATAAAGGCAATATTACATCATCATAGAATATCAAGATAACAACAAATAAACATCATTAATTGGGTTAGGTGTTAAGTGGCTATGTCAATACCCACCCATCAATATTATTAATTGGCTTAAGTACTAAGTGGCCGGCTAAATGTCCTCCCACCGAGAGGTGGCGTCATCTTGGACACGGGAGTGGACACGATGGCTCAGACGCCATTTTGTTAGCACGAGGCTTTACTCGATGGGAGGGGGGCTTTAGGCGCCATTTTGAGTAGTTAGTGCTGTTAGATTTGAGGTCAGGTTCAAGGCTTTTTAGTGAATGGACATTTCATTAGTTCAGTTCTCATGATCTAACTATACAATGTTTCATACTACAGGAACTTGACAATTCCGGTGTTGCTCATATCCTTCTAGAAAATACATTCTCTTTCTAAATGCTGTTAGGAAAATCTGTCATATAATGAAGTTAATGGAGTTAATGGGAAATTTAATAAGGGTTTTAATAATTCTATAACAGTCCCCCCTATGAAATGTTAGGCACTAAAAAGATAAACTTTATTTGTTAATACCAGAAAACGTGTTAGCCCAAAGGCACAGAAACCCCATGACCGCTAGCTAGGTGTTATTGCAAAGTGCAATTCTGTCCCTTCCTGTCCCTAATAGGCTGCAGCTCATCCGTCAATACGGTCAGGAACTTTCTTCACTCCGCTGGTATCCCGCAGTGGCTTGCCCACCACATCTCCGCACGGCAATCTATCCATAGAGACGGACGCTGTCCGTAAGCTGGTTCCCTACCTAAAACTCTTGCACTTTATCAGTAAAAGGGATAGTTTGCAGCGGTATACAGGGTGAAGTGAGATCTTGGTCATCAACTGTCAGATGTGCAAAAGTTGGTGCCGCTTGGTCTGCAGTCTTCTGTAGGAATTTTCTCAGACAGGGGAGGACACAACAAACGAGAAGAGCGAGAATAAAAAGAAAAATTAGTAATGCCATACCAATGTGAATTAAAGCTTTTTGCCACCCTGTCATCCAACCAAACCACCTTTCCCAGGGATCTTTCACCCCAGAATTCCTCTTTAACTCTTCAGAGAGCTTATTTAATTTCTCTATGGCCATAGTGACTTTACCATTAGGACCTGTGTTTTCTGGGATGTATGTGTCGGGCAGTATTTTACATACGCCCCCCTTCTCAGCTAGAATCATGTCTAAGGCCATTCTGTTCTGGAAGGACATCTGGGATGTGGCCTGCAATTGTTCAGCTAAACCCTGGAGGGCATCTCTGGTGTAGTTGACAAAGCGTTGTTGGTTGTAATAAATGTAATGAATCCAATTTAAATTCTTGTTTGCAGTAACTATGGTAAAAAGTGATTCAAACCCCGCAGCAACTTCATCTCTTGCTTTAAATTCATTAGGCACCCCCCTAGGCACCCCAATGGCATCAATATAAATGTGGGGGTCAAAACTGCCTCTTACTGGGGCTTCGCGCTTGACCTTAGCTGGTGTGTGTATGGACTCATGTATGTCAGGGTGTGTGTCAGTGATAATATGTATGGGCATGATGGCTTTAGCCAGAGTACACTCCCCCCACCATTCCTTGTCCATTCTGGATCTTAACTGTAAATCCCCACACAACCAGTAAATATCCCCTAATGACCAAGTATGGAATTGTAACAGGTACATAGGGACAGTTCTGTAGGTGGCACAATATCCTTTGGAAAAGTTACCCATGAACTTACCAATTCCGTCATAATTGGCATAACAGGTGTAGTTTCCCTTATAGATCGTAACACCATCTGGGGGTTTGACATCCTTGATTAGGAGGGGGTACTCTACTGTCCATGCTTTGCAGAGGGACCTATTAAAATTGTAATGGTAGGCAAAAAGACTTAATATGCAATTTTCTAATTCTAATGGCAAAGTCAAGGGCACGGTGCCGAGGTGAGGCCGGGCACCACCACACACATAGCATGCGGTTCTGTTATGCTTGTTGGCATTATATCTCATCCATTCCAACCATAAATTAACATCATTAAAACCTGTTTCAGCGGCCATGGTATCTTCAAAGGTGGGATTAGCAATGGCCATCATGTCTTTAAAGGACTGGATGTGTGGTTTTAATGGGTTTGGGACCATGTGGGTAGCCCCTTGCCACTCTGGAGAGTGGCACATATCTATTAGGTAGAAGTGCCCCAATTTGTTATAGGAACCTTTCTTCCAATACATTCCCATTACATACTGGTCTGCATCCGTTGGGCTGGGATGCTCTATGTTTAGAATTAATTTCATGGGTGTACCTCCTCCAGGCTTCCTTAACCCCTTAAGGACACATGACGTGTGTGACATGTCATGATTCCCTTTTAATCCAGAAGTTTGGTCCTTAAGGGGTTAAAGTAATTCTTTGGAGGAGGGATCTACCATGGTCATCTACTTTAGATAAGGCACTTTTGGGTTTGTAACCCCAGGCAGGCCCAGCATTCCACCCTGCAGCCCCCCAATGGTTACAGTTATGCCCCCATTGTTTGTCAACTACACAAACAAAGGGGTCTTTTACATGAGGTATATCTCTATAAATGGTTTGAATTTGTGACGTCGGGAATGGGCAGTCTACAATGTCACAATAGTCAAAAGTATACGTAGCCACACAGGTACATGAGGAATTGTACCAGAAGGTATACCCACTGGCATCTTTAGTAATGGCTACTTGTTGGGCCTTAATTAGGCTAATTAAGGTGATAATGTACCAGGGGTACATGGTTGTGCGGTATCTGCTTCCTCTGGGGCAGGAGTCTTCTTGCAATGGGAAGCGTGGATCCAATGTGGCCTGCCAGCCAACTTGACGGAGGTTGAAGTGATCAGGAGAACTTGGAATGGTCCGTCAAATCTTGGTTCCAGGGTATGTTTCCGCACAAATTTCTTGACCAGGACCCAATCTCCGGGAAGCAGGCTGTGGGTACCCGTATCAAAATCGGGATCTGGAATTGAAGAGAAAACTTGGGCATGTATTTTGTTCAAAGCACTTGCAAGTTCAGTTACATAATCTACCAAAACATCAGTTTGAAGCTGTAGCTGTTGTGGGTAATAGCAACCTAGTCTGGGTGCAGTCCCAAATAAAATCTCATATGGGGATAATGAATGCTTCCCTCTAGGTGTGTGTCTGACGCTGAATAGAGCTATTGACAAGCTTTCTGGCCAGGGCATCTTTGTTTCTTGTGACATTTTTAACATTCTAGCTTTTAGGGTACCATTCATGCGTTCCACTTTGCCACTGCTTTGTGGGTGGTAAGGGGTGTGGAAAGCTAGGGTAACCCCCAGAGCAGTCCAAATTTCTTTAGTCACTGTTGCTGTAAAAGCTGGGCCCTGGTCACTCTCAATAACTTCTGGGAGTCCAAATCTACATACAATGTCTACGAGTAGACGCTTTGCTGTTGTCTTGCCAGTGATATTGGCTACTGGATAGGCTTCTGGCCAGCCTGAAAACATATCCACTATTACTAGTGCATATTCATGTGGACCACTCTTTGGCATCTGTATGTGGTCAATCTGAATTCTCTGGAATGGGTACATAGGCTTGGCCAGGTGTTTCAAGGGCACTTTGATTGGTTTTCCTGGGTTGCACTTTGCGCAAATGACACAGGCCTTGCAAAAGTTGTTGATCAGTGTAGTGATTCCAGGTGCTTCATAATACTTCTGTATGAGGGCAGCCATTAGGTCTTTTGACAGATGTGCAGGTCCATGTGCCCATTGGACTACTGCTGGATATAAATTCTTAGGGAGGCAGAATCTAAGATTGTTGTAATATACTCCGTCTTCTAGAACTGCTCCTTTCTTCTTCCATTTCTGTATTTCCTCAGGGGCAACCGCAGTTTGCTGTTCCCGTAGGATTCTTAGGTCAGTAGA